>NC_064632.1:321406349-321738492 GCF_023864275.1 Schistocerca cancellata
TCTTCGTTTTTACTATGTTCTTTAGTACCTAGATATGCCCAGCGAGGTGGCGCAGTCGTTAGCACACTGGACTCGCATTCGGGAGGACCACGGGTCAAACCCGCGTCCGGCCAACCTGATGATGTTTTGCGTGATTTCCCTAACTCGCTTCAGGCAAATGCCGGGATGATTCCTTTGAAAGGGCGCGGCCGGCTTCCTTCCCTATCCTTGCCTGATCCGATGGGACGATGATCTCGCTGTTTGGTACTTCTTCCAAAATCAACCAAGCATCCTAGATACGATGTCCCACTGTTAGGTCGCTCATTTGGAGTTGAAAATGCCGCCGCGCCTATCACGAATTGTGGTCTTCCACGGCACACTAGCGCCTCTGGTCTAATGGCGATCCCCGCCAGTTTAGTATACCGCTGGCAGCCTGCGGTGCTGTATCTTCTCGGCAATCAACTACACGGATTTGACTTTCGTATATTCATAGGTTTGGACATTCGAGTTATCTTAGGCGGTTAAGTGCTCTGTCCTCCTCGTTCCTAGGTTTGCCTTTACAAATGGGGTCCCCTATTATCTGCTTTTTATCCTCGGTTATAAGTAGTTTCTGGTGTCTTAAATAAAGTTTATAACCTCATAACGTTTTTAATAAGTTTGCCCTTCATCTACATTTCAATTTCCTCGTCGATGTACATGTAGACCCAACAGCTTAATTAACTTCTCCCCTCCCGATTATAATGTTGCACAATTTTATCCTCCTGGGAGCTTTTATCTTTGTAGTAACGGTATTGCTTAATGGGTTATGTTTGTCAGACTGATGCTCAACCGATGGTATGTTATTTGTACTCCTTTAACCACATTTATTACATTAATTACGATTCTTTTTGCCGTAGTGCCTCATCTCTTGCATTATTCGCTCCGTTCATTTGTTGACGACTTCCACTCTTCATAAATTTGGATTCTGTGACTGTGTGTGTGGGGGGGGGGGGGGGTGAACACCGACCACCACCTATGCGTGTGCTGATCAATGTGACACTACTGTAAGCGCATTTATTTACGTTTGCTTTTATTGCTGGTCCTTTAATATTAAAATGTTTTCCTTTCCATGTAGAACCACCTGAATATTCTACTTAAAGGCAACGAAGTCGCTTGCGATCAAATCACTTACCAACTATACACGGTTTTAAGAAAGTTCTATTTACCGTGTAGTTTTGTATTTTTTCTCGTACTAAATCAATAATAGTCTCTGTCGAGGACTGTATTAATGTTTTGTTCTTAATTTGTCCTAACATGGGGAACGCGCCTACTCTTTATCAGTGATTTCGTCCAAATTTGTGGTACATCCAGAGCTTTACCAGAAATGAAAGTGACAGAAGTGGTAGCTCTACACAGAATGTTTGGAAATTCCCATTACAAATTTCTGGAAGTAGTAGAGGGGAGTAAATACGAGTACATATTTTGAATAGGAACCATGTCCGGAAACGTTTTCCAAGGACGCTACAGAACATCAAAGTTTTAGGCAGCGGCGTCTGTAAATTTATGTATATACACAGTCATTCCGTGATGATACCAACTTTCGAAGATGATGGAGATGGGTAAATGTCAATTTGAGCTAAAAGTCTCCGGTTCGGAAACGAAAGACTCTAAAGTTACAAGCGAAAATCATTCTGATACCTGTGACTGTGGATTATATGTACCGGTAATGTTTCTGTTAAAAATGTAATGTATGCAACGTTCAGAGCTGGTAGTATGGAACAAAAGGAACAAAAAAGTCCAGTAAACATGGGATCTAAAACGCTTACATTATGAGCTACGAGTACTTGCTCAATTGAAATATTTCACACTAGTGAAGATGAAAAAGTGCTGATAGCTCTTAAGGTACGCATTTTAGAGCCCATGTTTACTAGTCTTTGTTTTTGGTCCGTACTACCACCTCTGAAAGTTGCATACATGACATTCTTAGCAACAGTACCGGTACATGTATTCCACTGTCTGAGGTATCAGAACGATTTTAACTTTCGACTCAGTGTACCTCAAATACACATCGAAACTTCTACGTTTTTACTTAAACTGCTGAAGTAACTGAACCTTACTGAATGCTGCTGAGTGCAACATACAAACAGGTTACTTACAACATTTATCCTCCTCCATCACCATGAACGTTTGTAAAATGATGGAATCACCCTGGATATACATACTTTTAGAGGCGCCGGCACATGTTGCTAGGACGCTCCACAGCGTCGCTAGATGACGTTTCTGGACGTCGGTTCCAATTCAGCATATTATATGCTCACTCCTTTCTGTAAGTCTGTAACGGAGCTTTCCCAACACCCTACATAGCCAAGAGACATGAGCCATTTATACTAGAGTAATATACAGGCACTGGTTGGCACATCCAAACGGGTACAGAATAGTAATCAGAGGACCGTGGGGCTAATTTATACGCGTAAACTTTTTATTTCAAATTTTTGTGTTACTTACGCTGCAAATAAACTGCAATAATGCGAAATATATTGTAATTATTACTATTTTCATAAAGGGCGTCAAAAGGAAAGATCAACGAAAATGTGCGATTGCAAATAAGTTTCCAGGAAGGAGCTGTAAGGATTACTCGTGACCATCGAATTATATACGAACTTCTATTGTTTTACAGTTGATGACTTACACGTGCCAGTGTAATACGCATCCAAAAAAGCAGCGAAAGCAGAAATTTTCTCTGCGCATTGAAAACATTATAAACGCCGAATTTTTATAGTTATGATGGTTTTAAAGTTTCTTCAGAAGAAACAAACTTGGATTATATTTGTTAAAGATTCTCACTCCTCGAACAGAGTAGCAGCAATAAACGTGTAACGTATTGATTCACCAAATACTTCCACTGGAATGTATTTTGACGAATTCTTCTCGGGATGTGATTTCCTTTTCTCTCTAGACGAGCTCAAATTGTTTGCCTCTCGATATAGACACCGCAGGATTACAGTAGCTAGTGCGTTGAGAGGGGCGAAAGAGAATCACTTCAATACTACATTATGGCGATCCTTCATCTTGGAAAAATCTCGTCGTATAATTTTAGATTTATTTGTCCTCCCGCACTTCATTAAATCACTCAAATATTCTTTGTATAATTTTTTTGTTAGTTTCTCACATTCTGGTGAAATAATGAAATTCCTGTATTTTGCCCCACGTATTCGACCACCATATCTTTTATGCCTTTCCTTTTCATATCTTACATAATATTATTAATAAATACATTATAGTAAGCCTTATTTAGGCTTATTTCCGCTGCGCCAACCGCTCAGTGGAATTTTCGCTAACATGAAGGTGTCATGTCGCACCCACTTCGCCAAAAATGCTCACTTCTCTAAACACTTCATCATCTGGAACTCTTATTACTGTGTGCTTCATTTGGCGCCAAGCGTGCATATACCTCAGATGTCGACAAAATCGGTGATGACAAGCAGGCGCTCTTGTAAGTGCGAAACAAAATAAAGTGTGTTGACCTCACTGCCAGTCACAGTATCTACTCGTATGAGTAACATCGGCTACGAACATGTTATTAATTATGGGATGATAACACAGAGTTAAAAAAATACGGTGCCGATCACTTGTACAAATCAATTCTGTCGTCACGACATTTACTTTGTGCGTACAATACGTAGTTGGACGCCCCTGAGGCGCAAGACGAGGTGGCCGAGTGGTTAAGGCGTTGGACTGCTAATCCAATGTGCTCTGCACGCGTGGGTTCGAATCCCATCCTCGTCGATTGTTTTTAAGTACATTTCCGTGGGGACAGCTTTGTAAATGGCTCGTTTTAGACAACTTCGTAAACAGTTTCTCCTGAAGACTCATCGTACCACAAATCAACTGCGCTATGAACTGGTCCACTTCAGATTTCGTATGGAGCCATCTGTGGCAACTGTAAATTACTTGTCACTTTTTTTTATTTGCAAATGCTTCATTACACACTTCAGATACCTTTAATTTGGTTCTCCCCCCCCCCCTTTTGTTTATTTCTCGTCTCATTTTTTACTCACTATCAGGTTAGTCAGCGACTGAAACTTTGCGTTATATGCTTCAGAAATTAACGTAAGTGAACGACTCAAACACTACAGAAAAATCGAGATTTACAAGCCATCAACTTAGGGTATAGTAATCAACATAAAAGCTCACAAATACAGATCGAAATTACATCTTCATATATAAGAAGCTAATGAAAAAAAGTAATTTTATCACGTTGCTATTTGTTAACAAAGTGTTTTTGTTAGAGAAAAATGTGTACGAAAATGTTTTATAATCACTTTAATAAATTCGCGTAATGCCGTAATTCTCGATATAACAAGATTTTATGCAGAGTATATTTTTTTCTTTCAGTACTACATACATTATTTGTATACACGCATCAACAGGGCATAAAAGCATACAGACGAAAATGGGAGCAGAATGCAATTTAATTACGTAATATGAATTTTCCTCATAACTACTTGTATATCGCAAATGATAATAGACGTAAATTAAGCCTTGCATACTGAATGATAGACCACTGAAACTAGGCTATGAAATAAAATAATTCTATGAGTAAATACGACTAAATAACGGGATAAAAACCGATTTAACGCAATTTTGTCTCCACGTGTTACATACTGTAACTAACAGAGCGGTCTTCTTAATAATGTGCTCATTTGTCACCAGTCAGCAATGTTTGCAACCTCAATCAGGTCTAAATATATTAGCATCGGTATTTACGTCGATAACGGATATTTGTTCAGTTTTTAATGGAAACACGCTATTCTATTTAATACTTTAATTCTCTGCAATATGATTATATTTTTGAAGAAAGTTATTCTGATTTTTGTCCTGGATAATCAAATGTATTTCCAAATTGAGCCGCACTTGCAATCTGCTGCGGATAAATATGTGGATGCTATATAAAAAAAAAAAAAAAAAAAAAAAAAAAAAAAAAACTGAACTTAATGATATTCTACTTTTAAAATAGTTTACTTTAGTCCATTCATACTCTTAGCATCAACTCTAGTTGCAGAGGGTGTGAATCTGTAGCACAGACTGGAATGATTAGACAAGAGATTGGTTGATTCTAGGACCTCCCCAAGGTTGGTACTCTCACTTTTTTTTTTCATAAACTATTAGAAAATGAAAAAAGTACACCATGAAGTCTTCACAGTCTTCGCAGCTCGTGGTCGTGCGGTAGCGTTCTCGCTTCCCACGCCCGGGTTCCCGGGTTCGATTCCCGGCGGGGTCAGGGATTTTCTCTGCCTCGTGATGACTGGGTGTTGTGTGATGTCCTTAGGTTAGTTAGGTTTAAGTAGTTCTAAGTTCTAGGTGACTGATGACCATAGATGTTAAGTCCCATAGTGCTGAGAGCCATTTGAAGTCTTCACCCCAGGATCTGGATTATCGAAAGACAAGAAGTATAATGTACAGGTTTTGGTCATAAAAATGGTTAGCGACGGATAAAATGAAGAGATTACAAAAAACAGACTGGCAACAGCAGGAAAGCCGCGTGGGATTAGCCGAGCGGTCTTAGGCGCTGCAGTCATAGACTGTGCGGCTGGTCCCGGCGGAGGTTAGTCATCCCTCGGGCATGGGTGTGTGTGTTTGTCCTTAGGCTAAATTAGGTAAAGTAGTGTGTAAGCTTAGGGACAGATGACCTTAGCAGTTAAGATTTCACACACATTTGAACATTTTTTAAACAGCAGGAAAAAAGTTTCTGAGAAAGAGTAATTCGTCGTATTGCCTGTGGCTTTTGTCTCGTCTGGACCGGCGTTTAATGATTTTTCTGACCTTTAGTCAGCACGATTACGGTTTGTGCTCGGTGGTCCTGGCGCAAAGACTATTTACAAACCGACCAAGATGATCTTAGAGGATCCCAGATTGGCGAATGGCGAAACAAGTACCTAAAGACCTAAGTCTAAATAAGGGATCTTCACGGATTGCCACTGACATCGTAATTCCGTCAGCTGAACGAATGGACAGTGTCTTGAAAAAAGGTTGTGATATGAACGGCCACAAAAGCAAAAAAGTGTAATGCTGTGTTGCTGAGTTAAATGAAGCGGTACTGGGGGATTTAGATCATGAAAAGATACTAAAATTAGAGTATGGGGTACGGTATTTGGCCAAAAAATAAGTAGTGATGAACAAAATAGACGAAAAAATGACGGAAGAGGTGACATCAGAGGAGGAACTAGTGTGTCCACAATCCGCGAACGCCTGCAGACCAGGTGTGTTGGGCCTTCCCACAGTATTTTTTTTTTTCGAACTGATTGCACACTACGACAAATGTCTGTGTCGACGGTGAAAATCGGAAAATAGTTCATAAAACATAATTCATAATGCCATGGTGTGTCTTTGTCTTCAGCAGTAAAGTTTCGTGTGCAAAACAGTGACCAAAATCACTTTCGGAACATCGCTCATACAAACCGACCAAGGAGATCAAAGAGGATCCCAGGTTGGCAAACGACGGAAGGGACTCACTCGCAATGTCGGGAATATGCTGTATACCGTACACATATGGAAAACTCTATGTTGAAATAAATGGATCACCAGGACAACCGAACATAAACGGTACTGCAGGTTGGGACTGGTGGAGAATTCGGCTGTAGCGGAGCACACTGTGTGTGGGACTGCCCACGTTATAAAATTCCACAACATGTAGTTTCTCGCCCTAAAGGAGAGCTTCAACGCCAGTTCTGCTCAGGAAAGTCATTCACTAGCATGACAATATTTTAAACAAGAAAGAAGAAAGCCTCGCGGTAAACGGATTCTGGATTGTCGTGCCCCTGAAACCAGCGTTGCAGGTAGCTGGGGGATAACTACTGCACTAATGACCAGGGAGAAGTCCTCAGACGTTGGTGTGAAGGTATATATTATCCACGGCCGCGTGATCGACTCGAGAGTGTTGTGCTCTTTCCGACCATGTGCTTTGCGACATGTGATGTCAGCGTGGTGTCACCGACCACACACACAGTGAAGAGCCAAAGAAACTGGTACACTTGCCTAATATCGTGTAGGGCCCCACGAGCACGCAGAAGTGCCGCAACAGACGTGGAATGGACTCGACTAGTGTCTGAAGTGGTGCTTTAGGAAATACACCATGAATCCTGCAGGGCTGTCCAGAAACCCGTAAGAGTACGAGGGGTTGGAGGTCTATTCTGAACAGACATCCCAAAAATGCTCAATAATGTTCATTTCTGGTGAGTTTGGTGGCCAGCAGAAGTGTTTAAACTTAGAAGAGTGTTCCTGGAGCCACTCTATAGCAATTCTGGACGTTGGAGGCGTCGCATTGGCCTGCTGCAATTGCCCAAGTCCGTCGGAATGGACAATGGACATGAATGGCTGCAGGTGATCAGACAAGACAATTACGTACGTCGTATCTAGACATGTCAGGGGTTCCATGTCACCCCACCTGGACACGCCCCATACCATTGCAGCTTGGTCAGTCCCCTGCTGATATGCAGGATCCACCGATTCATGAGGTTGTCTCCATACCCGTAGAAGTCCATCCGCTCGATACAATTTGAAAGTAGACTTATCCGACCAGGCAATTTATTTCAAGTCATAAACAGTCCAATGTCAGTGTCGACGGGCCGAGACCAGGTGCAAAGCTTTGTGTCGTGCAGTCATCAAGCGTACACGAGTGGGCCTTCGGCTCGGAAAGCCCACATCGATGGTGTTTCGTTGAATGGTTCGCACGCTGACACTTGATGGCCCAGCATTTAAATCTGCAGTAATTTGCGGATGGGTTGCACTTCTGTCACGTTGAATGATTGTCTTTAGTTGTCGGTGGTCCCGTTCTTGCAGAATCTTTTTCCGGTCGCAGCGATGTCGGAGATTTGTTGTTTTACCGGCTTCTTGATACACAATCGTAAAATGGTAGTACGGAAAAATCCCCACTTCGTCGCTATCTCGGAGATGTTGTGTCCCATCGCTCGTGCGACGGTTATAACACGACGTTCAAACTCGCTTAAATCTTGATAACCTGCCATTGTAGCAGCAGTAACAGATCTAACAACTGCGCCAGACACTTGTTTTATATAGGCGTTGCCGACCGCAGCACCGTATCCTGCATATTTACGTATCTCTGTATTTGAATACGCATGCCTATACCAGTTTCTTGCGCGCTTCAGTGTATTTTAGCAGTGGAGTTTTTGCCCGTCAAAGGAAGACGCAAGTGGGGGCAGCTCTGGTGACCGTTTTGTAATTAGAACACCCTCCGCGGTGTATCCTGGCTTAGGGCTGGCTTCACACATAGTACATACCTGTAGGCATATTTAAACGTTTTCTATATTTTATTTCCTTTTTATTTTTATTCCTTTACTTTTGCCTTTTTTTGTTTCTACAACATTACTGCAGCAAATTTTTAAACTCACCGTCTTATTTCGTGAATTTTAAACTTCTCACTCAGTTGTTTGTAAGAAAACCACAGCTTCTAAACATTTTAAGACCTACGAGCCGTTGCGTATTCTAATAATCTCTTCTAACCTTACGTTAAGATCTATCAATCTTTTTCCTCTGTTTCAAAGAGGGACTCCAATGTAATCTCTTTTCATTTCACATATAGCGTTTACTGCTTCCTGTTTCAGCTTACTGATCAGAAGGTATTCATTCAAATGTTTTTGATTTGTTCAGACTTTTAGTTTCTCATGCCAAACTTCGACACTATTCGTGGCCCTGTGGTTAAAGCATTACACATTTTAGTTTGTATATTACGACTTTCCACCCATTGATTGACCATATAGTTTGCGAATTCCATGACCTTTTCTCCACTGGACACAACCCCCATTATTGCTATCCACACTTCATCAACAGTATTTGGTTCAGGATGTGGCACTGCAGTCACCTGTGGCAAAACGGTCGTACTTTTTCTCTGTCCCTGTATTCCTTCGTTAGTCCCATGTATCGTATTTTCTTCATTAGTCATTGGTGGAAGACAAAATTACAACCACAATAGTATGTTTCCGGGAACACTGTTTTCATAGGTTTAATCGTAGCCGTTTCGTAGCACTGAAGTTTTCTGACTTTTGTGCGTATTTTTGTCGAAGACCAAATCAAATGTGGACACACATAGAGTGACCTGCATAAGACTTGTCTAGCAGGCCTCAGACACTGCTGGTAGTTCACCAGTCCAAGTGCCAGAGGTGTAACCACACACTTTGGGGCTGGTGAGGACCACATGGATTGGTGCCTGTTAAACGTCCCCTTAGAAAAATTAATGAATTACTGTGCTGATAAACCTCTTACGTTATTTGATTTTCAAACAGATGAGCAAAACTGAACGTACTTAAGACATTTCTCTCTTTACTTATTCTGATCAACAGTACACTGACACACGATATTTTTAGCGCAACGCAATCTGACTTTCAACAATCCCTACAAAAGAATGGCCCTGACTAACAATAACCTATAACTTTCATGAATGACTTACCTCACAAAAATTTTCGTTACTCGAACTACTGCAGTACAGCGAGCGCCAATACTGTCAGCTAAATAAAAGATTCTAAATACTGAAGGCACTAACTACTGATAAGGCATAGTTAGCAAATGAAAGATTTTGATAGAGAACAATCAATGTATTTACCTTAATAATGTTCAAATGTCATCATATATATATATATATCAGTTCATGATATCCAATATTACAAATTTACTCTTTCTGATGGACACACGTCCAAATCGCCTACTTACACCTTAACCTCACTAGCTCGGTGTAGTAAACGTCGATAAACGTTTATCATCCCCAGGGACAGGCGATGTACTCTGGATACGTTTGGATCACTAGGTCTAAATCGTAGCAAAGTGACTACTTTTGCATCAATGATGCATTTACCTGTATTTGTGAGGTTTCCGCAATCATCAGACCTTTCGAATACCTATATGTAGACGTCTTTATTGTTAGTATGAGAAAATATGTGATGCTACCAACACGTCAGTGAGATTGTTAGGACCTGTCATCGTCATTAAGATTCTAGTCAGCTTATTACTCTTCTCTTTTCAGCTTGCAAGCTGGTGTTTTCACTCGACGCATCATCCTAACGTATTCAGTATGTATTTCCTCAAGTATTTCACAAGGTAGGCTTCATATGACAGCTTCATTATTAGCAATAATATCCTCTGTAACTAAAGTTCTTGGAATAATGGGCGAAATCCCCTCATTTTCGATGGACAGTTCCTAAGAGGTCAAGGGTCACTCAGGTTTCGGGAAACAACTGGTCGATAGGCCGTCCACATCTTTCAGATTTTTTCTTCTGTCGTCTCGATGTATGTCCATTGAGTTGATAGAAAATATCACAGTTTCTAGAATGAATTTTCACTCCGCAGCGGAGTGTCTGCTGGTTCCTGGTCCAAGTCTGGTCTGGCACACAGTTTTAACCTGCCAGGGAGTTTGTGTCTAACAGCTGCTTGTCAGTTGTTGCCTAGTCTATTCATGTAGCTTGAATTCCCTCGCGAAGAAGAGCTCAATCTATCTTGTCATAAATACGATGAGACTAGGCGATGGTGAATAGGTGATTACGTTCCAGGAATTTTGGTCAGGTCCTTTTAACGTGAAACAACGGCAGGAAGGTGAGACAGACAGATAATGGGCTTTTTTCTACCGTCAGTACAGTCCTGAAATATCCCCCTAACAGAGCCTCAGTATAAAACTGCTGAGGTTTTCTTGCCCACCTGCTGACATACTGCCTGTCGGCTTTCCTCATGGTATCTTCGGCCGACGTTCGTGTAGTGACTGATGTTTCACAAACAGTGGCTAACATTGTCGAAGAATCACCTTCCACCGCTTGCGAAGGAGTAAAGTTGGCTACGTGGGCTTTCCAATAGTGATGCCCCTACCCTTTTGTAGGTGCCGCAGGTAGTTCCGGTCAGCTCTTCTGCCACTGCCGGTTTACACCAGTCGCTCGACATCTGCAGATCTGTTGTCACTGTCACTCTTGCAGTGCCCTCGCCGACAGCGTTGGTTTCCGTATAGTTCCGTAGCCGTAAGATACTTGCTTTCTATGCACTGTGAGTAATGGAAATAACTGCAACAACGAAAGGGAAGCTGTCTCTTCTCCAGGATGGTCATCGCTAACAGATTTACAGAAAATGTGATGATTATACGAGCTGCTTGTGCATGAATTCCGCATGGAAAAAGTGCTAAGGCCAATTAAAAATTGCAGATGGCAGAAACATGGATGAACAGAAACATTCTTGCCCACCTGGCGAAGCATATGTGCAAATTAGAAAGCGAATGCACAACTGCAGGAAAATATTCCACAAAGATAGGGCAGTGCCTGTTTTCCAAATTTTTGTAGAGGAACTTGCAAGGTCAAGATAAAGCTTTGGAATTTGTCGCAAATACGCCAAATTATGACAATTTCATGACCTCGGTGATAAAAGCATGAAGGGAAGCTACTGGGGTAACCCATAATCCTGACACCAGTTCGGTAATTCAGCTGACTGGAGACTTTTTTAAATTTACTGAAGGTAATTGTTCCTTGAAAACTGATGATGGATCTATTCATGACAAAAGAACCCTGCACTTCAGCTGGGAAGAAGGGGAGAAAATCCTTTGTGAAAATGGTACTTTTCTTATGAACGGGACATTTGACAGTAGTTCAAAACAACTGCACATCATACAAGTTGACATCCGAAGCACAGAAGAGGAGACGAAATATTTCCTGCTTTATTTGCACTGTCGTAGGCAAAAGTAAAATACACAAGACTTTTTCCTTGATTGAAAAATAGTGCTAGACATTGAAATGACTACAATTAAAGCTACGAAAACCGTGCTCCCCAAAACATACCATTCCAGTTGGAATTTTCACTTCAATCAATGTCTGTGGAGGAAAATACGAGATCTGATACTAACGGAGGAATACAGGAACAGAGAAAAAGTAAGACTGACTTTCCACACACGCGATGCAGTGCCACACCTTCTACCAAATAGTATTAATGAAGTGTGGAAGAAGTGGCCAGTGGAGAAAAGCTCATGAAATTCGCAGACTACAAGGTCAGGCAGTGGTTGGAAAATTGTAGTATACCAGTACCCAATGAAATGTGTAACGTTTTTAACCAGTGCCACAGAGCCACAAATGCTGTCAAAGTTTGGCATGGAAAACTGAATGTCTCAAAACATCGAAAAACACCTGAACGAATTCTTTCTGATCAGTAAGCTGAAACAGAAAGCAGTAAATGCTACATATGGAAAAAAGACTCCATTGAGTGCCTCTTCACAACAGAAGACAAAGGTACATCGATACTGATATAATGTTAAAAGACATTATTAGAATACTTAACCACTCAGAGAATCTTAGGTGTTTAAAATCTCTGGCTTTCTTACAAACAACCGAGTGAGAGGTTAAAATTCATAAAATAAGACAGTAAGTTTAATAATTTGCTGCAGTTACGTTGTAGAAACAAAAAAGATAAAAGTAAAACAATAAGAAATAAAAAGGAAAAAAAATAAAACATTTAAATATGCCTACAGGTGTGTACTGTGTGTGTAGCCAATCCACAGACAGGATAAATTGTGAATGGATAGCCAAACGGTTCGCAGAGCCTCCGTCACTGTTGTGGCTTCTTTTGACGGCCGAAAACACGACTACCAAAATATCTGTGGTCGGAAACATCACGTTGACTTCACAGGTCGCAAATCCCACGGTCGGAAAGCTCACAATACGATCACAACGAGTCGATCACGTGGCCGTGAGTAGTATAACGTATTTACGTTCACACTAACGTCTGAGGGCTTTTTCCTGGTCATTAGTGTTGCCCTCTTTCTACCTGCAAAGGTCATTTCCAGTAGCACAAGAACCCAGAATCTTTAATTCGAAGCTTTCTTCTTTCTTGTTAAAGGTGTTGTCATGTTTGTGAATTTCTGTGGGTTTCCTGAACATAACAGGTGTGGTAACTCTTACATAGAGCAAGGTACTGCATGTCGTCGAATTTGATTATGAGGTCAGTCTCACACAGTGCGAGCTTCGCCACGGCCGGTTTTCTATCTGTCTCAACCTAAAATACCGTTTGTTAGTTATCCTAGTGATCATCTAAATTCAACAGAGACATTACCACATGGGCGTGGTGTGCAGACATTCCGAGTGAGTGCCTTTCGTCGTTTGCCAAACCTAGATCCTGTCTGATCTTCTTGGTCGGTTTGTATGGGAGTCGTTCCGAAAGTAATTTGCGTCACTGTTTTGCACACAAAACTTTATTGCCAAAACAAATACATCATGACATTATGAATCACACACCTTGCACTATATTTCGATACAGTCACCATAGACAGTGATACATTTGTCGTAGTGTGCAACCAGTCTGAAGGAACCAGACTGGTAAAACGCAGTGCCTGCGATGCAAAGAACTGTCGCACGGCCTGTTCCAATTCAGTTCAGGTTTTCATTCGTGGATGTCAAGAAGCGACCACTTAGACTTTCATCCTCCATCCTCAGCCTTCCTTCTCTGTATATGCAACAACAGCCACCAAACATGTGGCGACACCTGACCTCTTCACCACACACTGTCTGTAGGCGCTCACTACGCCCTTCCGTCGGTGATCACTTTGTCAGCACACGTCCGTCTGCCATCGTCCGTCTGCCCAGGCACGCCGGTCTACTGCTACATTCTCTACTTCAGCGCTCTGCGCGTGTTTCATTCCTACTCTGCTGACAGATCTGCCGTCATCGAGTCAGCATCGGATGTGGATTCATATGGCGTTTGTTTGTGTCACCTGGTGTAACACCTTCTCTTTCGAAAACAATGACGAAAGTTACTTTCGGGAAGCCCCTCGTAAACAGTCTTTATGCCAACATCACCAAACTGTTCTCGTGCTGGCAAAAGGTCAGAAAAGTTATAAAACAAACGCCGGTCCAGATATCGAGACAAAATCCACAGGCAATACGTCAAATTTCTCGTTTTCATAAATGTTTTTCCTGCTTTTGCCGGTCTTTATTTTATATACTATTGTGTCCATCGGTAGTTACTTTTGGCCAAATACAATACCTCATATTCTAGTTTTAGTGTCTTCATGATCTAAATCCCCCAGGACCCCTTCATTTAACTCGATAACACACCATTATACTTGTTTTGTTTTTGTTGACGTTCATCTCATAATTTTTAATCAAGACATTGTCCATTCTTTTAACTGATCTACCAAGCGTTTTTCTGTAAGTGACAAAATTACGTCGTCAGTGGCAAACCATAAAGTTGCCTTATTTCGACTTACTTCTATCGGAGTTCTGTCAAATTTTTTTGGTAGTATGACATGCCCCATCTTATATTTCCCCACTTCTTCCCTATCCATAATACTGTCTTAGTTTCTTTCTTTTGTGCAGTCCTTCCATACATATTTTACAGCTTTAAACCTTCGTTTCTTTGCTTAATAATGGCTTCCCATTTGAGCTCTTAATATTTTTGCACCTGCGTTTCGTTTCTCAAAAGGTTTAATTTTCCTATAGGCGACATATATGTACAAGTTCACACACACACACACACACACACACACACACACACACACACACACACTCACTCACTCTCTGTGCATACTGGATTGTACCTTGTACCACTGCTACACTTTCCCCTTTCCCTTCCACTCGGAAATGCAGCGAAGGGAAAACGACTGTGTGTGTGTCTCGAACCATAATTTCTCGGATCTTCACGCGAGATATATGTTAGCGGCAGTAGAATCGTCCTGTCCTCAGCTTCAAATGCTGGTTATCTAAATTTTCTCAATAGCGTTTCGCATAAAGAACGTTGTCTTTCCTCTAGTAATTCCCGTTTGAGTATTCTTCTACAGCTCGGCAATTCTCATCTAGTCATTGTTGTTTTGCCGCTTTGCACTTCCTGTATTTCGTTTTCAGACGTCTTTATTTCTTTTGGCCTCCTTCGTTTGCTTATTTCTGAATTTCTTTTGCATAAATTGAACCGAATATCCTCTGTATTCTCCAAGGCTTTGTCGTTTTGCCTATTTCATCCACTGCTGCTATCACTATTTCATGTTTCAAAGCAATAACTTAGGCTTGTAGCTAAATGTACTGTTGTTCAGCGCATCACTTGTAGAACCATGACAATCTTCGACTGCCGGTTTAATGAGTCACAACCGGAAAAGGAATTGACCAGTTATTCTTTGCTGGTTACCAATAGGGAGTGCGGAAGCTGTAATTGGTAATTCGAAAGCAATTATATGCCTAACCCTTGTCTGTCATGTAAGCTGGCGCGCTCATGAAGCTGCTAAGAAGAGCTTACAGTAACGTAAATTTCCAAACAAGTCACATCCTTGGATTTTCACAAACATCGAATTCTTACAGACGACAGCCTCGTTAAGTGATACACTTCTGGAAAAAGAAAAAAGAACACGATCACACAAGTGCCAGACTCGCACGGGAAACTACGAGAAGGCAGTTAATGCGATGACTAAACGCGCAGCGGTGCGGACAAACTAGAAAGTGCCTTATCAGTCCTGGGATGTTGCAAGCTTCGCATCAGTTGATCACGTCCAGAGCCAGTTGCAGCCAGTTTGCCGTGGCGTATGGAGCTCCATCGGTGTCTTCAATATTGTTAGCATGTCGCAACAGCCTAAACTTGAACCGTTTACGCATTTCCTGGAGATTGTTCGAGGGTGGATAGTGGGTCTACGGGGAGCTGGGTGGTCATATCGCAGAACTGCACTACGCGTGGAGTGAGAGGTCTGCACACTGCATCGCTGTTGTGGTCAGCAGAAGGTGCACATGCTCCACAGTTTGAGTCCGGACGTTGGCGACACACAGATGCACGCCAAGACCGTCGTATCGTACGATGTGGCGTATGTGCCCGCACTCCGACTTCACAAGTTAGGGACCCTGTTGCTCCTAGAGAGTCAACGAATACCATTCGCAACCGACTGTGCGAAGCAGGGCTACGAATTGGGGTGCCGATAGGGCGCCTTCCACTCGCATCCCAACATCGTGCAGCCTGCCTCGTCCCTTACGGAAGGACGAATGGAGACGTGTCTTTAATGATGAGAGTCGCTTCTGCATTGCCACCAATGGTGGACACGTGTGTGTGTGTGTGTGTGTGTGTGTGTGTGTGTGTGTGTGTGTGTGTGTGCGTGGTGGTGATGGTGGTGGGGGGGGGGCGTTTTGTGGGGAGGGGGAGGGGATATCGTGCAGGTGAGCACGAATATCTGGACTGTATACAAAAGAGACACATGGGGTCAAAACCAACATTGTAGGGTCTAAGGCGCTGCAGTCATGGACTGTACGGCTGGTCCCGCCGGAGGTTCGAGTCCTCCCTCGGGTATGGGTGGGTGCTTGTGTGTGTGTGTGTGTGTGTGTGTGTGTGTGTGTGTGTTTGTCTTTAGGATAATTTAGGTTAAGTAGTGTGTAAGCTTAGGGACTGATGACCTTAGCAGTTGAGTCCCATAAGATTTCACACATTTCCAACACTGTGGTGTGGGGAGCCGTATCTTACAATGGTCTTCTCGTTGGTAATTGCTGAGGAAACATTGAAAAGAGTGTGGTACTTCCAAAACATCATTGAACCCGCCACGCTACCATTCGTGCACCAACAAGATGTGCTTTTCCAACATGATAGTTCACGTCGACACATGCTGTGACACCCAACGTGCTCTCGAAGCAGTTCGTGAACTACCCTGGCTAGCGAAGTACCCAGATATCGAGCATACTTGGGAGTGAATTAAACTGCATCTTGCGCTATGTGCCAAGACCCATCGGAAATCTGGCCCAATTGAGGCCACATGTAGAGACTGCAGAGAAAGACGTTCCACAAGACTACATTCGTCACCTGTACTATCCTCTACATGAGAGAATTGTAGCCTGCGTTGCTACAGGAGGAGGCTATACCGTGCACTAGCTCTTGACACTTCGCATGCCCCGTCGGCTGTACTCAGATGCATATAGCTCAGTCAGTGTGACTTGAGTTTCTGATGCTAAGAATACCGAGGGACAACAGTACATCTACGTATATAATCCGCAAGCCACAACATCGTGCGTGGCGTTGTGCACCCTGTACCGCTATTAGTCATTTCATTTTCTCTTCCACTCGCAAGCAAAGCGAGGGAGACCTGCTGTCTACAGGGTGTTTCACAATTCATGTTACTTCTAGAGGATGTAGATGGGGAGTAATAAACCAAGCTTTACGCAGGAACCCATGCCCAGAAACGTCATCCAACGACGATAGGGAGTGTCAAAGTTATACTCACTGGCGGCTGTAAATGTAAGTATGTACAAGGTGATTCCATGACATTGCTACAAACTTTCTAGGACGGTGGAGAGGATAAATATTTCAATTTGGGTAAGAGTCTGTTTTCGCTTATAACTTTAGATTTGTTCGTCTCCAGTATAGGGACCTTTACCTCAGACTACTACATTTTTCCTTCTCTATCACCTTAGATAGTCTGTAAGATGATCACGGAGTCACCCTATACATACATACATACATTTACGGATGCCGGCGCCTATGAATTTGACGCTCTGTATTGTCGTTGGATGATGATCCCTGACACGGGTTCCTATGTAAAACTTGATTTACTAATTCTCCTCTGCAACCTCTAGAGGTGTGTAATATGAGTTGCAAAACACTTTAAACGTCCCCTTAGAAAAATTATAAATGACTGTGCTTAAACTGACACACAATATTTTTTTTTTTTTTGCGCAACACAATCTGACTTTCAGTAATCCCTACAAAATAATGGCCCTGACTAACATTAACCTATACGTTTCACAAATCACTTACCTCACAAAAATCTTCGTTACTCGAACTACTGCAATACAGCGAGCGCCACTACTGCCAGCTAAATAAAAGATTCAAACTACTGAAGGCACTAACTACTGATAGGCATAGTTAGCAAATGAAAGATTTTGATAGAGAACAAACAATGTATTTACCTTAATAGTGTTCAAAAGTCATCATATATATATATATTAGTTCATGACATCCATTCTTACAAATGTACTGTTTCTGTCCAGATCATCCGCTCTCAAAAATCCGCCATCTCACTTCCCCACATCCACCACTGCTGGCGGCTCACCTCCAACTGCGCAACGCTACGCGCTGTTAACATCCAGCTGCCTAACACTACAATAGCCAACAACAATGCAGACCAGCCACAGACTGGACACAGCACAGCCAGTGATTTTCAGACAGAGCGCTACGTGGCGTTACCAATAGAAACCTAAACAGCCTACTTACACACTCTGTATATAGCTCCATATGGGCCTTAATATCTCTAGTCTTATCTTCACAGTCCACATGCGAAATGCAAGTTGGCGGCAGTAGAATCGTTAATCAGTCAGTTTCAGTTGCCAGTTCCCTAAATTTTCCCAATAGTGCTCCTCTAAATCAATGTCGCCTTCCCTTCAGCGATTCCCATTTGAGTTCCCGAAACATTCCATAATACTTGCATGTTGTTCGAACCTACCGGTAATAAATCTAGCAGCATGCCTCTGAATTGCATCAAGGTATTCCTTTAATAAGAATGGTGCGGACCTGTACTCCATAATGGGTAGCACTAGTGTCCTATATTCGGTTTCCTTTACAGACGCAAACTTTCCTTAAATTCTCCCTGTAAACATAAGTCGACCATTTACCTTCCCTACTGCTGTCCTTACATGTTCTTCCCATTTCATATTTTTTTGCAGCGCTACGCCTAGATATTTAATCGACGTGACAGTCAACTAGCACGGTATTAATACTGTATTCGAATATATGGGTTTGTTTTCCCTACTCATCTACATTATGTTGCATTTTTCTACATTTAGAGCCAGATGCCATACATCACCAATTTGAAATTTTGTCTGTATCATCTTGTATTTTTCTGCAGTAAACTATTTTAAAAGGAGAATCTCACTAAATTCGGTGAAACTGCTTTTCTAGATTCTACTTTGGTCACCCACCCCCCTTTGCCCCGCCAAGAAAATGAGCTAATCAGTCGATTTTCCATATGCTTGCTATAGTACAAATTTCAAGTACAGCACAACTTTGCTAATGCTACACTAAATCACCCAGGATAAAAATCAACATAATGGTCTTCGAAATTATAACCATATGCCAAATAATGAAAATAATTAATGGTATAGTAGTATATTTTCATTAAAAATAGAGCAAGTGCCCATTATCGACATAAATACCGATGCTAATGTATTTAAATCTTTTTTTATTTTACAAATATTACCGTTTGGTGAGAAATGATGAGCACAATATTAAGTAGACTGTGCTCCTAGTTTACGGTATATTACAGTCAGATACACACATTAAAATCCCATTTAATGACTTTCATCGAGCTACTTGGTCCCTTTACCTTGAGAATTATTTTGACTGTCTTTGTCAATGGGTTATCATTACTCAGTATCCTAGGCATAAATTACGTGTATAATTTGTGATACACAGGTAGTTAGAAGGAAAATTCAAACTACTTACTTAAGCTGCAGCTTGCACTCATTTCGCCCATATCGTTGTATGCCCTGTTGACGCGTAATAGTGATATGAAAAACAATATATTTTGAGCAAAATCAAACATTGCATGAAGAATTACGGTATTACAGGAATTTGTGATTATTAAAGTGATTGTAAAACTTATTCATTTGCACTTTAATGTAACAAGAAAATTTTTTTTACAAGTAGCAAAGAGGTATAATTATATTTTTTGGTTAGCTCATTATACTTGAATTTTTTAAGTCTGATCTATATTTGAGGGGTTTTATGTTATTATGAGCGTAAGTTTGTATCTTGTCGATCTCGGCTTTTCTGTATTGTTTGGCTCTTCCACTTAATTTCGAAGGCATAAAAGTCAACGCTTCATTATTTAGTGAACATGAATCAATGATATATTTCAAATATTTAGTAAAGAATCAGGCGAAAAATAAACTTTTCACATGCAATAAAAGGTAGAACCAAATTAAAAGCTGTCTGAACTAAATTATCATGGAATGTTAAACAAAAAACAATAGATTAAGATGATATAATGAAAATGCATCCATGGACGTAAATAAATAAAGTGATGGAAAGAATTTAAAGCCAGCGCAGATGTCCATACGAAATGTAAACTGGACCTGTTATACAGTTTATTTGTGAAGCGATGAGTCTTTGAAAGAGTTGCTACTTGGGAAGTCATCCATGCAAAGAGCTAAAACATTCGACGAGGATGGGATTCGAACCCACGCGTGCAGAGCACATTGGATTAGCAGTCCAACGCCTTAACCACTCGGCCACCTCGTCCTGCAGCGTTTATTTGTATGGTATACGTAATTTGTAGATGTAAGTATCGTTACGACACAATTCTTTTGAACAAGTGATCGCCACATGTTTCTTAACTCCGTGTAACCATCGTAACAGCAATGATACTTTCGAATATGATTTCAGTCAAGCAGAGTGTATATTTGGCAATGAGGACGATTAAACTCTTCGTATTCCGCACTTGCTAGGGAAGCGTGTATACTTATCATCACCAATTTTGTCCAAATTTACGATATATTCAGAGCTAGGCGTGAAATGTAGCTGGCATTAGTGAGAGCTTTAGATGGTCAGGCGTTCAGAAAAGTATTCTTGCTGTGGCCGGGAGATAGTTACGTGGAAACTTTTTAAAATTATTTTCAGTTTTTGCTTCACTTTCACTGCAAATAAACTGAAATAATGCAAAATGTATTTTATTTATTAACAATTTCATAAAAGGTATGAAAAGAAAAGGCAAAGGAAATTGCGGCGCATGCAAACGTGGCAAAACGTAGAAATTTCGTAATTACCTCAAGAGATTCTGGGAAGCTTCCAACCACTTTATAAAAAAGATTTTAGACTGTGTGAGGTGTACAGCAATCTTAAGTTAGAGGATATGTAGAGTGTGTGTGACAGGTTGTTCATCGCTACTTACGGTGCCGAACTGTACTATTATCCGCCATACTTTCGGAAGTTATTATGTACGAGTGATTAAAATGGGAAAGTACTGCTGTGCGCAACTGGAGTTGAGAAATCGGTCACGTGGCGTCAGTTGCTTGATATATGGTGCAATCTTTGTCATGAACGACATATTTACGAAAGCTTTGTTAAGCACTCGATGGTAGCTAAACATTTATGACAAACAACATTACAAATAACATTTGCTGCCCCCTTTTCATTCGCAGAAACTCAAGCTGTTCTGTTAGGTTCCATCCCATTCACACCCTCGGAAATCGAAACGTAATCGGAAATAAACAGCCAAGTATTTGTGGCATGCAACAATATATATGTTATCACAACCTTTGAAATAATGAAATATTATGAAAAAAAACCGGTCAAATATTTGTGACAAGAAAGAATATTAAAATCACTAATGGTTGTTTCACTCGCAGCAGAATAGTTTTTCGTTTTTTAGTCTTAAGGATGTCACGAAATCTAAAGTTCATTCCTCACAAAGCACGCACGCTCTTACCTGCAGTTAACATCGAACGTTGCGTAATATAATTCTGTTACATGAATCAGAAAATCTCAGTATGTGTTACAAGATAGAAAAAAAGGATGTAGCGGGACTCGAACATACTTCCTTCGATTCTCCTATTGCACTTCTCTAACCGCACGAGCACAGCGACAAGGACTTTTACAAGTAATGGGACCTTAAGACACATTTAATTACAATAAATCGTACCTGGAGTGACGTGTTTGTGATAAATCTTCGATGCACAGACGCCCTGAAACAGCGTATGGTCACAACACGTAAGTCGTAATAAGGAGACAACGAAAAAAGATGAATCTTCTCAAAATTATCGAGCGCGGGACGTCACGTGAACGATTTCAGACGAACGCCAGTCGAAAACGGTTGTAGTTTCCTCATTGTAGTCACTCGTAATTCTGTGGTTGTTTTAGAATCGAGATAGTACACGTGCGAACTTTCTTTTCGAAATCATGTCTAAAGTTTGAGCACTGTGTAACTACACGCACAAAAGTATTAACCCTACGAATATATATCATTTCATGTGCGTCCTGTTTAAAAATTTTATCTGTTGGTGGTATTGTTCATTTGTCTTATACACCAGCACAGAACTTTCAAGTGTTTAGCTTACCCGAATATGTGACTTTATTATTTTAGGCGAGTTTTTCTTATTTCCTTACGTCCTATCATGTACAATGCCTCTTAATTTTGATTTCCAAAAATATGGCGGAGAGGTAGTTCAATTTGTTTCACTCCAATCGCGGTGTTGCTTCTCTACGGTATTCTGTCTCTTTGGTCATCACAGAATTGTTAACTTCTTACTTTCATAAATCGATATGCACACCTCTGCGAGCAAGCCATGTTGATCCACGATCTTTGGTTGTGTTGTTACACCGTCTCTGTCTGAGGGTGCTCACAGAGAGAGAGTAGTAGTCGAGATCTATTGGAAAACGAACGTGGAACTGAATGGTCACCAACTTTAGTTGGAACTGAGCTGCTAAAAATTAAATATTTTTCTGGAAATGACTGAATAAGATGAGAGTATTTATGGATTTTAGAAAGAGTTACTCGAAGAATTGATTTAAGGTAAACTTGCAGCTTTTCATACTTGCTGGTAGTTAATACTCTGTAAACTTAATTAATGAATTATATTGAAATTTTGTTGAAACATAACGCATAGCTAGTGTTTTTAGTTCTCCTCCCCCACATTCACACTTTTTGTGAAAGAATGGAGATACTTTTGGGTAGGTTAATCTTCGTATAAAGTAAATTTATTTCAATTATCAACCTGTTAAAAAACAATCATTTTTGTATAAGGTCAGATTTGTTCATGATATTGAAAGTGAAGCTATGAAGTAATTCTTTACTATAAAATAAGTTTAGAAAAATCGTTTGCAGCACATTATCACCGAAAATTACTCTTATACAAGAAATATATTGCTTGTGTCCACACTGCACATGGCAGTAACATGCGTGAATACAATTTTTAGTTTACAATTTTAATTAAGCTTTGCTGCAGCACTGCTTGCTGTGCTCCACTTTCGAGAGAAATTTGACTGTACTGAGTGAGGTGAATGCAACAATAGTTCAGGGCCTTAGTCGTATAGTGACAGTATACATGCAGAACAATATCATTACACAGTTAATTATTGATTAGGTTGTGATATTCCTGGCTGTGGCCGCCAGTATTTTATTTTGATAGAAGCTCGCCTTGATCCAGCTTGATACACGTGAAGTAGCATATGGTACAAAAGTGGAGTGAGGTACCAGCGACAGATGGTACAGTATGTACCAGTCCCGTGGGAGAGTCCGCCAATTGTACTGAACTTGCTTCTGATTGGTCGGCACATTCGTGTGTGAGGTGTCAAAACGCCTAACGTCTCTTATTAATTATTTATATACTTTTCATTGTATTTAACCCATTTTTCAGTATGACAGTCTCTCATGGTTCCCCTACGAGTCTGTCGTTCTTGTTTTATTAAATTTCACTAGTTTTGAGAAACATGAGAGTAACGATATAGCAACCGAAGTGCTTTGGACACGTTCGGGTAGCTCTGGTGCGGCTGGGAGACCAAGTGCTTAGTCTGCGCTAGTCACTCTGTTCCGGGCGCTCCGGAGAGCCGGACACGTAACTGTTTCGGGCGGTCGTGTTGTACTCTATATCGGCAGTTGTCAGAAAAGTTATCATATACTTAAGAATGCTATGTCGAGCGTTGTAAAAGACAGTATAAAATGTGTGATTATTTAAAATATAACAAAACAGGATACAGTAATGAGAAGTGTCGCCTCCCATAATTGTCAATACTACAGATCTTGCCCTCTGTAGATACGGAGCCTAACCTGGGCAAGTGGCATCCCTTAAAAAGGACAATCACGGGTTCAGTTTGACAGCATAGCAGTCTCCGCCGAAGAAGATCCCACGACCGACGAGCGGTCTTTTGTGCTGGGGACACAACTTTAGAAGAGGACAGGTTGGTGGAAAGGGCGGTTAGGAACTCTTACTCAATCTCTCCAGATCTCTCCAGCTTCCAGATCTGACTTCCAATGGACACACATAATTTATAAGATCAGAAATTATTTTCTTGTTATACAAAGTACATTTCGGTGATCAGAGCGATACATACGCGTGTGAAATTTTTCGTATTCTGAGTTTTTATTTTGGAATTTAGTTACGTAAATCAGCAATGGACTTTTCAATAAAGCAATATGGACAACTTATTCAGACTAAATTTAGTTCATTTGATGCACAATTTTTATTGGCTTTATTTTGGCGGATATTTCAGATGTTGAACACGGGAAACTGTGATGTCTGGCAACACACAATTGTTCATTTGAATGCGCAATACAGGTTTAAATATTTCCTTTTTTTAGTAGGTAGTTTCGTACACCTACACTCCACATACGTATAAAGAGCTTTTTACAGCAGAAAATTTACGACACATGTAACGAAGCCTTAGGTGCAGGACAACATATTTCTTTTGTTAATCGACTTGTGGGGATGACGAACAGATTCAAAATTATACGACATTTTTCGAGAAAGATTACCTTCATACAGTATTGAAGTGATTCTCTTCTTTCCCTACGTTACATTCGCTGGTGTAACTCGGCGATATCTATTTTTATCATCAGTCAAGGAATTTTATCTCACTGAGAGAGGAAAAGAAATCACATCCCAAGGAAACTGCTTCAAAATGCATTCCACTGCCAATATTTGTCGAAACAATGCGTTAGACGTGGTTTGGTGTCACACTGTGCGATGAGAGAGAACCTTTTAAGAATGTAAATCAAGCCTGTTTTCCTAAAGAAACCTGGAAACCACCATGTAATTGTAAAAATGCTCTGATTATAATATGTATTGAAGCCCCTGTTTTTATGACGAATATGACAACAGCGCAAGTAAATCAACTGTAAAACAATAGCAGTATCAAATTTTATATACGCCCTACAATCCCTTCCTGCAAATTTATTTGAATTCCCTGACATTTGTAGACCTTTCCTTTAGGAATGAATACAATATATGTCACATTATTTGAATTTAGCTGCAGTGTAAGTAACATTGTAATCGAAAATAAAAACAATTTTTCCGCACATGATCTCGACCCCACGATTCTCGGGTTACCAGGCCATTCACTTTGTATGTGTAAGTACATAATTTGCTTGGTCTCACCATATAAACACTCTGATATAACAACCGTAGATAAATGAAATATATGTGCAATATTCCTGAAGATACAACAAACGCTCTAGCACAGAGATGAGATAGCTGCTATATTAGACTGCAGATACATCATCTTTGTGATGCCTCAATAGCCATGAAAGTGTGTTCAGGAGAGAATACAAAGCATGGATTCCATGGTGAATGTGAATCTCCACTTGGAAACGTTCGAAGATTACCATACCTAGCACTTACAGCAAAAATTGTTTCCTTTAGCGAGCTCACACTAAAACACAGGATGCATATTGAAAGCACAACGTCTTTAGTGCTCCATCAAAAAGTATCTAAAGGAATTTCTAGCCTTTATACATCATTCACCTGGAAACGATAGTCCAAATGGATGCACGAGTAAAAAGTTATTTTTTGAGTATTCACATTTATTACTGTGAATTTATAAATGCATCGTATTTTAAGGTGATATAGTACCTTCAAGACTCTTAATTTGATTAGATACGCACTTCTTCGAATGTTCCGATATCACACGACTGTATATGTACAGCGTTTAACTTAAATATCACTATTCTTCTATATCCAGTAACCTACAGCGTTTCCAGCACATCGCAGTTCATAAGTTCGGAGCAGCTAAACTTGTTCGTGCCTGACATAGCACTGGGGACACCTGAGAGGTAGCCTACACATTACTGGGATGACGTGTCGCTCCGTTTGCTCAGTTGCGTCGCGTGTCGCAATATTCCTCAGATAACGGCGGGGCGTTGTACGTTGTCGAGGCTGCTCATAACTTACGCTTCGCACTGAGCAACTGGGGATGTAGCTCAGTGGTAGAGCGTTCGCTTTGCATGTGAAAGGCCCCGGGTTCGATCCCCGGCATCTCCAACTAACTTTTATAGTCAACTTCCAACGTTAATCAACTGCGTTATTTCCCAAGGGAAAGAGCGTGACCTCGAGCACTCAGAACTGCACAAATTCGTGCTTTGATCTTAACGTGAAGAAAAAAAAAACAGACAAGTGTTTTTTCAGTGTCCTAACTTCTATATTTTCCTCTGCCTAAAGTAATTATGATATCTGATCAACTGACTTGATAGTCTTGCACAGGTATTCTCAATGTAAGTGAGGGATTTCAAAAAAGTGGTCAAAGCGAAGTGGAACAGAACAATATGCATACCTGACTAAAGCCACTTTTTCATATTCAAAATCACTTCTGTATTCAAACAGTCCAGTATAAAGCGTCGTGCTAATTATATTTTCAAATGATGATACTGGTATGCCAGTGTCATAACTTGATTTTTGCCAAGCATCTTGACATATAGGTTTGTAGTCCACTGCAGAAAGCTGATTATATAGCACAGAGTGGTGGTGGTAGAGACGGTGGTGGTTTTCACATTGTAGTCGTACGAAAGCAGTTTCCATCTGGAGCTTCCATTACCTAAAGTACACATTAATAGGTTGATAATATTTTGTTGTCTTCGGTGTGTTTTGGTCCAATTATATCGACATTTCCTCTCTTCGCGTTACCAAAGTTTCTTTCTTACATCTTTAATGCGCGACCATTAAAATGTCTCGAGTTCAGGCGCGCAGTCTTAGATGCGAATGGCTCATACCACTGTTTTTGGAATAAACGATTTGTATTCTAAGCATATGTCCGTGCAGATATGAGTTTACAAAGTCACACACCTCCCTTGTCAAAACATACAAATAATTTCGCTCGAATAACTTGCAAGAATGGTGATGCTGTCATTAATGCTTCGTTTATTGCTGGTGACCTTGTACAGTTCTGTAAGCTCGGTTTTACAGCTTCATATAAAAAACACTTCGAAAAAGCTAACCTGCGGCTTTTGATTGAGAAGATACGTTTCAAAAACAGTTGCTAGAAGATAGTTGAAATTTAAAGTGCACAGTCAAGGGCCTTTGATAAAGCTGTAAATGGCTTCTTTTACTTTCCACCAAGTAAATCAACTCATTTAGGATCAAACCACACTACCATGCTGTAATTCACTTAGAGCGTTAGTGCGAGCCAATATTTGTTGCATTAACATCCAAAAGAGAAATAGAAGGTATTGAGAAAGAAACAAAAACGACAGTTATTAAAATCGTTCATCTCAGCCTAAAAAAAGGCAGCAACTCCTCGGCACAGGAGCCAGTAGTTCAGTAGAACATATGGATAGGTTCCTAATGACGCGAAGCAAATGAAGAATTGAAATCCTAATACACCTATTGAGTGTAAGTGCAATCGTAATTATTGAAAGAATATTATGCCGCTTTAAAAAGCTCATCCGCAAAAGGTAGCTCCTGCGCATAATTTGGCTGGCAAAGAAAGGAATTCAAAGAGAAAAACATACTAATAAAATCTCAGTTGGATGCATCGTGCTCTCAATGGACTGATTTCATAAATCCGGAACATTATCTACTTCTCCATATACGTGCATACTCTGCATAGCACTGTGAAGTACATGACAGAGAGAACGACTGTGAAAGAAACAATAGTAAGGGAATGGGAAATCAGTGGCACTTGGTGGCACTTAGGATTGTTCTTAAGCTGGAGAGAGAATCTTCAGACAAATTGATTCTTTGTGGGTCAAAATGACGAGACAGACCAGAACATAAAGGACGACCCAGAAGCATGTTTAAATAGATGATAACTTTCAGAAAAACATCAGGAATGATTTTTTCACGAAATTCAAAAAGAGTCTGACATGATAGAGGAGCAGAGAACTGTCTGTGTGAGGTAAGAACTGGAACAGGCAGTTAGTGTGAGGAAGAAATCCAGGATTACTCGTATTCAGAGTACTTTGACGACGTGCTGAAGTGTGGAACACCCGAAAACGAGTTGTAATTGGGGCCAGACATAAAACAGAGAGAGCCACGACTTCCAGCTAGGGATGAGGTCGCGTAGTCCATAAGCGGCTTGAAGTTAATGGAGAAAATGGAGTAGCAGCTGAGATGATAAACTGGGGAGGTGGCAAAATGTTGGAAAACACGACCAAGGATATCTGTCAGATAAGGAGAACAAAGAAGGAAGAATGTGATCATAGTGCCAGTACAAAAGAAGGTGGACAATGGGGATGCAAACAAATAAGAGGAATATCGCTACTGGAGATCTGCTAGAAAGTGTTACTGAAATTCCTGAAGAGAGTAGCAGAACAGGCAGGAAGTATGTGTCATGAAGAGTAACTTGTATGCAAAGTTTCTTTACTTATGTGGTTCATTTATTGGAAAAACCTCTATTCGGTGTTTAGTAAAAAACAATTATAAGAAACCTAAAGTGATACATAAAGTGATACATCATGATATAAGAGTTCCTAGACTCGGCTAACAAATTTTATATATAGTGGAATTTAATGTGCATTCCACAAGGTATTTCACATGGGCGATATTATTAACTTATTATAATTTTCACTACGTCCATGACGTTAATATGCCTTTATGAACGTGTGTCATAAGAAAAATATCAAGGCAGACATCGAGTAACACAGTACAGTGTACTTAGATATTAGACTTCAGTGGTAATTATGTGGCAGTATACTTTCCAGGTACTACATAATGCCGTCATGAATGGAATTTGAGTAATTAATAGTGTTCTCTCAGGTTCAGTTACATACAAAACACTGCAAATAAGATCGTGTATTTCGATGTATGTTACACAGTACTAGGAATAAAGAGTAAATAGTATAATAAAGTATACAGTACAATACACGTACTTCGATGTATGTTAATAGTATGAAGAATGGTTAACTAGCTAAGCATAAAACAGTTACCACACCACTCACATAGCTACATTAATGGGAGGAAAGATCTTCTAGCTATGAATGGACACTAAAACAAAAAGATTTATTGACTTTGAACATGAAAGTTAACCACTGACAACATAGTCATTAATAATGAATGGAATACAACTCAAGCTGTAACCTTGACGCAATTGAGTAGAAAGGATAAAACACAGTTACGTTAGTACTTCGCGGACATAGCCAGTGACATTCAAAGATGTTAATTAGATGCAGAGAGTACAAAGGAAGATAGGTGAGAACAATAATAGACCGTCGAAATTGCACACTGAAAGCTACGAGCTTGATGCGTGATTTTAAGATCGAATACTCGGTTCCTGAAGGGAGCGAAGTGTATTCGTGCCATCTTACCAATCGTGCAGTGCGTACAGAAGCAGGCTGGCGGGAGCAGCGGCTAGAAGATGTGATTTCATCCCTTCTTTTGTATTTAGTGCCTAAGGACAGACATGCTCTCAGCAGTATTAAGGCTAGTTTCATCCATCATCTCTCCTGTCATAGCCTGAGGTTTTTATACTCTACAAGGGGGGAGAAGTGTAATTCACAAAAGCCAAAGAATGAAAATTTGTGTCAGAGTACAATCTCCTACTCTTTTCTGTGTCATATTTCAGCCAATCGCTCAGAGGCGGGCAACTAGAGCCAGGAGAATACTCCCACTCCACGACGTGATTCTGAAACTGACCACTGAAAACTCTGCAGATCGGCACAGCACAAAAGTGTGGGCTCTGCCGAAAATTTCAGGTATAACAGTTGAGATGGTGTTATTCTGAAAGTTTAAATTGGATGTTACTCAGAGGCAAAGTAACAAACATTCACACTCCTTGGTAGAAGCCCCAACTGCCTACGGACCCTCCATCTGGTTGAAAGGGACTGGCGAGAAATTTCATGTTTCCTTCGAGAAAGAAATACGTGTCAGACAACCCCCCTCCCCCGCAGTGTGAGCTGGGGGAATGCGAAGTCTAGCCTCGGTATCTGCGAGCGATAACTTGCTCAGAGTGCAATAGTTTTATAGCGGCAAATTTCTTTCCCCCATCCAACTTGTCAGCCGTCAGGCCAAGAAAACTCCATCAAAAGCAGAAAATCAAACAGTGAAGCGAAAACAGCCTCTGTAGCAGCAGCGTAATTGGTAACCACTTGATCAAGGGAATTTGCGTGTCGTCCTCTAAAATACGTTAGTGGACAGTTTCAAAGAACATGATTACGGACACTTGCCTTACGTAAAACTAAATTGTAAATTGTACTACTGCAGTGTCATCTGGCGATCGTTGGATGTAGTGTATTGTTGTTTGTTTTGTTTACTTGACAGTGTAGTCTGTATTCTGATGGGGTATGAGCATTAACGCTGGCAGTTGACGAATTAATCTTACGTTTTGTACGAGCAGCTATTTTAATTTTGAAAGGCCGGAATACAGTGCGTTCCACGATCCTTAAAAATACATTTGTCATATGATACAAAAAAAGTGTAGATGGCGGAGGTTGTATGAATTGTAAAGTTGAAGGTATGTAACTTTTCTACATGTAAGGTCATGCCATCTGTATTTGCTTACACCTGTTGTAAAATAATTACCTTGTCAATCTAGATCTCTCTTTGCAGATCTGAAGATAACATAGTCTTGCCAAAACCGGTCATGTAAATAAATATTTTACTACCAATTTGGTTGTTTGGAGTTTTTCCAGAGATCATGAGAATTTCTTGTTGCACTGTCATCATTGCTCGGTCTCATTGTGGTGGTGGTGGTGGTGGTGGTGGTGACAAGTATACAAAGTATTTCAGATTTTCACCCGTTATTTACAAGCCTATTGTGACCCATGCTATAGTGACATTACAGCTATAATATTATTTTTTTAATACCAGTGATGGTAATTACTTAGTATACATTAGTAGGATAGCAGAGTTTGGTCTGGGCAGAAAGGTGCTGACATCAGCAGCAGTGCTGTATCTGTCTTGTCATATGACACCTGAAACATGGTGCGTGTCATATTCTGCTCTTCATCTCCTAGGCTATTCCAGGGATCAAGACATCCTGCCACATGCCAAAGAAAAGAAGGGGAAGGGATGGGGCAGATGGGGAGGGGAAATGAGGGCTCTGTCACCTCCCCCCTTCCCAGCACTGTTGCAAATTCTGCATGAAGTATCCCCATTCTGCCGCCAAATACGGTAAAGTATCTGAACTTCCAAAAATTTGTCATGTATGTTTTCATTACTGACTTCCGAAAATTTGTTTCACGACTGTCTCACCAGTCACATGATAGTTTTGATTTGAAGCTATATATCATTCGGCATTTAGTACTGGAATGAACCCATAGCACAATTCTCTGTAAGCAAAAACCAACATTTGCTTACAAAATAATAAATAACAAATTAGGAACTCGTATTTGTTGAATATGAGTTTTACCTTAGGTACTATCAGACAAATCAAGAAAACTTGAAATAAAAGTGCTGCTTCACATCCCAGTTCCCCCTGTCACCAGCAGATGGCTGCTGTGAGAAGTCGAGTACAGTCAGAGATCTGTACCACACCAGCAAACGGATCCACTGCTAGAATCGTCCTTACCTAGTTGGTCGTACCATGAGTAAGCAGTTTTCACTGTTACCAACAGATGGTTCCACAGTAAAAAATACGACAGAAGCATACATTATTTTTCACAGCTAAGATGTTGAAATATTCTAAAATTACTGCAAATTACATCGCTGGTGCAAGAAGTGCAGTGTTTACACCAAGTATGCTGGACTTAGTTGAGGTTAATACAAGAGAAAACACTGTAAGATTTAAATCAATTAATGTGATGACACATGCATTTCTAGTGTAGAGGAAAGTATGAATTAATTTCTGCATCTACACATGAATGCCAAATTAGCACTAAAATTTTTGAGGTATGTTCCCAAATGCTAGATTTCAATGTCTAAGAACAGCTGACATTTTAGAAATTACCTTAATAATTTTATGCCGTAAAATCACCCTGACCAAGTTCAAAGCTCCAGAAAAGTATGTGTTAGCTAAGCAGGCAAATAGACAGACTGAATATAACTAATAAGGCCTACACTTAACGTAAGTCAACATACATCCTCAACCTATATATATCCACATTTAAATTGTTCTCAAGTACCAGTGTCGGAGGGACAAAGATAGTCCAACGTGTTATTGACTAGAAAAAATGTAAACCATGTTACTCGATTTTTTACGCCTTGCAAGGAAAATGAGCCATCAAAACATTCCTAACGTCTAACACAAGACAACACAAGCGAGTCACTACCGGAAATGATGATAGCGAATCTTCCAACCCATGATGCCCCCTCAGCTGTAATATCGTTCATCGGTCGTGTTAGGACGCCCCATAAGCGAAGTTTAAACAAAATAGCTATCTATATTACGAGGTATGGTACGACAACACTGTAGCGTGACAGCATGACAGTGCCGATTTGCAGAGACGAGAATGCTCGGAAAATAGAGACGAGAATACTCGGAGACGAAATAATGTGATCGTAGCAGCAATAACGCTGCGGAATTACTAATAATTGATGAAGTAACGTAATTATATTCCATAACATAGTACTTGAAAGCAAATATACAAATCATCATGTACATGCCTGAACAGTCTTGCACAGGGATCAAACCTACGATCCAGTCTCCAGTGCTCTCCAGTCAGGTAACAGTATGTTCTTTAGCCAAGGAAGGTGTAGAAAGTTTCTTGTAGTCACATCACTGGATACTTCATAGGAAGCACGCACTTGCTTGATGTTGACCAAGGAAAAAGTAAAAAGTTACCTGCAGTCATATGTCAGGATACTTTATGGAAAGTAATTTGCTGAAAGTAGAGCGGAGCACGTCGTAAATACTGCTCGTGTTTAATTCGCTTACGGAGCCTCGCAAACGGTCAAAGCGCATGATCCATCCTGTTCGTTTTTATTCTTTTACGTAATTTCCGTTTGTGACCCACTAAATTTTTGAACACGGCTTCCACGCCTACATATCTGTACGTTGTAAAGAATAGCATTACTTTAATATGACATTTTTTAGCATTTATAGCGATGCAGATGGGTCATACAGTGCCTAGTGTTGGGCGTTAGTAGTATTTTGATGGCTCATTGTTCTTGCAGGGCGTAGGAGATTTTGCTATATTACGATAGTGTATTTTAATGAGATACACGGGAGTTTAGGCTCTGCAAGGTTTAATTTGTGCTCGCAGTTACTGAGGCGCTTCACGGCATAGGGTAATCCGTTTTGTCTATTTTCAGAAACTTTGTCTTCGGAATTGCTACATCTCTCGCTGTCATTGTCTTTGTTCATGTATTTACATTACAAGCACACCATGAGCCTCGGTAGTTCAAGTCATATTCTGGTGATAAGAAACCTTATTCCTTCCTTCCCTAATAAGACAGTTTTGCCGTGTGTGTTGCTTATAGGCTTTCATTTTCTTGAACCATAGTTTCTGGAAATGCAACTCCACACTCTGAATATACATTTTACGTATTTGGATACCGCCGCAATATGAACATCACACTTTCAGTGCTGCTGAGGAAGTTTTAGCATACTGTGAGCAATATTATAGGAGAAATATGGTCCATAAAGCTTTTACGGGGCCTTCTGAGTGCAAACTGCTGTTCTTGTGCATAGCCTTCATGAGCCTTGCGTCATTTGTAACTGTCAATAATAGGTAATGAAACGCATCATTTATATTTTTTCTACTGGACCACACGATGCAATATCTTTGTCCCTCCTAAAATGGTGCGTGAGAACAATATAAATTTGGGGAAAATATATTTGGAGGATGGTTCAAATGGCTCTGAGAACTATGGGACTTAACATCTATGGTCATCAGTCCCCTAGAACTTAGAACTAATTAAACCTAACTAACCTAAGGACATCACACACATCCATGCCCGAGGCAGGATTCGAACCTGCGACTGTAGCAGTCGCGCGGCTCCGGACTGAGCGCCTAGAACCGCTAGACCACCGCGGCCGGCATTTGGAGGATGTGTGGTGACTTACATCAAGAGTAGGACTCATTTGTTACATTCTGCCCATTATGTGCCGACTTACCTTACATATATTTATCTGCAGTTATAAACTTCGTCAGGACAGTTTCGTAACGTCTAATTATTAGGCCTAATTTCTAAAATGTCAGTTGTCACTAGAGACTGAAATCTAGCATTTAGGTACGTACTTGAGAATTTTGAGGACTAATTTGGCATTCAAATATGTATGTGCGGAAATCAACTCATATTTTCTTTTACATTGGAGAAGAATGTGACGTCACATTGATTTGAGTCTTACAGTATGTTTTCTTGTATTAACCTCAGTCCAGCCCGGGTACTCGATGTAAACATTACATTTTTTGCGCTAATGACGTATTTTGCAGACATTTTAGAATATTTCAACATTTTAGCTGTGGAACATAATTAATTACTTTGCTGTGGGTTTTTCTTTTTTCTTTTTTCTTTTTTTTTTTTTTTGTTTTTTTACCGTAGACACATTTCTTGTTAAGAATGAGGACTAGTTCCTGATGGTATAGCCAACGAACTAAGGACAATCTGAACACTGCATCTATCTCTTGATGTCGTACAAAGATCGAACTATACTAGATTTTTCACTACAGCCATCTCCTGATGACAGGATGAACTGAGATGTGAAATAAGACTTGCTTTTATTTCGCATTTTCTGGGTTTATAGGTAATTTATTTATACCGATGTACTAAAGCATTATAACTACCTGCTTAATACCTTGTTTGTCCGTTTTTGGTAATAAGTACATCACAGATTCTGCGTATCAGGGATCCGGCAATTTGTTGGTAGGTTTGTGGAGGTATGTGGCACTAGATGTCTACGCACAAGTCCTGTAATTCACGTACTCGTCGATGGCACCCGATAGCGATCCAGATGGGTTCCATAAGATTTACGTCAAGCGAATTTGGTCGCCGGGACGTCAACGTGAGTTCACTGTAATGCTCCTCAAAGTACTGTAGCACGGTTCTGCCTTAAAGACACGGACTATTATACTACTGAAATACGACATTGCCGTTAGGGAAGACATTAAGCATGAGGAGATGCACGTGGTTCGCCGCTGTCGGCGTGTCTTCGATTACTACCACAGGTCTCACCCAAGCGCAGGAGAATGTCTCCCATAGCATAATATTGCTCCCACCAGCCGCCGCCCGTGGCGCGCTGGACGTTTCGAACCGCGGTTCACCTCGACGGTGGCGTTTGTGGAGACGACCAGCGACTTAATGTTGCAAAAATGTGATACACACGAAGAGACGACACGTTTCCAATGATCGATGATCGAATCCCGATAGTCTCGTACCTACCGCAATCGATCGTAATTGAGGGTGTCGTTGGGTCAGTCTGTAAACGTGTAGGGGGTGGTCCTCTGCGGAGCTCCGTGTTCAATAATGCACGATGAACGGTGTGCTTCGAAGCACTTGTGCGTGCACCAGTATTGTGTTGTTTCGGGAGAGATGCCACTGACCACCATCTATCCTACTTTACAGAACAGATAAGCCTACGAACCCTGCGTTCTGTGAAGAGTCGTGGACGCCCAATCATTTAGCGCCTAATGGTAGCGTCACTGTCCTTTTGCCTTCTTCACGACAGTATCACGTGCACTTCCGACTAACTCCACCGTTTTCGAGGTACTGTTCACAGGCTCTGCGTAATAACAATCTGCCCATTGCCAAAGTAGCTTGGCTCAATGGATTTCCTCCTTTGCAGCCTATATCTTCGCTAAGGCGACACTCGTCCGTGTCTGCTCCACTTTGATAATTTTGTTACTGCGTTAAGAGCCTGCAACGCAACCAGGCGGCATCCAACGTCGCGGGGGGCAGTGGTCATAATGTCTTGGCTTATCACTGTATATTTTATAACCAAATGTTTGTTTTTAATTATTTATAGAGAAATATGATGTCTACTCATTCCAATATTCCACAGTGAATGATGCATAGCTCCAAATCAAAGTTACCAATGTGACTGTTGAACCAGTACTTAAACGAATTTTCGGAAGCCAGTAATGAAAACATGGTCGGCAAATTTTTCAGCAGTTTACATACTTCACTACATTTGGCTGCAGAGCGGGAGGTGTTGCATGCAAACATTGCATGAGCACACGTTGGCACGTGGCAGGATGTCATCATTCTTGGAATGGTCTTGGAGATAAAGAAGTGCTGATGCTGATGTCAGCAGAACATGATATGCGAAATGCCTAAGCTGTAACATGGCACCACAGATCAGAAAGCACAGAAACTGGTGTCTCCACTTTTCTGCCTAGAACATACATTGCTGCCCTACTTACATTTAGCGATGTGTTCTGAGTGTATGTACTGAAACGTCCCCATAGAAAAATTTGAGTGACATTGCTGATAAACCCCTTACATTATTTGATTTTTAAACAGCTGAACAGAACTGAATGTACTCAGACATTTCGCTCTTTACTTATTCTGATCAAGTACTCGGAGTTCACCCTAGTTATATACTGGTCTTATGGGACAGTCACATATCACTTGTTAACTAATGTTTTGCGTAATTTAGTGTTGAAAAAATGGAGTCCTCCTTTACATGCGACTGTATAAAATACGCATGAGTATGCTGCACTGAAATGGGTAATAAGGTGGATTTAACGCCCTGAACTGAATCCGCGGAAATGGAAACGTGACGGAGCCTTGTCCTCTGCGTATACATTAACGATGAGAAAATAGTTCACGTGATGAGCAAGAAAGTACGAAACACCATTTATGAAAGGGAGAACTGAGAAGAAGGCGGAGACAAGGTGAGGAAGCAGCAGTCCCTTCTGACTCAATACAGCACACATGTCACGAAGTATCATCACACGCTTTCTCTTCACCGTGAATGGAATGAATTATGGACAAGCAACAACAGAAAACACGTGGGGTTACTGGCTTACACAACAGTAATACACTGAGATAAAAAAAAAAAACGTTATGGGATAGCGATATGCACATACACAGATGGAAGAAGTATCGCGCGTACACAAGATGTAAAATGGCAGTTCATTGGCTGAGCTGTCATTTGTACTTGGGTGCTCCACATGAGAAGGTTTCCGACGTGGTTATGGCCGAAAGACGGAAATTAAGACTTTAACAAAATGGTAGTTGGAGCTAGGCGCATATGGCAGTCCATTTCGGAAATCATTAGGGAATTCAACATTCCGACATCCAGTCTCAATAGTGTGCAAAGAATACCAAAGTACAGACATTAACTCTCACCACGGGCAACGCAGTGGCCGATGGCCTTCACTTAACGAGAGAGCGCAGCAGACTTTGTGTAGAGTAGTCTGTGCAAACAGGCAAGCAACACCGCGTGAAATAAACGCAGAAATTAATGTGGGACGTACAGCGGAAGTATCCGTTAGGACACTGCTGCGAATTTTGGTGTTAATGGCAGCAGATGACAAACGCAAGTGTCTTGGCAAACAAAACATCGCCTGCAGTGCCTCTCCTGGGCTCGTGAACGTATTGGTTGCATCCAACGCAGCTGGAAAATCGTGGCCTGGTCAGATCGACTGGATGGTAAGAGCTGATGGTACGGTTAGAGTGTGGCGCAGACCCCACACTCCATGGATCGAGGTTGTCAACATGGCACTGTGCAAGCTGATGGTGGCTCCATAATGGTGTGAACTGTGTTTACATGTGAAGGACAGCGTCCTATGCTGCAACTGAATCAATCATTGACTGGAAATGGTTTTGTTCGGCTACGTGGAGACCAACTGCAGCCATTCGCGGACTTAGTGTTCCCAAATAACGATGGAATTTTTATAGATGATATTGCGCTATGTCACGGGGGGGCTGCAACTGTTCGCGATTCGTTCAAAGGACGTTCGGGACAGCTGGAGCAGATAATTTGGTCATTCAGATCGCCCCTCATGAATCCCATAGAACATTTATGGGACGTAATCGAGATGTTAATCCATTCACAAAATCCTCCACCGGCAACACTTTCGCAGTTACAGACGGCAGTGGAGCATGGCTCAATATTTCTGCAACAACTTGTTGAGTCCATGACATGTCGAGTTCCTGCACTACTCCAGACAAATGAAGGTCCGACACGGTATTAGAAGGTATCTCATGACTTTTGTCACCTCGTGATAAATTGGTATAATGAATCAATCGAAAATTTTTGGTCGAGAAATGAAATAAACATAACCGATGCAATGAAAGCAAGGAAGAAGCTACATCTGAGTTGACAATAATATCTTTACTTAGGACTGCGGGTGCAGCATGGTCCAACGAACAAGCTTTCGACTTACAAACTGCATTCTTGAAATTCTCATCAAAATTTCACGCGCAAAATTAACATCACTCAATTCACTGCAAATAAGAGGTAGTTATGGTCCTATCATCATCAATATAGGCTGATTCCTAGCCCAGACTGCATCGCGAATGACCTAAGTTAGTCGTACTGTCAGCACACGACACTCGCCCACCAGCGACTGAAACAACACTGTCTTAAAAATGGCCATTTCTCTGTCTCCCTACGCGGAGAGGCAGCTAAAATCCAGTGTGCGCAAGAGACTTGGGGACCAGACACCGAATTTCTGGGTTGGTGTGTTTGAGCAAGCAACCTACCGGCTGTAAAGAGTTAGCAAAAGGAAAGAAAACCAGGTTGGCACTGCTACATGAAAGAGCAGGAAACGACCCTCTCTCGCTGATGAAAGAAGTTTCAAGCTAACTTCCTGTTACCAGGTCAGAGGCAAGGGAGAGAAAAAGGCGTCCGTGATTCAACTCCACTGCATGTCGGCCATCAAACCAACAAAAGAGAGTCAAGCTAAAATATTTTCTAGTGTTAGCAGAGACTGACAGAACTCTCAAATTGTAGTAAGGAACTTCAGCGTTACACTATTATGCAAATCGATAAAAAATTATGTAAGAAGGGATTACAACATCCTTCTTAAAACTGGAAGCGGTCACATTTCATTGCCATCACTTGTGTCTTGGACTGGTTAGTGCCAGTGGTTCTCTGATCACACTGAGGTAGTAGCTTTCATCGTATCACTCCCTTTAAAGAGAAGGGTAGTACCTGAACTTCATTCACACGAATGCACCCCATTTGCCTACCAGATCTTAGCAGTCCTGTAAAAGTTAACGTTGCTTTGGAAGGCCAAATAAAAGAAAAATCTCCGAATTAAAGTATTGAATAATCCCCTAATTATTCTTCAGACAATTATGCAAGAAGTATCTATATTGAAAAATCCATTTCCCCTTATTTCCTACCATACATTACGTTTCCTAAATACATGAATTTTTGCAGTTCTCCAGAGTAGTGGTCTAAAACTCATCTGCATAGATAACCCTCAAAGATCAATATTTTTTACGATTTCACTTTCCTAAAATGCGGCATAACAAACTTTACCAAATATTCCCGTATCATGGAATGTATGGAAGAAGTTCTAAGTACAAAATGCACACTGCCAGGAATTTTCATGAAGCACCTAAGACATTATAGGAAGTACAGTAATGACATACAAGCAGCGCAGAAATTTATCGTCGCATGTCAGCGTTCAGCACCCAGCTTCTCACTGGCTATTGTCCCTTTTCATTCATTTAGCTTTATGGATCCTACTGACCCCTCTAAGTCTTGCAGCGGTTGAGATTCGATTAATTTGTCCCAAGTTAATACTACATTTGTAGATATTACTGTTCAGTTAATACCCGTACTGCGACTTTGTGCCGCGCGGAGTGACTGCGCGGTTTGAGGAGTCATGTCACGGATTGCACGGCACCTCCCACGAAGGTTCGAATCCTCCTCGCGCGCGCGCGCGGGTGTGTGTGTGTGTGTGTGTGTGTGTGTGTGTGTGTGTGTGTGTGTGTGTTCTTAGCATAAGTTAAAGTAGTGTGTAAGTCTAGGGACCGATGACCTAAGCAGTTTGCTGCCTTACAGATTCACACAGATTTGAAAATTTTGCGGCTGTGTAATGTGTTGTAAGAAGGCTACCAGCTTTTGGTTTTCTGTCTTTTGACTGGTACTGATGTGACTCGGCACATATTCCTCTCGTCTGCCAACCTCTTCATTTCAGAGTAGCACTTGTACCAACGTCCTCAGTTATATTTTGTATTCCAGTCTCTGCCTTCCCCTGCAGTATCTACCCTCTACAGCTCCTTTAAGAACTTCTGAAATTATACCTTGATAAAAAGGGTTTTTGTGATTACATTTTCACTACATCAGCCAATATAGACGGAGAACTGTTTACCGTATGGGTGCCCAACTTTATGGCAATGATGTTCAGCCTGTGCGCTGTAGGATTTGCGTTATTAGTAGTGTCAGCGTCATGACTTGTCGTTAGGCGCCGATACCGGCACGGTGACGTATGGCTGCAACACAAGCGTCAGTGTGCATTACAGCTGCAGACATTCAACATGGGTGTGGATAAGGTGAGCAGGGCTTTACTCGAAAAACTGTTTTATCAAAACAACGGCAGCAGTGCCCTGATCTTCTCGAGGGCCGACGCATTAAAGGAATACAAGAGGTCCTCTACCCGCACGAGGATTGAACTTTATTCGAAAGTTCGAATTTACTGGCGATTTGGAAATGCTCCTTGGTGAGGTTGACGGCCATCTGCGCCACAGATTGTTTAAGAAATTACTATTGCCACGACCGAGAACGCTGGAAGCAATGTGCAGTTTTCAAGCTGTGCGCGAGCTGTGTCACGACAGCTGAACGTTCCACGGTCCTCCGTTGTTTCGGACAGCAGTAGATCAATGTCTAAAGCAGTTCCAGGCTGTCGTGGATGCAAATGTTCGTCACATGGAGCAATGTTTTTGTAGCCTGGAACGTAAACATGGTACGCAATTACCGAATGTTGGCCTTGAGGGCTTTCAAAAAAGATAATGAAATGAAATGGCCCTCCACTACGTACCCTCCGATTCAGGGTTGTAATATTAACAGTTTTGGCTGGTTTCGTTGTCTAAGGGCTGGGATACGTAGTCGCCTCATTACAGCCCAAATACTGCTGAGTCTACAGTATAAGATAAGAATACACACATGAATCGAATGATCGAAGGTTTCTATCACTCGGCTGTTGCGAATTATGAAAGTAACATATAAATTTATAAATGTGAAACCTTCCCGTCTCCCCTATCTCTCTTTTGTTACGCAATAACCGTCTCCCCTATATCTCTTGTTACGAAACCTTCCCTTTTACAATAACCTATGAAACCTTCCCTTAGGATTTCTACCTCTTGCTTAACAATAACAAATGAAATCTTCCCTTTGAAATTAATTTAAATCTGCTTATTAAATGTTATTTTCTGATTATTTCGACGAAACATAGACTGCGTCGTCGTCGAGGCCCTCATTCGTTACCTGCAATAACCCAAAACTGTTCCTTACCTTTTTTACTGTTACTCGATCACCATCCGACTGCTACATCAAACTGCGACATGAATATACTTACTCTGTTTTACTATAGCTGCTGATGGGCTGTCATAATAAGTGGCTATCTTTAATTAATTTGACTGAAGTTACGTAATTCATAGTTGAACTATTTCTTGACAACAATAAAATTTTTCGAAGTTTTACGTTGATGGTTTCTGAGATGGATTATAATCAGTAATGCAGTATTGCCAGGAAATGAAATGATTTTACAAACGTTCAAATGGGCCTTACTTTTTACAATAATCTTGCAACTAGCACTGCGCAAACATACCTTCAGTAGTCTTGAGTTTCTCAAAAAATTAATTCAGTAATATTAGTTCCTCTCATGATAATAGTTAGCTGATGTCTCTGTAAATCCGTTTATAATAAATCATAGCTGGTGGCTGGCAGGCACACCGCTCCTCTCAACCTCTCGCTACAGACCTGCTACCGACTCGCTTCACATCTCGCTTACTGCTGGCTTCCTACGAACGCTAAAGTGCGGTCTCTCCCGCCAACAACGCTTTCTGGTGCAGACAATCCCTGCTACCATTACAAAATGTATCAATGCGCGGTCTTTCCCGCTCTTTTCTTAAAATGTATCCATACGCAGTCTCTCCGGCCCTTTTCAAAATTATATCAATCTGAGGTCTCTCTTGCCAACAATACTTTGGTGCAGACATTCCCTGCTACCACAATTATTTCCAACATGACAAATATTAATTATTCCTACTTGATCCTATTAATAAAATGTAAACATCTTCATAAATTGTGGTTTGACAATAGAAACATACACGTCTTACAAGTGTTAATACAAGTCGGTTACAATTAAAGTTTCGCTGCCTGAGAAGGCTCCCATGACAAACGAGTGATGGTAGGACAATGAAATTTTGTGCAAACATTTGTAGGATCATACGGAAAAGAAATAACGAATAAATAGTTGAAATAAAAACATTGGAACTTTCCCGTGAGAGGCTGTGAGGTAACGAGCGAGTCGTCGCGCCCTGAAAATATTCTGGAGGAAGCAGTAGCCGCACGCGCCGCTTGGCGGGCCTGTCCGCTCTGCAGGCCGACCACGTGGTGCCGAAGGAGGGGGGGGTGGGTTGGCGACGGTGAGGGGGAGGGGGGTAGCCCCGGCGCATGGTCCAGCCGCGTGGCTGGGAATTCCGCTGTGACGAGGACGGTGCTTTGTGTCGATGAAGGAGATGTGTATGCCGGGAGTGCCAAAGATGGCGGACTTCGTGAAACCTTAATGGCAGACATTTCACAGTTCGTATAGAAATTAATAGTAGCCAGATGAATCATGATACCTCAATAGGAAAGATGTGCATTACTATTATTTGCACGACGACTCTGATGGTGTAATCAGATTTCCAATACCTTTATTAGTTTAAAGTTTAGTTTCTGACGCTAAATTACACAAGTAACACCCAGCAAAGAATTTCCAAAATATAAACGCTTCATCCGATTTTGTCGATCGCCGTCTCTTTAAAAAGCTATTAGTGTAAACCTAAAATGGTATGAATTACAGGCAAGTAATTTGAATAGTACATGAGTTATTGATGGTCAAAGTGGTCGATTACTATCGATCGCGTCAGGCCATAAGTACTCCACAGTTACACGAAAAAACGATAGCAACATGCTTATAAATATATTTATTCATCTGTGTCTTTGTTTATATCCGATATATACTTTTCATTAAGAAACTGATTAAATATATACTGTGTTTTAGAAAGCAGAGTCATTAGGCTACTGGCCTACCTTTTGTTCTATTCCTTTGATATACGTTTATTTAATTTGTTTATGTATCTGTTTATTTATCATGGCGGGTGTATATTGCATTCCTTGTAGCTGCGGCATGGCATATATTGGTCAAACTATCAGGGCCGTGGAGGACCGATGTACTGACAAGGGAACCTCCCCATCGCACCCCCCTCAGATTTAGTTATAAGTTGGCACAGTGGATAGGCCTTGACAAAACTGAACACAGATCAGTCGAGAAAACAGGAAGAAGTTGTGTGGAACTATGAAAACATAGGTAAAATATACAAACTGAGTAGTTCATACGCAAGATATGCAACATCAAGGACGACGGAATCTCATGAGCGCAGTGGTCCCGTGGTTAGCGTGAGCAGCTGCGGAACGAGAGGTCCTTGGTTCAAGTCCTGCCTCCAGTGAAAAGTTTAATATTTTATTTTCAGTTTATGTGACAAACTCTTATGTTTTCATCACTTTTTGGGAGTGATTATCACATCCACAAGAAAACCTAAGTCGGGCAAGGTAGAAAAATCTTTTTACCTATTTGCCAAGTGTACAAGTTAGGTGGGTCGACAACATATTCCTGTCATGTGACGCACATGCCTTCACCAGTGTCGTATAGAACACATCAGACGTGTTTTCCTGTGGAGGAATCGGTTGACCTATGACCTTGCGATGAAATGTTTTCGGTTCCCATTGGAGACGCACGTCCTTTCGTCTACTAATCGCACGGTTTTGCGGTGCGGTCGCAAAACACAGACACTAAACTTATTACAGTGAAGAAAGATTTCAATGAACGAACGGACTGATCATAAGTTTGCGAACATAAGAAATTAAAATTTTAACTCGAGGGCGGACTTCAACCGTTTACCTTTCGTTCCGCAGGTGCTCGCTCTAACCACGGGACCACGGCGCTCTTGAACTCATATTTTCCTAGATGTTGCCTATCTTGCGCATAGACAACTCAGTTTGTATATTTTGCTTATTTTTTCATAGTTCCATACAACTTCTTCCTGTTTTCTCGATTGATTTGTGTTCAGTTTTTCAAGGCCTATCCACTGTGCCCACTTATAACTAAATCTGAGGGGGGTGCGATGGGTAGGTTCCCTTGTGAGCATAAGCGGCACACACGATTACAGCGGCCAAGTAGAGCTGCTATTGCCAAACATTGCTTGGATACTGGTCACCCCATGTTATATAATAACACCGAGATATTGAAATGCACGTCCAGCTATTGGGACAGTGTTCTTAGGGAGGTAGCCGGCCGCGGTGGTCTAGCGGTTCTGGAGCTGCAGTCCGGAACCGCGGGACTGCTACGGTCGCAGGTTCGAATCCTGCCTCGGGCATGGGTGTGTTTGATGTCCTTAGGTTAGTTAGGTTTAAGTAGTTCTAAGTTCTAGGGGACTTACTACCTAAGATGTTGAGTCCCATAGTGCTCAGAGCCATTTGAACCATTTTTCTTAGGGAGGCAGTTGAGATTAAATTAGCGAGCAACCTCGTCAACAGGGATGGAAGTTTCTGTTTGAACTCTGTTTGGAATCCGGCTCTTTCCCTTGTCAAAAACCAGAGGGACAGAGTCAATGCTACCTCACCTGCGAATTCATAGTCTCACTGTCGATAGCTCTGACTTTGGTCATCTTTGGTGGCACTAGAATTCAGTGTGTGTACTATCTTTCCTGCTTCAGTCCGAGAACCGAGGTTTTAAGTTTGTATGTACGCCGCCTGTCCGTTGCAGTTTGCCTTGAAAATGGCGGCGTGTTCTCCCGCCGAAATATCGGCGGTCGCTGAAAGTGTTACCTGGCTGAATTCCCGGATGTTATTTGAACGTTTGTGAGTGTACGTTGGATTTGAGACACGGAGGGAGTGGTCTAGCCAATCACAGCGCTCGCTACTGGTGAGACTGTATGGAAGTGGGGAGAATCATTGTTTCAAGAGAGGACACGGGGGAGTACGAGACATGACACGTGCAGTGCTGGACGCGACGGCGCGACGGACGCTCGGTCGCGGCAGAGTGACTCGGAGAGTGTGGAGCGGTTTGCGCGTGGTCGCGACAGATAGAAATACTTTGGAGTGGCCACTTCTACACTTATGAGATTTCCGTCGCTTCTACAGTGAAGACGTAGTGTGAGTTTAGAAGTGTGTTCAGAGCTGTGTTGTTATTCATAACTAATTGCGTGCTGTAGGAATCTATTGTTTCCCTGTTATTCAACTTATATTTAATTGCTGGACCATCGACACCAATAAGGGTTTTGGAGAAATACACCGCAGTCTCATAAGTACTTCTGCTATCATACTTATCATTTAAAGTCGTTAAGATAGTACCTGCAGATTTTATTTAATTGCAATCTTTCATTTGTAAGATGTGTATATTTCTATTGTCTATTGTCAAACCATAATTTCTGAAAGATGTTTATATTTTTTAATAGGATTAAGTAGGAATAATTAATATTTGTCATGTTGGAAATAATTGTGGTAGCAGGGAATGTCTGTACCAAAGTATTGTTGGCAAGAGAGACCGTACATTGATATAATTTTAAAAAGGGCGGGAGAGACAGCGTATGGATACATTTTAAGAAAAGAGCGGGAAGGACCGCGCGTTGATACGTTTTGTAATGGTAGCAGGGATTGTCTGCACCAGAAAGCATTGTTGGCAGGAGAGACCGCACTTCTGCGTTCGTAGGAAGTCAGTAGTAAGCGGAGATGTGGAGCGAGAGGTTGAGAGGAGCGGTGTGCCTGCGAGCCACCAGCTAAGATTTACAAGAGATTATACACTGATGTACAGAGACATCAGCTAACTATTATCATAAGAGGAACTAATATTATGGAATTATTTTCTTTGCGAAACTCAAGACTACTGAAGGTATGTTTGCGCAATGCTAGTTGTAAGATTATTGTAAAAACTAAGTTCCATTTGAACGTTTGTAAAATCATTTCATTACCAGCAGTAAATATTTGAAGAAACGTTTTCAGAATATATTTAATTTTTGCCAGCAATGTTGCATTACTGATTATAATCCATCTCAAAAGCCATCGACGTAAAACTTTGCAAAAATTTTATTGTTAAGAAAAAGTGTAACTATGAATTACGTAACTTCAGTCTAATTAAAGACTAACGTCAGCTTTTCTATTAATGAATGTCAGCTTTGGTAATAAATACAGCCGCTTATTATGACAGGCCACCAGCAGCTAATAAAGTATAGTAAACCAGAGTAAGTATATTCATGTCGCAGTTCGATGTAGCGGTCAGATGGCGATCCAGTAACAGTAAAAAAGGTAAGGAACAGTTTTGGGTTATTGCAGGTAACGACTGAGGGCCACGACGACGACATATTCTATGTTTCGTCGAAATAATCAGAAAATAACTTTCAATAAGCATCATTTAAATTTGTATGCGAAGGTTGAGAAAGAGAATTAATTTCAAAGGGAAGGTTTCATTTGTTATTATTAAGCAAGAAATAGAAATCCTAAGGAAATATTTCATGGCTTATTGTACAAGGGAACAAAAGAGATATAGAGGGGATGGGAAGGTTTCACACTTACCTCATCATCTTGTCTATTCCTTTTCTTAATGTTACCCAGACAGTCGTCGCCTCGCCCTCCTTTCTGCTCATATTCGTGTACTTAAGTGTTCACACTCCTCAGTCACCCTATAATATACATAATTTTTACGATTCTTTGAAACTAATGAAACTATTAACGCAAATATTTTTGCAGGTTGTTTATTGATTCTTGGACAACATTTTTTGATTGATTTTTTTTAAGGAAATTCGATCATCACTAACCCCTCATCCAAGAACTTACTTTTTCTCTCTAAAATGAGCTGTGTCAATGACTGAAGTGCTGCAGTCTATAAATCTTAACCGGAAAAATCTGAATCTTTGGAATATTTTGCAGTAACTAATCAATAAATGAAAATAAAAAGGTAGCCCATGACTTACTGCAGATATGCCCGAGGAGTAATTCAGCCAAGTTCCAGAAAGATATCATTATTAGCATGCCCGCAATCTATTCCGTCAGCTTGTTTGGTTGATTTGGGAGGAAAATAAACAGCGATGTCATCGGCCCCATCGGGTTAGAGAAGGATGTGGAATGAAGTTGGCCGTGCCATTTCAAAGGAACCATCCCGGCATTTGCCTGAAGTGATTTAGGGGAATCACGGATAGCTTATGTCAGGATGGATTTGAACCGTCGTCCTCCCGAATGCGAATCCAGTGTGCTAACCACTGCAGCACCTTGCTCAGTCGCCAGCTTCAGCTACATTGTATAAATGAGTTGCTGTTAATATCTCCAAGCTCAAGGTACCCAAATTAATACTCTCTTTCTGTTGCCAAAGGACTTCCCCTTACACCCAAGGAAACGATGCTATGAAGAGGACAAGACAGTTTAGATTCCTTGCTTCCGACAAACGGTGGCTTTCTGTGTATGACATGTTATGAATTCACAGTTCAATTTGCGACTGGAAGGCTCTGTATCTCTTTCCATGTGAGCCAATGATGGACAGCAGCGTAGAATGTTATTTCGATTGCAATAAGTTGAACGTAATCGCAGCTAGACTGGACGGCGTACAAGAGCGTGTCGGCTGGCGGGTTTATCTTATCGACGTTACCGTGCGTTCTCCGTTCCGTAACATTTTTTGCTGTGCGGTCGACGAGGACGAAATGCTGTCGCTTAAGGCGGAAAGACATGCTGACGGAAAAAAATATTGCTCAAATTCAGGATTTTTTTCTCCGTATTGGTATGTAGTAGACAAATGGGCTTTGCTGCAGTGAATAAAGCATACATTGAAGTTTTTGTTGGTTTTTTATTGAAAAATATTAATATCTTCACTGTGTAATTAGGATTTTCCCGAAGCAGCTCTGAAAAGAGATAGATCGACGGTTGTCGCTGTAACTCCGGTTGTGGTTATCTGAAATATGAAATTAACATATCACCCTGATCCTTACAGACGTAATTTTAGTTTATCGAAGGATTTGCAAAATTTTTTTGTCAAAATTGTAGCTTTTTGGACCGCTTTTTTGGCCGAAAAATACTTAATATCAACATAAAAAAATCGGCTACACTGAACTGAAGAGAATTCAATTTGCTTTGAGGGAGACCAAAAAACTTTAAAATCGTGAACGACGCAACCATGTCGCAGAACATGGTATTTATCACATAAGAAAGGAACAAAGCTTGAAATTACGGGATGTCATCGATGCTTGGTCCATAATAACTATGCATCCGGCTAGTGGACGACCGCTGTCTGCTACTTTGACCTGATTAGCCCCCATTTTCGTCCTCAAAGCCCTTTTCGTCACTGAGCACACCGCCGCTGACGTCTCTGTCTTCACAGAATCGGCGCATTTCATCGCCGATTTTGATTTCAAGGGCATTTGCCACGTGCATTAAATATAAAAAAATAACGAACAAAACTGATTTTTCACTTTGCACGGAACAATAACTCTGAATGACGTCGACTGACGCTAGTTCAACCTTGAAACAGCTGACTGAGCGTCTGCCAGGGGGCCAACACTAGAAAAGTGAAAGTTTACTGTGTGTTCCAGACACTGGTAAACATTTGCACCATCACAATCAGCCCTAAACATCTCACGGACCCGGTGAAGGGTACGTGAGTGCGGAACTGGTTCTCTAAGGCCAAGGCGTGCCGTGCACACTCCGATTCAAACGCTCACATAATATTTTGGGGATTAATTCTTCAATGTATATACAGCCTAATTCCGTAATAAAAAAAAAAGTTTGTTCGACAGTCACCCTGTCGTGCCCCCTTAAACTGTCACTAGGTAGATCATTAGAATACAGGGTTTTCTGAAACTTGTGAATCTTGTCTTAACCATCTTGACGTTGAAGCTCTTCTGTCCGTGTTTGCTTACAAGATTTGTTTTTGCAGGGGGTCCGTCATAAGAAAAACGCAATTTTTTTATTGTCCTTCTTATCACACACACACACACACACACACACACACACACACACACACACACACACCAATTTATATTCGACGTTTATAACTCTTTTTCATATTCTTCTTGATATCTGAGAGTATTCCGTCAATCTCAAGAAAGAGACGCTTGTGACAGTATCACGCTGTTGTATTTTCGTCGCCTGGAATACCGTTCATTTTAAATTCTTTAAATTGTACGTAAACCTACATATAATAATAAATAAAGTGGCATCATAATTTTTCCGTGTGCGTAACAAAATATAAAAGACAACAAGATTTTCTCATTTCTAGCACTTATCCCGTCATACAGTGCCAGCTGCATATTTTTTGATGACTTTCTAAACACACTTTCAGTTTCGCTACTGAATGTTTCATGTCGTCACAGTCACTCAAACTAATCCTTACAAAGTTCGGCCTTTGAGACCTCGTGAAAATTTTCGAACCCGCTCTCCAAGTTCAGTTCAGGTAGAATGCTTCCATATCACCTCTATCCTCCTTAAATCGACAAAACTACAATGTTTTACTGTCGGTTGAGTTACCATCTTTGTGGCTGACACGTGTTGTTGAAACATGTTGGGGTTTCCTAAAAAGCACTTCGTGAACTGCGTATCTGTTTTCTTCAGCATACAAATTTTATTCGCAGGAACCTATCAATTTTAAAGATCCTAATTTTGATGAAATTACTAGTCGGTGTGTGCAAGAAATAGCAGTGATATATACCAAGAAACAGACGAAAAACGCTATGATTTTGCAACAGCTAGTGATCACAATTCTGCTAACAAACAAGAGGATCAGTCAAAGGGAAAAGTCAGGACGATGGTGATGGGGACCTTCTTATTTTTTCAATAAAATACTTGAAGTGATAGTTAAAATCAACTGTGTTCTAAGTGGTGGTATGGAGAAAGGTAGATCCTTGCATTGGATGTCAGTTATCAAGACTTGTTTTTATACCTATCTCCTGCAATCTTTATGTGCAAGTTTAAACCCTGGAATTACCTTTTTTTGTAAAAATATATTTGCTACAGAGATACTATAATTTTTCAGAGCATCTTACAACCTACTGGATAATAAGTTTGTATATGCCATAGCCTTGTCATGTTACCAGCATTTGTCTTGTTCTGTGCAGAACGCGACGTAACTCGAGATTGAAAATGATTATTCTCCAATGAAAGGCACCAATGTTTACCTCATTTGATTGTTTAATATGTCACAGAATCCCCTTTTCACCCGAAAAACACCAGTTGCAACGAAAATGGCCGCTATGTTGACTACATAGATTCACAGCTTTTCTCTCTTTTCATCTGTCGATGGAGATTAGCCTCCGAAGTGCATCGCAAGAATTTAAAGATGAACTAGAAAATATAAAGTAAAACGTTACTCGAGAGTTTTAACTTTAGGAACTCTGAAACACTGCTCAAGAAGAAGATGTAGTTGGTATTTTGTATACTGTATCAGTAACTCGATGGAGTGTTAGTTTCGTGCTGTATACAATATATTGGAAACATCTATCACTGCAGTAAAATTAAAAATACATGCGATGGCCGGGAATCGAACCCGGATCAACTGCTTGGAAGGCAACTATGCTGACCATTACACCACCATCGCACGACAAGACGGCGCCGAAGACGAGCAAGCATCCTCCACAAATAGCAGGATGAGCCGCGGAGGGGGTCCCCCTCCTTCTCGTCCTCCCTCCCCCTCGTGCAGTGACGTCAGAAGCGCGCCGCTGGATAGCAGTGTTCACAGCTGCAGATACAGTTACCACGCGGTCGGCGAAGTACGCTGATTGATGCTTGCAGCGAAGCAACTACCCAGCTTCCAGGACCGGTTAAGCTGCGCTTCTGTGGTTTCCTTCAATTTCAGCAGCCGTTATCTCACACTTTAGGATACTTGACGGCGTTCAGTTAGGTTTACCTGGTGAAGAACTTTGAGGTCGATGCAGCTAGCTGTAGACGATGTGAAATTCAATGCACAAATTAACCAGTGCCTCTTACCCGTGTTAACCGTCTACCGCAACCAAATATTTCATGCATAACGTGCAGTTTATATAACTTACAAATTACTCTGCATGTAAATTTTGAGTACCTCTGATGTGGAAAGTTGGCACTTTAATATAGTTGCATATAATGAGCTGTTAGAACTAAGTGTAAGAAAGACATTTAACCACCTTCCGCAGATGGTAAAGTCTCAAAGAAACCATCGCAGATTAAACGTACTGTTTTCCTTAAAAACAGTATAATCTTTTGGTACTGAAACTCTAAGAGATTGCGATAAGGAAATATTATTACATGAAATTGAATATAATTTAGTTCTTGTTTGACTCAAGTAAATGTAATGTAATATTGATATTGATCAGAATTAAAGCAAAGAACCATAGATGTCTCTCTTCTAAACACAAAAAGTACCTGCTACAGCTTGCCACAGAGCCTGATCTGGACTGGTCCTGTGTTAGTATCTATCACAGTAACAGCTAACGTTGCATTTCGTGGTAACTGTTTCCTAGCTTCAATGTACGAAATAACAAGAAGTCTTCCTAGTTCCTTGAGGAATATTCTTTTGTTGGGAATAATCCTTTTCCACTTTGGATTGATTTCTTTCCGTAGTCCAAAAGCACTGTAGGAATTAGTGTCAATCAGTTACAATTAAAGGCCAACGACTGGTTTTTCTCTTGCACGTGTATGTGGCAATAAGCTGTTAAAGTGTGTCAAAAGCACCAGTCGTGGAACTGTAGTCTACTATCATTAATGGCTTCTTATCTTATCTGTTGCTTATTTCCTTATTATTATGCATTGTGCTCATCAGTACCATGTTCTATTTTTTCTTTGGATTGCAGAATATTACTGTGGTACTTTTCGTGAAATAGAATTCTGAACTGTGGACATCTTTGCATGATAACTTAGGCAGTTCTGTTTTGTTTTTTCTAGGTGTACCTAAGATGGTAAACTTTCTTTTGTAAAGTGCATTACCCAACATGGCGGATGTAAAAGAAATGATCAAATTCTGTCCTCTTAGCTCATATGTTAGATCCATGACATGCCGCAGACAAGGCCAGTTAGTTTTCCTGTGTAGACTTGTATTCAGAGCATATGAACTGGCATTGTCGCAAAGTGTTCCTATCTTTATCACATGCTTGGCGTGTTTGCTAGGAACATAGTGTTTAAATGGACTGCGACCTCGAAAACCCACCAGTTGCTTATCAACAATTACATTTGATCCAGAATGATACGATTTAGCTAGTATTTCCACCCACTGTCTCAGTGAGATCCGTATAGGTGAGAGTTTGTCGTCTGTTCTTCGCATCCCTCTATAAAACTTATCACAACGTAACACCAAAGATAGGAAAGAAACTTTAGTGACACTATAGAGGACAAGTTGCCCTATCTGATTCGGTGATTCGGATCCTATAAACTGCTTGTTGATGCACCATAAAATATATAAACACAAGCAAGAAATAACACACCGGTATACGCTTCCAATTTAATTTCATCTAAATCTTCCCATTTGTCACTGTACACTCTTCGGCCCTCAATATTAGTATTTGCTACATAGCACTGCAGACTGTTTTGTTCATAACTACTTGAAACACAAATTTGATATCATTTACTCTGCACGTAGCATATGTGGTAGGACGAGACGTTTCTTTCATTATGTTTCCTCTGGATGCCCTTCCATCATGTGGAAAGGGAACAAATCTCCAATTGAGGTTCGTACCTTTTGACTGAGCAACTTCAACAGTTTGCAAATTATAGATACTCATCTCATTGTCTCCAGCACAATCTTCCCATTATGACGCAGGGTGAATGTTACCTTCACTAGTGTGGTTTTCTTTTTCTGAAGTATCCTCAACCAGTCAGACATATTACTTATTTCTTCTAATTCATTTCGGTTAGGCGATATTTTCTCATGCTAACAATACACCACTATTTACTGCAAGAGCTAAAAATATGTTTTCTTTCGACAGTCAGTCGGACGTTATTGATTCTTACGCTCCAAGATTTACATATTTAACAATAGAGGCGTATATTGCTGCAATGGCAAGCAGTGACTTCCACTCTTTCGTACGTTTATATGTACATGGATCTGGATGTATTGGGACATGAAACTCAATGGAGTAGAAATGAGTATTAAAAGAATCGGGTCATTATGACCCAAGGAACATAAGTGTAACAATTTCAGCTATTAAAATAAACAGAATAAAGTTTTTTAAACAATTCAAGCTTTTGTGGTAAGTAATTATTAATACAATCAAAAACATCAATTTAGAATTACCACACAGTACATCTAAATTAGTAATAGAAAAATTAATTTCCTGGCGGGTCATATTGACCAAGGACAACAGCAGGATTAAATAGGAGATATCTCCTCGACACACAAGGAACGCTGTTTCTCGTCTTATAAGGAACATCTTGCGTGCGAAGTCGCTGTGATGGCATGCAACCCAATGCGAAATAGTCTGTTGTGGAGCTTAACGTGAAACTGGCTATCCTTTAAGGCGTAGCTGCAGACAGTGCGAAAATGTTTTATAGTCACGAAGAAAACAAACATTCAATGTTTACCGTTGCTATGAATTGCAGTGTCACAAGCTTTTCCGTAGGGATGTGTACCTTTTATAAGCAGACCAGGAATCAAGCAAAAGCTAGTTATTTTGATCAACTTTTGGCCAAAAGCAGTGCCCATACTATATTTGTAGTTCTCTTCATACTATATTTGTAGTCCTCTTACTTTTATTTTCCCACTCTTGCTTGTTAAGACGTAAGTATTCCCTACCGCCTTTCTCAGAACACACAAACAAAAACGAATCATAGGGGGCAGAGCACCTCCAGCTTCCCAGCCAACTTACCATCCAGATTAACTGTCGGCATAATTGCATACGAATGCGTTAAACCATTGATGTTAGTTGATCTTGATACAACTCTTGGTACCTCTAAATTGGAGAGTTCCATTCGTATAAATTGCCTATTCAGATCCCGATTGGTCGGGGTTGGAAACAAATTTCTAAGTTTATTTTTACCATCTACAAATTTTCGGACCGATTCTGTATTTTGCTGTGCATCGTCAAGTTGACGCTTCGTTTGAAATTTCGTTATCTTACGTCTTCCAATTCCGTTGCACCGTTTGGAGTTAGGCAACCATCCACTGTTTCCCTAGAAATCACTTAATCCGTCACGCGCAATTTAACGTGAATAACGCATTAGGTCACAATCAGGCGCATCCTCTTAAGTGTCTCGAGCAACTACACGATCATACTGTTGCGAACTTACTTGAAATCTGTTCATAATTGTTTTTTACTCTGTTGCGGATAATCTGCCATGTACTTAATTATATTTAGTACCTGCTCTTTGAACAACGATTGTCCTTTTACTACGTTTCTCTAGACGGGATTTATGGACCCTGTCCGGCAGTGATGAACTACAGGTCTCGACGCCAGTTTCAATACCACGTTCACTTGTTAAGCATTTATCGTCATCATTGTACTCCTCGTGTACATTTTCCGCAGTCGAGCGTTTACGACACAGGCGTTCCACTGACTCATCTTCCAGAAACGCTAACATTTCATCTGTCACTTCTTTCTCACTCTGCGAAATTCCTTGGACTCCTTTGTGACGAAATTCCAACTTCTGCAACTGTCATCAGAGATACAATGCGACGTTTGCTTTGTTTATCGTTGCCATTGCTCTGCTTTGTATCAACGCCACCAGTACTGTAGCAGTGTTGTGAGTTATTCGTCGCCTAAGGGATTCAAATACGCTCCGTAGCTTCATGCTGTGCTCACCATTGGATACTTCCACTCCCACCCCCTGTTGCCATTAACGGCCGATATTGTTGTTGCATGCTGGACAATATGTGGGTGTTGAATTCCGTAAATACCATTGGCGGCTTCGCACTCAAGGGGATCCTTGTTAGTACGGCACTGCACAGGAATGATTCAGCTAAGCTGCTCTTTACAAATATTTCCGGAATCTCGTCAGATGGAGCCATTCTGTTTTCACCCAGATGAAGAGTGTAAAAGTCCTCAGCAAACGTAGTGTAATAGCCGAAAACACGTCTGTGAAAAAATAATACTGTAAATATTGTAACAAATGCAAAATGTCTGGGAATGAACATTGATTATCAGTTGAAGTGGTGTGAACACACAAAGGTACTTGCAAACAGAATGTCGTCAGTATGTTATGCCCTTAGAATCCTATCACCAGTGTGTAACATGCAGTGTCTTTTAGTTACATATTATTCGTATGTACACTCAGTTCTAAGCTATGGCATTCTTTTTTGGGGAATTAACGTACAAAGTATGAACACAATTTTCAAATACCAGAAAAGAGCCATAAGAATAATAACCAAAAATACTAATTGAGCTCATTGTAAAGATCTGTTCAATACACTGGGGATTTTAACTGCTCCATGTGAATACTTTTACCAATCAGTTGTACACATCAAAAATAACATTGGTAATTAATGCACAAACGAGTCTGTCCATGACAATGCAACAAGAGATAGACTCAACTTACATTCACCAATAAAAAATAAACATAAAACTCAAAACAGCATTTTCTACCAAGGAATAAAAATGTACAACAAATTAACAAAAGAGATTAAAGAAATTGCAAAAGTACACTTATTTAAAACGGGATCTAAAAAGTACCTGTTACGCAATACATTTTATACATTGAAGGATTACTTAGTTAAAACAGAGTAAGGGTTACTACAATTACACCGGTGTTGACTGTGTTTTCATTCAGAATCAAGCATAATCTCTTTTCATAGCTATTCAGCAGGCCTACAGAGATACAGTCTCAAGTTTGCTTTATCAAATAGAGATATAGAAATATCTTCTGTTAGTATAATAAAACTAAAAGAGACGAATTCAATGGCGTCTGAATCTCCAAAATCAGTGCAGTACTTTTGGGGTTATTAAAATTTTAGAACGTAAGATTTATTTGTATTTGAACATGAAACAGATTGATAACTCGTGCGGGAGTTTGTGATTTCGTACCCAAGTAAGGCAATACGCCACGTCGGACAAAAAGGGAACAGAATGATGCACCGTCGTGACATCGGTAGATGTATATGGCACGAGCACAACAGGTATCCGGCTAACCACTCGCTTGTGGCTAGGCAGGTGCTCATCCAGCTCCTTCTTGGTCCCTATGTAGGACAAGACGGCATTGTTTCTTAGTTTGCACGTTCGCCTGATTCGACGCCACTGTACGTTGTTCATTGGGATAAACTCACAGCTGAAATCTATGCAAAAGTTCAGACGTCCCAACAGCATTTAAAATAACGCGTTGTTGTAGCATGTCCAACGATAACGAACGGATCTCTTCAGTCTGCCCAGAAGTGCCTGTACCAGCGACTGCAAACGCGTAATTCAGTAGACGTTCGTAAGTTCGAACACTTGCTGACAGAAACGGAATTTTGAGGAAGTATCAATTAATAAAACAGTCCAGATGGCAATAATCGTTTGTGTAAAAATTGCTACAACAAGAAGAAATGCAGATGATAAACGGGTATTCATTGGACGAATATATTATACTAGAAATGACATGTGATTACATTTTCACGCAATTTGGGTGCATAGATCCTGAGAAATCAGTACCCAGAACAACCTCCTCTAGCCGTAATAACAGCCTTGATACGCCTGGGTATTGAGTCAAACAGAGCTTGGATGGCATGTACACGTACAGCTGCCCATGCAGCTTCAACACAATACCACAGTTCATCAAAAGTAGTGACTGGCGTATTGTGAAAGCCAGTTGCTCGGTCACCATTGACCAGACGTTTTCAGTTGGTGAGAGATCTGGAGAATGTGCTGGCCAGGGCAGCAGTCGAACATTTTCTGTATCCAGAAAGGCCCGTACAGGACCTGCGACATGCGGTCGTGCATTATCCTGCTCAAATATAGGGTTTCGCAGGGATCAAACGAAGGGCAGAGCCACGGGTCGTAACACATCTGAAATGTAATGTCCACTGTTCAAAGTGCCGTCAATGCGAACAAGAGGTGACAGAGACGTGTAACCAATAGCACCCCATACCATCGCTCTGGGTGATACGCCAGTATGGCGATGACAAATACATGCTTCCAACGTGAGTTCACCACAATGTCGCCAAACACGGATGCGACCACCATGATGCTGTAAACAGAACCTGGATTCATCGGAAAAAATGACATTTCGCCATACGTGCACCCAGGTTCGTCGAGTACACCATCACAGGCGCTCTTGTCTGTGATGCAGCGTCAAGGGTAACTGCAGCCATGGTCTCAGAGCTGATAGTCCATGCTGCTGCAAACGTCGTCGAACTGTTCGTGCAGATGGTTGTTGTCTTGCAAACGTCCCCATCTGTTGACTCAGGGATCGAAACGTGGCTGCACGATCCGTTACAGCCATGCGGACAACATGCCTGTCATCTCGACTGCTGGTGATACGAGGCCGTTGGGATCCAGCACGGCGTTCCGTATTACCATCCTGAACCCACCGATTTCATATTCTGCTAACAGTCATTGGATCTCGACCGACGCGAGCAGCAATGTCACGATACGATAAACCGCAATCGCGATAGGCTGACCTTTATCAAAGTCGGAAACGTGATGGTATGCATTTCTTCTCCTTACACGAGGCATCACAACAACGTTTCACCAAGCAACGCCGGTCAACTGCTGTTTGTGTATGAGAAATCGGTTGGAAACTTTCCTCATGTCAGCACGTTGTAGGTGTCGCCACAGGCGCCAACGTCGTGTGAATGTTCTGAAAAGCGAATCATTTGCATATCACACCATCTTCTTGCTGTCGGTTAAATTTCGCCTCTGTAGCACTTCATCTTCATGGTGTAGCAATTTTAATGGCCAGAAGTGTACTATTTTCGGCTTTTACGTTAGCCATCTTCATATCTAAGGTACTGTATAGATATAAAGAGTACCAAATTAAATAGGTAAGCCAGAAAATAACATAGTGTGCTAAAAAAGAAAGACCAACAGGAGTTACAATAACGTAGCAGTTACCCATATGGCTGCAGCCGGCGACGGGGGGAACCTATGGGTGAAATCACAGTCGTTTACTGCCGCTGATGGCTGATCTTCCATGCGTTAAATAGAGTAATATATACGCTTATGTAGCATGACGCTCAGCCCTAGCCAATGGGCAATGATGCGCCCACAAGCGAACGAATAAAAAATATGATAGAAAATATAAAAACATTTATATAACGTTATACGAAAAACAGCTCACTAAAAGCTACATCCGTTCGTTGACAATAATCATGTAAGCTCAGATTATAAGAGCTAATATGATAGCCTATATGATAATTCAGGGACGTTTTTTCCATTGAGACATCGTCGTCAAGATGGCTGCTGGTAGCCAAAGATGAACAAGGAAGGCGTCGTGTACTACAATGACTATGGCGTATGGTTACCGATATGCACCGGCACAGATGAAACAACATGGAACCGCAGACTGTTCGCGGCACTGTGCTGATATTTTGTCAAGAGCACCAGAACATTCGTTGCGTGTTCATAAATGAAGCCAGTAAATTAGCCATAATAGTATTACATTACAGGGCCAAAAATAAACAGTAGTAAAAGCAATACATGAAAGTGTAATACCATAATGAATCATTTGAGCCGTGCGCGGCTCTTGATCATGCCGTTTATTGCTCGTAATCTTGTTTTTATCGTTCTGTCGCCTCTTTCTTACTCTATTGTTTTTGGCGTCACTGAGTTGCTGGTTTGCTTGCCCGTGAGTGGCAGCAGCAGCACTTATCGATAAGTGCACTGTCGTACTATCTCTGGAGTGACTGTAAGTATTTCCGGGTCGTCGTCTGTCGGGAGTTCAGTCAGGGACGGAGCGCGGGTGAGGCGCGGCCAGCCCCAGTACTTGCCGACTGCTGGCCACACACATGAACTGTCCGACGGAAGGAGACTGGAGCGGGAACGACCGCCGGTTGGTCATTCGGTTGGTCGTCTCATTGGGCGACGTGCATTTGGTCTTTTGGCCGTTTCTGGCCCTTGTTAGTTGGTCATCTTGCCGGACGTGGGTTGGTTCCTTCCTCGTGCAAAGATGTCATCGCCGATGGGCAAGTGTTGCCTCTGCATGGCTGGGTCCGAGCCAGCGTGCCCGGGTCGCCGAGTTCCGAACGGATATAAAGAGAGTGGGGGTGGAGCTGCAGTGAGCTCCGGACAACCATGACTCGCCCGACCGTTGCCGACACTCATAACTTTAGTGGGGACGGTCTACGTTGGTCGTTCGATCGGTCGTCTCATCGGACGACGTGTATTTGGTCGCCGACCGCTTATGGAAACTCTCTGTGTAGGTGACTTGTCATTTCTCCTTGTTGTTGCACGGTGATTGCTTTTAGGATTGTCGGAGTTGTTGGTGCAAGTGATTACGTGCAATGTGTGTGGCTTCTGTGATTTCCGCTGAGCAGATGAATGCTGTCTGCGTACTGGGGTAGCCAGTCGGTCGGTTGCGACAGAACAGGGATCGTCGTCCTCGCTGATATTTACGGTTTTCGCGCCGTTGGTCGGGTGGAAGGGAATTGATTAGGTTGTTGGTTGGTTCGTCAGCCGTCCCTAGGTGTGCTGCCACCCGATTATTTAGTGTTACGCTTGGCTGCCTGTCTCACCTAAACTGTTCTTAGAGATTCCTCCCCAGGCCGACCCTTGGAACACTTCTGAGCACCAATGTTCTGTTTGTGATTGTGATTTTCTTTGTCGCAAGTACTGCACCAGCCTTCAGCCGTGTATTGTCTGTTCTATGTTTAGTATATGACCTTCAGCCGGACCTTATGTGAAGTATTTTAAGATTTGGCCTTTAGCCGTGTTTTATTTAAAATTCTTGTTTGCTCTGTATTTAGGCCTTCAGTTACGTTTGTTTTAAAATTTGTGGCTTTCAGCCGTAATTATCTTGAATTCTTAAAATGGCCTTCAGCCGCACTCTGTAGATGCTTATCTTAAGGTTGTCTTTAATTAGTTTGAATAGTTGTTTGGGCCTTCATCCGTAAAGATATTTCAAGTTTTCTGTTGTTCTGTGTAAATGCTTGTCTTTAAAGGTTGCCTTTTATTATGTCGAAAAATTATTGGGCTTTCAGCCGAAGAATTAATTAAAATTTTCCTTAATATGGCTTTTGGCCGAGAATTTGTAAATGCTTGCCTTTTAAAGAATTTCCTTTCTGAAATATTATTTGGGCCTTTAGCCGAGAAGATATTTAAATTTTACTTAAGGCCTTCAGCCTATTCTCTAAATCCCTGTTTTAAAAGGAATCATTTAAACTTTATTATTGAGGAGTTACTTGGGCCCTCAGCCGTGAATTGATCCTTGTTGTTTTAAAGAGAAAACTGTGCATTGGTTTTCGAGGAATAAAGTTGTGTGTTCTTGTGTGACTAACAGTAACTGATCTTGCCCCCCCCCCCCCCCCCCCCTCTTTCCACAACCTGACCCGCTCTGTCCTGCGAAACCAGATTTCATCATTGTATATATGAAAGCACTCAAGAATGTGGCTATCTGAAGCTTGATGGTCTATTACATACGCTTTATCTTCAGATTTTAAATCGTATTCGTGTTAATATTACGAAAACAGTAAGTAGGGATCTGTGTATCAAAGAAACGACAGTAAAAAATACAATAAAAGCAGTTTAAAATATCGTGGCGCGAAAAATAGTTGAAATGTATAGCATAAATCGAAACACCAAGAAGGAGCTGTGCGACACAAACGAAGGCTGGCAGGCCTATTTTTACATTTGTGATATGTCTGTTCATATATCGCGCCAGTAGCATAAGGGTAACGCAAGTACTGTCAGCATGAGGATGCAAATCAGATTTGCTTTAAATCCGCGCTCTAACGATCGTGAGCGACAAAGACGCCATTATCAACATCTTACTGTGTTTGAACGAGGTGGTGTAATAGGGCTACGAGAAGCTAGATGTTCCTTCTGTGATATTTCAGAAAGACTCGTCAGGAAGGTAGCGACTGTACACGACGGCAGACAGCGGTCACGAGAATATACGGTCGCAAGAAGACCGCGCTCTGGAAAGCCACGAAACATTTCCGAGAAGAAAGACCATCGAGCCAGACGCCCAGTAGCATGCACCAACCGTCCCCCAAATCACCGCCATTTTCGGTTTCAGTGGCTTCAAGTGAGAGCTCATTGTAGGGCAGGGTCAAGGTTTGCAGTGTTTTCTGGTGGAAGCTGGTGGACAGTTGAACACCTGAAACCAATCTGCCTGTAGGCTAGACACACTGGACCTGCATCTGGGTTCAAATGGTTCAAATGGCTCTGAGCACTATGGGACTTAACTTCTAAGGTCATCAGTCCCCTAGAACTTAGAACTACTTAAACCTAACTAACCTAAGGACATCACACACATCCATGCCCGAGGCAGGATTCGAACCTGCATCTGGGGTGCGATTTCGTACGACAGCAGGAGCACACTTGTGGTTATCCAACGCACCCTGACTGCAAATTTGTACTTCAGTCTGGTGATTTGACACCTGTTGTCCTGACATTTATAAACACCATTCCAGGGGATGTTTTCCAACAGCTTGACGCTAGCCCACATACTGCTGTTGTAACCCAACATGCTCTACATAGTGTCGATATGTTGCCTTGGCCTGCTCGATCACAGGATCTGTCTCAATGAATCACATATGGGACATCATCGGACAATAACTCCAGCGACATCCACAAACAGCGTTAACAGTCCCTGTATTCACCGACCAAGTCGAACAGGCATGTATCTCTATCCTGCAAACTGACGTCCGACACCTTTTACAACACAGTGCAAATAGAAATGCATTCTTGCATTCCACATTCTAGCGGTTACACATGTTCATAATATACCAGCATTACACATTTTCAGTGGCTTACCTTGCGCTTACATTAACCTGTGATCTTAAGCACTTAAATAAGAGTAAATGTATTCCTGAAATTTCATTACTCTACATTATTTTTTGGTGTTGCGATTTTTTTCCTTCAGTTAATAAACAGATTAAAAATTTGTAAGGGTACATGAAGAGATCCGAAGTTAAGATCATTGAATGTAGTAAAAATCTGCTATAAAAGATATAAAAAATTTAAAATATAGATGAAAATAAAATAAAAATTCCATCAAAATATAAAAAAGAAAAGTTAAGGTCGATATGTTTCGTAACAATTCGCTACCACATCAACATCATCAGCAAAAAGTTGTAAATTAGCTACGGTATAAGAAATTCCATGAAATAAATTACAATAGAGTAAACAGTAATGTGATAATAAACGAGACGAAATAGCAACTATCCTTTTTTAAATAACTCCTTCGAAAGTATCGAAAAAGCTTCTTCGCTGAAGCCTTAACTGTTCACGTAGAAAAGCTAAAGGATTATTCTTATAGTGAAGAATGTTTCCAAGTCTTGCAAAGTGTGTACCAGCAAATCCTTAGGGGTGTTACGCAAAACCTCAGGGCTATGCGTCATATTACCTTCTGAAGGATTATCTTTTATTACATTTGTTACATGAATTACCTGAAACGTCTTTTGAATTTGCGCCCTGTCTATCCAATATACATCTTCTCACAATCACTGCAAGCCAGTTCATATACATCTGAGCCATAGCAACGTTTGTTAGTAATCCCAGTAGTATACCACAGATTATTGAAAAGCATGTTTGCGATCTAAAAAGCAATGGGCATGCCAGTATTTCTAAATAGTCTACTGTTTGTTCTGGACACAGTCCGCATATAAATCATTTTTGAGAAGAATTGCTTTGAAGGCACTTCAGGGTTTTTCACCGAATTTTCGGATCACCGTTTTTAAACAAATTATTTTTGCGATCGTGACTGTTTTATTAATTGATACTTTGTAACAGATCACTATCAAATAGTCAAACTGTGCTATCCAAAATTTTAAGGAAGTGTTTATGGCCACATCCTTTTGCGATTTGTCTTTTGTTTTAGATGATGATGTGATTTTGCAGTGTAAATAGTATCTTGGCATTAAGCTAATAATGAGATATTATTTAACACTCCTTAACCTTGAGTTTTCTATTTCACAAAACCATACAATTTTTGATGTGTACGTTTCTTTCAAGGCTCTGCAGAAACAGCAGCAGAACTGCTATGGTAATTTACTGGTGAATCATCATTAGACGCAACGTTATTTTCTTACAGTTCATGGGTAGGTCCAACAACATGGGTGATAAGTGTCAGTTTTATTATCAGACTTTCCTCTACTATTTTGGTTTTGTTAGTATATTCTCCTAGGTACGTCAAGCTAAAGATCCCCATCAACATGACACATAAATTCCATATAACACGAACTTCCACAAAAGACAATCATCGGTTTCATGTTTGTAACGGATAAGTACTAAAATTTCTCCGAAACTACTAATTGTATTTTGAAGAGGGAAAAGCTGCTAAACTGGTATTTTTTGGAACTACGTCAATAATAGCAGAATTTACTATGGTTCTAATCGAAGAAATAAAGTTAATGCCGCTATTTTGTAATTAATTTAGCTATGATTGCGAGTATTGTTCACAGTTCATTTGGGTGAAAACAGGAGTAAGGTATCTCAGACGATTGAGGAAACACCTGAGACGTGTTCGTGTTTAAATGGGAGAGACCGGGCCATGTGTACGCAAATTCCCTTTCATATTTTTCCTTTTGTTAGATTTATCGCGTTTAAAGTTGCTTAGTCTTATAACACAGTTATTATAGTAAAACTTAGTATCTATACTTCTAATTCAACATTACATTTAAGAGTGCAAAGTAATTTTATGTATTCTCAAGTTGCTTCCATAAACATGCCGAAGGTGTGAGGCAGTTTTACTCACCTATGGGAGCACATTTACGCTTATCACAGACCACAATAACGAATAAAAGCAACACACTAATAAAATTTTCAAAATTTATTTTATTGACAGTAAACAAACTTTTTGGCGGACTTCCATCTGTTAGCAGAATATGGCCTACCAAAAAACTTAATGTTAGCTATTCACCATCATTACCCGAGTTGCAATTTACTCATGTAAAAAATAATGTTACTTGTGGCACAATTGTCGTGAAGCTAAATTTTACATCTAACAAGGGAACCTCCCCATCGCAACCCCCTCAGATTTAGTTATAAGTTGGCACAGTGGACAGGCCTTCAAAAACTGAACACAGATCAGTTGAGAAAACAGGAAGAAGTTGTGTGGAACTATGAAAAAAAAGCAAAATGTACAAAGTGAGTAGTCGATGGCCAACATAGGCAATATAAAGGACAATGTGAGCCCAGGAGCGCCGTGGTCCCGTGGTTAGCGTGAGCAGCTGCGGAGCGTGAGGTCATTGGTCCAAGTCTTGCCTCGAGTGAAAATTTTACATTCTTTATTTTCGCAAAGTTATGATCTGTCCGTTCGTTCATTGACGTCTCTGTTCACTGTAATAAGTTCAGTGTCTCTGTTTTGCGACCGCACCGCAAAACCGTGCGATTAGTAGACGAAAGGACGTGCCTCTCCAATGGGAACCGAAAACATTTGATCGCAAGGTCATAGGTCAACAGATTCTTCCAAAGTAAAACACGTCTGATATATTCTATACCACACTCGTGGCGGCATGTGCGTCACATGATAGGAACATGTTGTCGACCCACCTAACTTGTACACTTGGCGAATGGGTAAAAAGATTTTTCTACCTTGCCCGATTTAGGTTTTCTTGTGGATGTGATAATCACTCCCAAAAAACGAACAGATAATAATTATCTGAAAATAAAAAATTAAAATTTTCACTCGAGGGAAGACTTGAACCAACGACCTCTCGTTTCGCAGCTGCTCACGCTAACCACGGGACCACGGCGCTCCTAAGCTCACACTCTCCTAGATGTTGCTTACTCAGTTTCTAAGTATTGCTTATTTTTTCATAGTTCCATACAACTTCTTCCTGTTTTCTCGATTGATCTATGTTCAGTTTTTCAAGGCCTATCCACTGTGCCAACTTATTACTAAATCTGAGGGGGGGTGCGATGGGGAGGTACCCTTGTAAGGTACTGGACGCTTTCTCGATTTCTTTTTGATTTGTTGTATCGTTTCGGAAACAAACACAAAGCAATTTTCTCCTCTTCACCAGACTGCTGCAGCTCATAAGAGGAAGGAACAAAAACTGGGACATTCGTTGAGACAGGGGTGCTAAATGCAGTTACACCGACAGTGTGGTTTGCCTATCCACTTAGTCCGGTTACCGAACCATATATACTACCACGGCCTATTTTGACAAGAAATACAGTACTCCTGCAGCACGTTACATATTACTGTTTATTTTATACTCACGTCTATCAAAGGTGTGTAACGAATTTGAGTTACCAGTTCTTTCAAACTCCCCTGGACCATTTCGGAAATCTTGTCACGACTGTATAATTCGACGCTGTAGTTCTTCAGCTTTATCAACGGGCGTGTTGTATACTACACTTTCGAGATACCCCAAGACAGAGAAATCTAGAGGATTGACGGCAGGTTATCTTGGACGCCAAGGTACAGGCCTTTCTCGACCTACTCGTCTTGGACCATATGGGCGTGTTGGACGTCATCTTACATCAGCAACAGAATATGCCGGTTCTTCATCAGACATCTACAAAGTTACATAATCACGGGCCATGGACGAAATTTGAGCGCAGTTATATTAGAACGCAATCGAAAAGTTCGGATAAATTTATAGTAACTAGGACAATACAAGGGTTGGACAAAACTATGGAAACAATTTAAAAAATACATTACCATGGCTAATACGGTGCAGGAAACCCGTTGGCCCTTAATACAGCATCCAGTCGTCTCGGAATGGATAAATACACGTTCTGCACGGTTTTCAAGGTAATCTAATGCCGCGCCTCCTGCAAAGTAGCGTACGTTAAGGTAGTGATGACGGAGGTGGACAGCGATCACGCACAATTTCCTCCAAAGTGGGTCACAAGGGTTCAATAATATTGAGATCTGGTTAATGGTGGCCAGGGAAGATGCGAAAATTCATCCTCGAGCTCAACAAAATCAGTTATGGACGATGCGAGCTATGTGAACAGTGACCGTGTCGGCTTGGAACACAGTACCACCATTGGTTAACATGTTTTCTACCATGGATGGATCCGACCAGGCAAAATGGCCATATAATCCTTGAAGTAACACGACGTTGCAGACTAATCGTGGGGCCCATAGTATACCACGATATGGCTGCCCAACTCATCACCAAAACCCTGTTATCACTCTTGAGACGTAAAGTCGGTCAGAAGATGGATGTAGTGTGAAACAAGACTCATCCGACTAAATGAGTTTCTTCCATTCCTCCAGATGGGAGGTTCTATGGTTTCGGTACGACATTTTCCTGTTACGGAGATTTCCATAACTGATGAGTGATTTTGGGATTCCTGTTCCCCTTCCCCCAGGTGCCGTTCCCAGATTATGGAGCTATCTTCGTGTTGATTTGGTGCTGACAGGTATTGCGAGAGCGACATTCAGTTCTGCACTGAATTTTTCAGCTGTCGTCCTCTCATTTTTCGTCACAATCCTCCTCGATGACCGTTTGTCACGATCAATCAACACACACTTTCGTCCGTGTTGTGCCATAGCCGATGACTCTTTTCTGCTTCCTCTGTATGCGGTATTAATCTTCGGTGTGGTGCCTTTTGAAAAACCAAACACTTCGGCTCCCTTGGTTTTACGGAGGCATCACGATACGAGCTCCAACAATTTTCCCACGTTCGATTCCACTTAGCTCCGATATAACTACACGGCACGCTGTTCTAATCACGACTGACACGTGCAACGTATTGAGGACATTGCACATGTGCCGTTAGTGGTCAGATACAACAGTGCCACCTGCAGTTTTGGTTAGCAGCTGCATTTATGCTATAGCATACATTTCTCACGGTATTTCCACATTTTTGTCCAGCTCTCGTACATCAACTTGAACTCTCCGGCGGTAAGTAACCATACATTTACTATTACCTCGCAAACGGCTTGTTTGCGTACCTGTATTTACTGCAATGTTTTCGCTTCTGTAGTTATACCCTTTCAACCGTGTCACTTTCCATTGTTAATTCCGAACTGATTCTGTTGGAAGCTATAAAAGAAGCTGCAGTGAAGTAGTTGATTTTAGTTTTGCATTTTATATGTTATAGCAAGCTGAAGACTCGCGGAAAAGTAAGTCAGTGTACCGTTTGTGTTAGATGAAAGTTGCTTCCTATAAAACGGAATTTCTAACAGTTAGCGTGTTGAGCGAAGAAAAAATGGCTCTCTGTGCCTCTATAAGTACCCTAGTCTCTCTTCTGTTATTATCATGGCACCTAAAAGCAGCATAGGAATGTTGTTACAGTATTTTACTCAAGAGTTTGGCGACAAAAGCGTCCCGTTTTTTGCAGAGACTCCCACGTAAGTCCAGTGGCATGTCTGTTACGTTTACGTATGTGCTAAACCGACCTGTTGAGATACTGGCAGCATGTCGCTGAATTCGTTCGATGTCTGCTGGCTTACCTACTGGATAAGGGCTCCAATAACTTCAGAGTGATCGCTCTAGCGGCTTGTATGAAATTCATTTACTGATGTACCACGCATTGCCTGAATACATTCCAGAAATCCATGCCCTAAATTCGCCTTCCCTAACGCTGATTTTACGATATTATCGTGTTTCACACCGCATATTATGTGGTGGTGTTGAGGTGTTGTTGTGTTCAGTCCGAAGACTACTGATGCTGCTCTCTATGCTGATCTGCCGATGAGCGCATAAAAACGAGATATTTCCGAGGCTCATATCTGGGGTTCTGTTGGTGGTAGAAAGTCAGTCAAGCGTTGTGGATAGCCTTGAGATAGAGACCATTTATATATTCAAAAAAGCATCGTTTTACTGTAACTGTCCTACAGTGGACGTCAGAGCTTAAATATCCCTTCAGCTTAGGCAGTGCAGCAAATGGCTTGGTTCTTTTTGCTTTATATTTGGTTTATTGTGGACCTTACGGCATTTACAGAGCCACCATTTACTTCATGGGCGGTTCCTGAGAAAACGCGAAAAACATTAGTTTTGCTACCAAAATTGAGCCGTGGATTTGAAGACGGCTATGAACAGAAAATGTCTGGTTTGTAAGACGTATATTCCTAAGAAGTCGATCTCGAAGTACCTTGAAAAGTTTTTCTATCTCTTTATTCATTTCCAAGACACAAATGTTCAAATTTACCTTAGTCGTACGTGTAAAATACACCAATAAAATCAGGTGCGAGGCGAAAAGGTAGTTTATAAAGTGACGTAACGCAAAAAAATATGCTGTAAAGTGTCTCCGTTATCATAATGGTGTTGGGAACCCCCATGTTCTATTACCGAAGCACATGCGAAATTTTTGTGTACATACAATCCTGTCCGAGGTGAAAAATTCTGTAGTTTTGCGCCATTTCAATTTCAGCTAAGTAGTCTATCAAAATTGTACTGGTCCATAAAGTGCTTTTCTTATTAATGCTATGCCCAGCTGTAGCTAAAAGGCAAATATGCTCCTTTATTAAAAGACTCTGGCTGATAAGTGGGGTACCAACTACCTCATACTTCCTTTCTAAGACTTTTAAAAAAAATTCTCAAATATTTAAGCATGCTAACATATTCGTGCTTTCTTGTACGGAGACAGTGGCAACAGGCAAGAGATGGAGAAGTGGTAAGTACTGGAAGACAGTAGACAGTGGCTGTGACACAGATAGAGTGAAGGAGACTGTGGTAGGGTCAGACACACACACAGAGAGAGAGAGAGAGAGAGAGAGAGAGAGAGACAGTGGCATTGGAATATAATTGACAGCGGTAGTGCTAGGAAAAGGGTGAAGGATAGTCCTAATGGGAGAGGAATAAAGAGAAGGAGAAAGTGGAAATGGGTGAGAGCTGGTGATGATGGGAGACAAACTACATAACACTGACAGGGAGAAAGAGAGAGAGTGTGACAGTAAGAAAAGACAGCAGCAGTGGGAAGGAATGAATTAGATAGCAGCAGTAAGAGAGAGCAAGGAGCAGACAATTAGAGGAGATAGTAGTAGTAGTAGTAGTAGTAGTAGTAGTAGTAGGACAGAACGAAGGAGACTCTGGCCGTCAGACAGGAGAGAGAGAGAGAGAGAGAGAGAGAGAGAGAGAGACGACAATCAGTTGGGCTGAATGAGTGACTGAGAGAGAGCATTTTGGAGTGGATGGGTATCAGCGATTTAACAGTGATGGAGTAGTCGTTATGAGCGAATTAGAATTACGGGACCTTGTAGGAGCGAGAGGTGAGCTGTATGTTAAAAAGAGCGAGAATGTGTCCTCATGTTTCTGGGAATACGTTTAAAGGTGCTGAGGAAGGTAGAATGAGGCAGCTGGGATTCTACTTAGCAGTCAATCTTTTAATAAACAGGAGCATATTCGCCTCTTTTGTGATCCTACAGGAACATTTTTCCACTGGTCTGTAACTACTGTAACCTTTATTCATTTGAACCAGCTTACCGTAGTGAACTCTAGCTCCTGTGTACACTGTTCATCCAGGACTACCAGCCCCACCCATCCCCAACTTCCCTCCATTATCAAATAAACCATCCACTGATGGCTCAGGATGTGTCACAGACACCAACGCCTGCTTTTAGTCAATCTGTGCCATAAATATCTTCTCTCGCCAATTAGATAGAGGATTTCCTTGTTCGTTATCCTTTACACCGACCTGATATTCAGCATCTTCCATAGCACCTCAGTTGAATAACTTTATTTCTCCTCTTGTCCGAACCGTTTATTCTCCACGTTTCACTTCTGTACAAGATTGCACTTTCAGAAAAGGGTTTCTAAGATTTAAATTTGTATTAAATGTTAATAAATTACTCTGTTTCAGAAACGCTTTCCTTGCTGTTCTGCTATTGTAAGTATGCATTTTATATTCTCTACTTCCACCGATTACAATTTCTCTTTGCTTTCCGTTATTCCTCCTTGAAATTACAGACTGAACAATATCAGTCATAAGTGATAATGCTATCTCACTTTTATTCTTGACTACTGCTTCATTTTTATGCGATTCGACCCTTGTAACAGAAGTCCAGTTTCTGTACAAGTTATAGATACTTTTTCTATCCTTTCTTTTCTCCGAATGTGAAATGTTGGAAATTACACCTTAAGTATATAAATTATGTGAAGTGCTTCTGATAATCTCCACTAGTATTTGAGGAGATAGAGTTTCAGCAAAAAGCTAACATAGTTGACATCCGTGTCGTTTTCTGTTGTGATAATGAATTACTTTTAATACGAATTACACACTTTTTTTTCGCTCTACTGAAAATGCCTGCCTAATAGTAATAAATTTATCAAGGTTCATTATAATACGACTAGCTGAGTACCTGGTGTTGCCCAGCTATGTACTTATTCGAATTCCCACGCTCTCTGTCATACTCCCACAGCCTCTTCCCTGCCCATCTCTCCCTGCCCCTCTTTCTGCCCATCTCCTCCTAGTCTCTCAGTCCATCTCCACCTCATGCTACTCTATCTGTCCCTTTCTCTGTTCGTTTTTTACTCCTTGTCTCTGTCCATCTATTATTTCCGCCCCTCTCGGCCCATTTCATCCTCCCCTCTCCCCCTGCCAATTTAATCTTTCCTTCCTCTGTCCACCAAATTCTCTTTCCTTCCTCTGTCGGTTTCCATCTCCTCCGCTCCTCTCCATATCTGTGCTCGTCTTCTCCTTCGCAATCTCTGTTTGTCCATTTCTTCCAACCACTAACACCCCCCCCCCCCCTCGCCCCAGTATTTCTCCACGTGATGACCCCTACTCTACCCTAATCCCGATAGTAGGAGGTAATATGTGTGTTAATTTTGCTTGAAATAGATGCTTTGCCCGCATACACACATGCCACATATATTGAATGATGTTGTTGTTGTTGTTGTTGTTGTTGTTGTTGTGGTCTTCAGTCCTGAGACTGGTTTGATGCAGCTCTCCATGCTACTCTATCCTGTGCAAGCTTCTTCATCTCCCAGTACCTACTGCAACCTACATCCTTCTGACTCTGCTTAGTGTATTCATCTCTTGGTCTACCCCTACGATTTTTACCCTCCAAGCTGCCTTCCAATACTAAATTGGTGATCCCTTGATGCCTCAGAACTTGTCCAACCAACCGATCCCTTCTTCTGGTCAAGTTGTGCCACAAACGTCTCTTCTCCCCAATCCTATTCAATACTCTCATTAGTTATGTGATCTACCCATCTAATCTTCAGCATTCTTCTGTAGCACCACATTTCGAAAGCTTCTATTCTCTTCTTGTCCAAACTATTTACCGTCCATGTTTCACTTCCATACATGGCTACACTCCATACAAATACTTTCAGAAATGACTTCCTGACACTTAAATCTATACTCGATGTTAACAAATTTCTCTTCCTAAGAAACGCTTTCCTTGCCATTGCCAGTCTACATTTTATATCCTCTCTACTTCGGCCATCATCAGTTATTTTGCTCCCCAAATAGCAAAACTCCTTTACTACTTTAAGTGTCTCATTTCCTAATCTAATACCCTCAACATCACCCGACTTAATTCGACTACATTCCATTATCCTCGTTTTGCTTTTGTTGATGTTCATCTTATATCCTCCCTTCAAGACACCATCCATTCCGTTCAACTGCTCTTCCAAATCCTATGCTGTCTCTGACAGAATTACAATGTCATCGGCGAACCTCAAAGTTTTTATTTCTTCTCCATGGATTTTAATACCTACTCCGAATTTTTCTTTTGTTTCCTTTACTGCTCGCTCAATATACAGATTGTATAACATCGGGGAGAGGCTAGAACCCTGTCTTACTCCCTTCCCAACCACTGCTTCCCTTTCATACCCCTCGACTCTAATAACTGCCATTTGGTTTCTGTATAAATTGTAAATAGCCTTTCGCTCCCTGTATTTTACCCCTGCCACCTTTAGAATTTGAAAGAGAGTATTCCAGTGAACATTATCAAAAGCTTTCTCTAAGTCTACAAATGCTAGAAACGTAGGTTTGCCTTTCCTTAATCTTTCTTCTAAGATAAGTCGTAAGGTCAGTATTGCCTCACGTGTTCCAGTATTTCTACGGAATCCAAACTGATCTTCCCCGAGGTCGGCTTCTACTAGTTTTTGCATTCGTCTGTAAAGAATTCGTGCTAGTATTTTGCAGCTGTGGCTTATTAAACTGATAGTTCGGTAATTTTCATATCTGTCAACACCTGCTTTCTTTGGTATTGGAATTATTATATTCTTCTTGAAGTCTGAGGGTATTTCGCCTGTTTCATACATCTTGCTCACCAGGTGGTAGAGTTTTGTCAGGACTGGCTCTCCCAAGGCCGCCAGTAGTTCCAATGGAATGTTGTCTACTCCGGGGGCCTTGTTTCGACTGAGGTCTTTCAGTGCTCTGTCATACTCTTCACGCAGTATCGTATCTCCCATTTCATCTTCATCCTCTTCTATTTCCATAATATTGTCCTCAAATACATCGCCCTTGTATAGACCCTCTATATATTCCTTTCACCTTTCTGCTTTCCCTTCTTTGCTTAGAACTGGGTTTCCATCTGAGCTCTTGATATTCATACGATTGGTTCTCTTTTCTCCAAAGGTCTCTTTAATTTTCCTGTAGGCAGTATCTATCTTACCCCTAGTGAGATAAGCCTCTACATCCTTACATTTGTTCTCTACCCATCCCTGCTTAGCCATTTTGCACTTCCTGTCGATCTCATTTTTGAGACGTTTGTATTCCTTTTTGCCTGCTTCATTTACTGCGTTTTTATATTTTCTCCTTTCATCAATTAAATTTAATATTTCTTCGGTTACCCTAGTATTTCTACTAGCCCTCGTCTTTTTACCTACTTGATCCTCTGCTGCCTTCACTACTTCATCCCTCAAAGCTACCCATTCTTCTTCTCCTGTATTTCCTTCCCCCATTCCTGTCAATTGTTCCCTTATGCTCTCCCTGAAACTCTGTACAACCTCTGATTCTTTCGGTTTATCCAGGTCCCATCTCCTTAAATTCCCACCTTTTTGCAGTTTCTTCAGTTTTAATCTACAGTTCATAACCAATAGATTGTGGTCACAGTCCACATCTGCCCCTGGAAATGTCTTACAATTTAAAACCTGGTTCCTAAATCTCTGTCTTACCATTATATAATCTATCTGATACCTTTTAGTATCTCCAGGGTTCTTCCATGTATACAACCTTCTATCATGATTCTTAAACCAAGTGTTAGCTATGATTAAGTTGTGCTCTGTGCAAAATTCTACCAGACGGCTTCCTCTTTCATTTCTTAGCCCCAATCCATATTCACCTACTATGTTTCCTTCTCTTCCTTTTCCTACTCTCGAATTCCAGTCACCCATGACCATTGAATTTTCGTGTCCCTTCACTACCTGAATAATTTCTTTTATCTCATCATACATTTCTTCAATTTCTTCATCTGCACAGCTAGTTGGCATATAAACTTGTACTACTGTAGTAGGTGTGGGCTTCGTATCTATCTTGGCCACAATAATGTGTTCACTAAGCTGTTTGTAGTAGCTTACCCGCATTCCTATTTTCCTATTCATTATTAAACCTACTCCTGCATTACCCCTATTTGACTTGGTGTTTATAACCCTGTAGTCACCTGACCAGAAGTCTTGTTCCTCCTGCCACCGAACTTCACTAATTCCCACTATATCTAACTTTAACCTATCCATTTCCCTTTTTAAATTTTCTAACCTACCTGCCCGATTAAGGGATCTGACATTCCACGCTCTGATCCGTAGAACGCCAGTTTTCTTTCTCCTGATAACGACATCCTCTTGAGTAGTCCCCGCCCGGAGATCCGAATGGGGGACTATTTTACCTCCGGAATATTTTACCTAAGAGGACGCCATCATCATTTAATCATACAGTAAAGCTGCATGCCCTCGGGAAAAATTACGGCCGTAGTTTCCCCTTGCTTTCAGCCGTTCGCAGTACCAGCACAGCAAGGCCATTTTGGTTATTGTTACAACGCCATATCAGTCAATCATCCAGACTGTTGCCCTTGCAACTACTGAAAAGGCTGCTGCCCCTCTTCAGGAACCACACGTTTGTCTGGCCTCTCAACAGATACCCCTCCGTTGTGGTTGTACCTACGGTACGGCTATCTGTATCGCTGAGGCACGCAAGCCTCCCCACCAACGGCAAGGTCCATGGTTCATGGGGGGGGGGGGGGGGGGAGATATATTGAATATATTTCACTTATACGTGTAGACAGCCGGCCGCTGTGGCCGGTCTGTTCTAGGCGCTTCTGTTTGGAACCGCGCTGCTGCTACAGTCGCAGGTTCGAATCCTGCCTCGGGCATGGATGTGTGTGATGTCCTTAGGTTTGTTAGGTTTAAGTAGTTCTAAGTCTACGGTACTGATGACCTCAGATGTTAATTCCCAAACTGCTTAGAGCCATTTGAACCATTTTTATGTGTACACAAATTTTTCAACCGCATCTCTTTTTTTAGCGAATTTCGGCCTGTAGTTTCGTTTGCACCCAACTCACTGCTCTTGACATCATATCTCCTGAACTATGTAGCGTATAATGATATAATTTTGTAGGTACAGTCAGCGGAATGTGTTGATACTCTCAGCGAAACGCATAGGGAACAGAGTTAGTAGCAAAGAAGTAAATTTTAAAGGACACGCACGAGGCGACAGTTTTTCACGCAACTCAGTGTTTATAACGTCATATCTTCTGACATGCATGTCATAGAATGATGTAATTAGGCAGGTACATTCAGTGGTCTACAAAATTTGTCGGGAATGCAGTTTGTAGTAAAGAATTAATACATTAAAACGTCATCGATCATGCTGAAGTTATACCGCATGAGAAGCGAAAAGTTGTAATCGAGAAGTTTTCTTCCTTTCATCATTTCGTGTGGATTGTCAGCGAGTAGCAGTTTCATGAAGGTCTGAAAGTTTGTATTATGTTTGTTGCAAGTTGCTAAGTGTTTTCATCTTGAAAAAGTGGATGAATAAATTTTGGCTATTTGCACATAGTGGGCTACACTTCTTTCTCACGCCCAACCCGACCCCTTTCATAGGCAGGTAGTTCTTACCCCGACAGCGATTCTTTCCAGACAGTAAGTAAAGTGTGTACCAAGTCTTGTTGAAATCGGTCCAGTGGTTTAGGAGGCGATGTGGAACATATTCCGTACTTACATACATTTTTACAATATGTGTAGATGTGTGGACATACTAACACTTTCCTGTAATCAGGGTACTACATATTTATAGATAAGAAACTTCCTGGCAGGTTAAAACTGTGTGCCGGACCGAGACTCGAACTCGGGACCTTTGCCTATCGCGGGCAAGTGCTCTACCAACTGAGCTACCCAAACACGACTCACGCCCCGTCCTCACAGCTTTACATCTGCCAGTATCTCGTCTCCTACCTTCCAAACTTTACAGAAGTTCTCCTGAGAACTTGCTTGATAATTTGTGGCCTTGGTGGTCTACCGGGTAGAAAAACAAGCGGGTAGAGTACTAGACCCCTGGTGTGGTTGTCCTGCTTCAATCCCGGATAGGAGTGGCGATTTTTTTCCCTGTCCAGTCGCTCCAGGACACATCCACTAGGCCTGCTTTCGGATGAGTGCCATGGGTAACAGGCAGCTGAGGCAATAGACCACACGCTCCTTCCCTTCCTATTGCAGTGGCGAAAGAAAGGCTGTACTCTAACTATAGTCAGCCGGATAGATCGCTCATTTTCATTCTTTGGTGTAATCTTAATCAAACCCAGCACTTTTCACATTGTATCTGAGTTATACTACATGTAATGCGCGTGTGTGATTTTGCTTGTTATTGCTGGACCAACGTCGTACTAAAATTGTGCAGTCTTTGGTTGTAACGGTGTACCACATATTATGCCACATATTTAGCCATCATCTGTATCGTGGAAAGGACTTTTGAGATGTACTCTATGTGGACTTATATATAATTTGTAATGGTTCAAATGGCTCTGAGCACTATGCGACTTAACATCTGAGGTCATCAGTCCCCTAGAACTTAGAGCTACTTAAACCTAACTAACCTAAGGACACCACACACATCAGTGCCCGAGCCGGGATTCGAACGTGCAACCACAGCAGTGGCGCGGTTCCGGACTGAAGCGCCTAGAACTGTTCGGCCATAGCGGCCGGCTAATTTGTATTGGATACGTTGTTTAACGTTAGGAATTATGAAGCCACGGTGAGTGCCAAATCTGGAATCTATCACGATGTGCCTCTGATGTAAGATATTTTACGACCTGCCGTAGTATGACATCCATACATTTATTCTACGACATACAGAAAATGTAGAAAAGGTTTCAACAAGTGTTGAACATGCTTTTTGGATACTGTAAAACTCACTTTTTTTAGTGAGGACAGGAGATCCGAAAGATCACAGGAAAGAGTAAATTTCATTTCCCTTTAATGGTATGCACGATTGGAAACAGCTACGTCGAGATGTGACGTCGTGATCTATCTGCAACATCGTTTCCAGAAGGCAAACAAGCAGCAAACTTGGAGACCTCGGCAGTGCTATAGGAAGAGAATTAAAAATTGAACGGGTCACTCGCTACAAGCTGCTCTTGAAATTCCACCCACGTGCCGACAAGTTGTCAGTGCCGCCCACTCACAGCGAGGGAACACGACAGCCAGGCATGCGCGAGGGCAAAAGAGAGATGCATTTCACCTCCTCCTTCCATGGCGACTGTTACGCTGCTGAATAAATCGTATCGTTACTGTTTGTTTTTTCAGCACGTCTATAGAAAGTTTTATAAGCCTTAAACGACAAATTTACACCAAATTCCATAATTCGAAGCCATCATATGGTGTGCGGCGAAGGTTACTTTAGCATATTATTTTAAATTGCGGGTAAGCACAGCCAAATTTCCACATTTTGAAAGCATCAGTTCGCCCTGACTGTAGAATACTTCTTATGAAAAGTACCGCTCCACCAGAAGATGCATCCTCAGGTGATAAAAATTCTTTTCAACAATTCATCGCCGAAAGGTAACTGTCTTAGATCCACTCCCAATCGTTCAAGTCAAGTTCAAAATAAATAGTGCTAAAAGCGGTAGTCCATATTTAAAACGAAGTGGATAGCAGAACCGGGCCACAAACAGGAAGGTGGCAGGTACCAGAGGATGCATCTTCTAGTGGAGCGAAACCGGTAGCGACTTTTAATGAAAAGTATTCTACAACCAGCGAGGATTATTTCTTTAAGGAGGAGGGTTTTTTGTGTTCCACTGTCACTCCCTCCCTTTCCATTGCCAGTAGCGAATGTTGCGTGGGAGGAAGGCTTGTTGGATATTGGTTGTCTCTTCTAGGAACTGGTGCTCTCGGAATTTTAACAGTAAATCACATTCTGCTGCATATCGCTTATCCTGTGAAGTCTTCCAAAGGAGTAGGATGGGCCTCTACGTGATGCTTTAACGCATAATGAGCGAGCCTGTTGTAAAATTTGCTGCTCTTATCTGGCCTGTAACAGCTGTACATACTCTTATAACTGAGGACGTCAACGCAGCGCTTCCGGGCACGGGGAGGAGAGGCTGACTCGGATCGAATCCACTTCGTGAATTAACGACGAATCGGCCAGCATGGCTGGGGTTTGTTGTATTATCCCATATCGCACTAGGTACATATGGCGCTGGTACCCATTTCCCGTCTCTCTCTCTCTCTCTCTCTCTCTCTCTCTCTCACCCACCCACCCACCCACACACACACACACACACACACACACACACACACACACGTAACTCCAATGGTTCCCTGAGACTTTCGAAAGTAATTCATTGAGTGGGAATAACTTCGCATCAGCTGTATGAGGCGTACGTCTACTACATTATGATAATTATATATGAAAATTTTTACCGGACTGGGACTCGAACCTAGATTCCTCGCTTATTGCAAGCAGTTTCCCTAATTACTTCGGCTGTCTGTGCACACTTCCCAGACCATCCCAAACCTCCACGTGTCATACTGTCTAAATCCTTATATCTTACTCCACTTAATTCATCACCTAATGTTCACAGCATTACATGTATTTCCGCACCAGGGAGAATGAGACTGTGGGGAATAGGGACTAATTTTATTGTCGTTGTTTGCCTGCCTACGCTGCTGATACTGGCATGAGCTGTTTAGCATACCTCGAGGATACTATGAGTCTGATTTCTGGTGACCTACAGAGCAGGAAAGTTCCTGTTAAGATCATGCAGATTTTAAGGAAATTATAATATCGTGCAAATGGAAATGTCTTATTAAATGATAATTAATAGGGCTCAAACAAGTATAAAAATGAGTACCACAACACACAGGGACATAGGACATAGTAATGAGAGAAATTATCATCTATCTGCAACAGAAAGAAGTGATCACTGTAACAATCAAGTTTATTACCACAAACCATCAACACAGAAATTACCCATTGAGATAAGCAAACGAATATGTAATGAATAAACAAGTGTTTATAATTACGAACTCTAGCCTTGGCACAACTAGGTGAACACAATAAATGCATAATTGCATAAATAATTTGCAGATGTGGCCAATGACAGCAAGATTTGATTTGTGGATTGATTTGTGGATTGATTTGTGGATTGATTTGTGGATTGATTTGTGGATTGATTTGTGGATTGATTTGTGGATTGATTTGTGGATTGATTTGTGGATTGATTTGTGGATTGATTTGTGGATTGATTTGTGGATTGATTGGTGGATTGATTGGTGGATTGATTGGTGGATTGGAGAAAGAACATGTAAAAATATATATGTACATCGGTAAGATCCCCAAAGTGCATGATGAAAGTAACTAGCTGTCTGTGAAATGTTAAAACTGTGTAGTTAGCTCCTGACAAGAGTTAACTAGCATCACAGCACTACCAAATTGGTGATTTCAGCACTGACCCATTCTTACCACACTCATACAGCGTGAAGGTGAATGTTAGCAGTAGTAACATCTGAAGATTCTAGTCCAGCTTGGCATCTGTACTAATTATTAAAATGGAGACATCATTCCATAAACATGAAACCTCATCTGGTAGCAAGTATTCACCCCACTAGCTGGTCCACAAGACTTTACTATTCGATTCCCTAGCGGCAAGTGTTCTCTTTGATCGTCTGTCCCCACATGTTCTGTCTCAATGCTCTGAAACTTGGCTGTTTCTGCCACAGTAAGAATCTCGCTCGCCAGTATTAGCAGACATTACAATTTCTATCCAGCAGTAATTTTGTAAACACGTTAAAAAACTTCTAAACCTATGCATTTTACTACTACTAACCAATAGTGCTCTGATGTGAGGAGGTTGGTAGAAAACCTCTCCTACTCCATGGTAGGATTCTGCAACTGAAAAACACACAAACTTTGTACATAGACAAGTATGAGAAAGTAGATGTTTCACAAAAATACACTATGAAGCAGTGAGAGAGAATGTTACAAGGATTTGAAACAAATGTTCTTCTATGACATGGCTATCAAGGCAAATGGTGATTCTCATGCTCTGCCATCTGTGAATGACTGTACCTGGCTTAGATTTTTATCTTTTCTAAAAGGATTCTTTCCCATGTTTTGAACTACACTGTTTTCTGGCTGATAGGTGGTCCTCCATACTGCTGAGATTAGGGGGTGGGTGAAGTGAACTCAATTTTCTGCTACCTATGCTGAAGTCAGCTCTCAGGTTCAACATATTTATGGCTTCTTCTTGACCTTTTTGAGTAAACTTCTGTATCAGACCAGTTAGCTGACAAGACTCTGCAGAAAAATACAAGGTCCTCACTGTAATAAAATAATCGAAGAGAAGAAGCAGTTACCTGGGCAGTCGCTGGTGGTACTGAATACTGTCAGTAGTGGGGCTAGGTGGTTTCTGGGACAGCTTGCATTGTTGCCATATTTATTCAAGATGGCAGATCCAAGATGGTGGCTGTAGATGGCACTGACATCATGGTGGCAAATAAGGAAGTTGGGTAATCCACTCTCCTAGCATTCCCCTCACTCCTATGAGGTCACCCACACCCACCACTACCCTGCCCCTGGAAATGGCAGGAAACGGTTAGTCTGTTGAGCTGCTGGAGGGTGTTAGGTTAGTCTACTTTATTTTTGGTGGGAAACTAAAATAAAGATCGATCCCAATTACATGGCTATATGCACAGTGCTACACAACAAGTGGCTAAAATCGCAATATGGCTCAAAATTGGTGATGTCACAAAACTAGTGTTACCTTGTTGGAAAAAATTCACAGTACCACTCGAAACTACACTACTGACCATTAAAATTGCTACACCAAGAAGAAATGCAGATGATAAATGGGTATTCATTGGACAAATATATTATACTAGAAATGACATGTGATTACATTTTCACGCAATTTGGGTGCATAGAAATGCATGAGAAATCAGTACCCAGAACAACCTCCTCTGGCCATAATAACGCCCTTGATACGCCTGGGTATTGAGTCAAACAGAGCTTGGATGGCATGTACACGAACAGTTGCCCATGCAGCTTCAACACGATACCACAGTTCATCAAAAGTAGTGACTGGCGTATTGTGAAAGCCAGTTGCTCGGCCACCATTGACCAGACGTTTTCAATTGGTGAGAGATCTGGAGAATGTGTTGGCCAGGGTAGCAGTCGAACATTTTCTGTATCCAGAAAGGCCCGTACAGGACCTGCAACATGCGGTCGTGCATTATCCTGCTCAAATATAGGGTTTCGCAGGGATCAAATGGAGGGTAGAGCTACGGGTCGTAACACATATCAAATGTAATGTCCACTGTTCAAAGTGCAGTCAATGCGAACAAGAGGTGACCGAGACGTGTAACCAATGACACCCCATACCATCGCGCTGGGTGATACGCCAGTATGGCGATGACTAATACACGTTTCCAACATGAGTTCACCGCAATGTCGCCAAACACGGATGCGACCATCATGATGCTGTAAACAGAACCTGGATTCATCGGAAAAAATTACATACTTTGATTCGCTTCCGAGTTAATCAGCGTTGAAGTTAGTCCACGAGGTAGACGCGCCTGCAAATTGAAGTTACAGCTAACAAAACAGCGAACAGACTGGGAAACGCTACGTCTGTCAGATTGCTTGAATTTTCGCACGCGACGGCCTGATTGGTTAGCTTCAATGTCAATTAACTCAGAAACGGTGCAACGTATCGAAATTATTCTCAGCTATCATTTCTCAGCCCAACCTACCGTGCAAGACTCTTACAAGCTTTTTGGATTGTTTCTGATCCCACTGGGTGCCTCCCTCTTGTGCTTCGGCAGATACTTGCAATTTCGTTCAAGCCGGTTGTAGCTTGAGTCAGCCCAAACAAATCCTTCTCATCACGTGTTTCATGCGACGGAGAGATTTCCCATTACAAATAATATGATTTTTAAAACCTTGTTTTACGTACCCATTCGATACAGCGGTCCTAAGTTCGTCTAATACGTTATTCATTTTATCGGTATGTATTAACAGGGACAGCAAAATACGAAGAATAACCAGTGCTTCAGCTAGCCGGCATGGTAGCTCAGCGCGTTCGGTCAGAGACCTGACTAGGCTGTGTAATAATAATAATAATAATAATAATAATAAAACTGAGTGAAAGGATCAACAACGAACTCCAATAGATGTCATGTAACGTCCGCTACGACCAAATACAACGAACACAATGCAAAGAGAGAGAGAGAGAGAGAGAGAGGAAGCAGCGACTGAGTAGCACTTCTGTGTGGCGGTAGCAGTCAGGGCGGGCCAGGTCGATGCTGCCGCTACTTGCCAGTGGTTATCCTCCGTGTTTTACTGTTCCTGTTAACACACATCGTTAAAACGAGTATCGTACTAGACTAACTGCCGGATGGGCACGTAAAATTTCACTTTAAAAATCATTTTGTTTCTAACGGGAAACAAACCGACGCTTTGTGTCGGGGCTGGGTGTCGCATTTAAGACGTGGTAAGCAGTATTTATTTGGACTGGCTCCAGCTGTATTTTGCAGAAACGAAATTGTAAATATCCGAGGAAACACCAGAGAAAATGCAACGGACGACTCTTAGGAGAGACGCTCTATACATATACAGGGTGTAAATTTTAAGTTGACAAACCAGAATAACTCGAAAGATAAGCTTCACAGGAAAAAATGTGTAGAATCCAATTTTGATTGTTTTCGAGGGGCCTGGTGCTAAAATTAGCCAGCCACCCCAGCCACCTGGGGGTGGAGCGGGAGGCAGCTTTAATTCAAATGGGAACCCCTATTTTTTATTGCAGAATCAGATTCTACATGAAAAAACTACGTACATTTTGTCTTAAACATTTGTTTTGCTTCTTGGTAGTTGGAGCAGTAATTCAAGAAAATCCATGTTCTCATTTTTGCGTGGAAAATAATTACGGATAAATAAAAAATACTTATTACTTCGTAAATTTTGGTTCGCTATAACTAAAAATCTCCCTCTTTTCCCCATAGGGTGGGGTTTGAGAGAGAGGAATTAGAGTTTTACAAATGTTGACCCAAATATTTTTCCGAAGATTCGGATAAGTTTTGTTTGTTTCGTGGTCATGAGCTCACACAACTTCTAATCATCAAACAGATCATCGGACTATCTAACTAACTAACCAAGCATTAGTTTTACCCAATCAAAATTTACGAAGTAAATAAGTATTTTTTATTTATTCCTAACTATTTTCCACGCAAAAATGAGAACATGGATTTCCTGGGATTACTGCGCCAACTACCAAGAATCAAAACAAATGTTTAAGACAAAATGTACGTAGTTTATGTAGAATCTGATTCTGCAATAAAAAATGGGGGTTCCCATTTGAAGTTTTAAAGTTGCCACCCGCCCCACCCCTATGGGGCTGGCGTGGCGGACTAATTTCAGCACCAGCCTCATCGAAAATAATCGACTTTGGATTCTACACATCTTTCCCTGTGAAGCTTATTTTTCAAGTTATTCTGGTTTGTTAACTTAAAATTTATACCCTGTATACAGGGTGTTGTTTTAAGACAGCTAGAGGTCTCGAAAACGACGTATCGTACGAAACAAACGTTCTAGGTGAAAAGTTAATGTTATTAAAAGGGAACATCTGTCTTGTACAATCGGCCACCTCCTAACGGTCCCTCCTGCATGGGCGGGACAAGTTTGTGTTTAAAACCAGAACCCCCCATTTTATTGCATATTCGGATGTTACGCCAAAAAATACGTGTAGTTTATCATTTGTGATGTATAGCACTGTAATCGACAAATAACAAGTGTGCCGCCACCTTTCTTTATCCAATTGAGAACCAACGCATTCCATTCTACACTTCATTAAAGATGTAAATCGAAACATTTGTGTCCTAACGGATGATACTGATGGTCAAAGGTTACCTCAGTGTTGCAAATGTCACTGTATAGTTCAAATAAAAGGCTAGACATTGACATTTCCCGAAAATGCGCTACTTGTATGGTAACGTAGTTATCTGTTCCCTTTGGGGTTGATTGTGGTGAGTCTCCAGACCATCAGAATACCGGCCGAAGTGGCCGAGCGGTTCTAGGCGCTTCAGTCTGGAACTGCGCGACTCCTACGGTCGCAGGTTCGAATCCTGCCGCAGGCATGGATGTGTGTGATGTCCTTAGGTTAGTTAGATTTAACTAGTTCTAAGTTCTAGGGGACTAATGACCTCAGAAGTTAAGTCCCATAGTGCTCAGAGACATCTGAACCATTTTTGAACTATCAGAATGCTTTATTTCTGTGGTCACCCTCAAACCTCTCTCTTAGGTTGACTGATAGCGGTGTGTTTCCGTACAACCGCTGTGACTTTCTCGCTGACCACTACGTGGCTACCGGTGGAGTACGAACCAGACCTTCGTAGTAAAGTAAAATGTCCATGAAGTAATAGCGACAGGCGCTGAAACGTCCCCTTTGTAAACTCATAAATGACTGTGCTGGTAAACCTCTTACGTTATTTGATTTTCAAACAGCTAAGCAAAACTGAACGTACTCAAACATTTCTCTCTTTACTTATTCTGATCAACAGTAAACTAACACACAATATATATATTAGCGCAACGCAATCTGACTTTCAATAATCCCTACAAAAGAATGGCCCTGACTAACAATAACCTATGCCTTTCATGAATCACCTACCTCACAAAAATCTTCGTTAATCGAACTACTGCAATACAGCGAGCGTCAATACTGCCAGCTAAATAAAAGATTCTAACTACTGAAGAGACTAACTACTGATAGGCATAATTAGCAAATGAAAGATTTTGATGGAGGTCAAACAATGTATTTACCTTAATAGTGTTCAAAAGTCATTATATATATATATATATATATATATATATATATATATATATTTGTTGTTGTTGTTGTCTTCAGTCCTGAGACTGGTTTGATGCAGCTCTCCATGCTACTCTATCCTGTGCAAGCTTCTTCATCTCCCAGTACCTACTGCAACCTACATCCTTCTGAATCTGCTTAATGTATTCATCTCTTGGTCTCCCCCTACGATTTTTACCCTCCACGCTGCCTTCCAATACTAAATTGATGATCCCTTGATGCCTCAGAACATGTCCTACCAACCGATCCCTTCTTCTGGTCAAGTTGTGCCACAAACTTCTCTTCTCCCCAATCCTATTCAATACTTCCTCATTAGTTACGTGATCTACCCATCTAATCTTCAGCATTCTTCTGTAGCACCACATTTCAAAAGCTTCTATTCTATTCTTGTCCAAACTATTTACCGTCCATGTTTCACTTCCATACATGGCTACACTCCATACAAATACTTTCAGAAACGACTTCCTGACACTTAAATCTATACTCGATGTTAACAAATTTTTCTTCTTCAGAAACGCTTTCCTTGCCATTGCCAGTCTACATTTTATATCCTCTCTACTTCGACCGTCATCAGTTATTTTGCTCCCCAAATAGCAAAACTCCTTTACTACTTTAAGTGTCTCATTTCCTAATCTAATACCCTCAGCATCACCCGACTTGATTCGACTACATTCCATTATCCTCGTTTTGCTTTTGTTGATGTTCATCTTATATTCTCCCTTCAAGACACCATCCATTCCGTTCAACTGCCCTTCCAAGTCCTTTGCTGTCTCTGACAGAATTACAATGTCATCGGCGAACCTCAAAGTTTTTATTTCTTCTCCATGGATTTTAATACCTACTCCAAATTTTTCTTTTGTTTCCTTTACTGCTTGCTCAATATACAGATTGAATAACATTGGGGAGAGGCTACAACCCTGTCTCACTCCCTTCCCAACCGCTGCTTCCCTCTCATGCCCCTCGACTCTTATAACTGCCATCTGGTTTCTGTACAAATTGTAAATAGCCTTTCGCTCCCTGTATTTTACCCCTGCCACCTTCAGAATTTGAAAGAGAGTATTCCAGTCAACATTGTCAAAAGCTTTCTCTAAGTCTACAAATGCTAGAAACGTAGGTTTGCCTTTCCTTAATCTTTCTTCTAAGATAAGTCGTAGGGTCAGTATTGCCTCACGTGTTCCAGTGTTTCTACGGAATCCAAACTGATCTTCCCCGAGGTCGGCTTCTACTAGTTTTTCCATTCATCTGTAAAGAATTCGTGTTAGTATTTTGCAGCTGTGGCTTATTAAACTGATTGTTCGGTAATTTTCACATCTGTCAACACCTGCTTTCTTTGGGATTGGAATTATTATATTCTTCTTGAAGTCTGAGGGTATTTCGCCTGTTTCATACATCTTGTTCACCAGATGGTAGAGTTTTGTCAGGACTGGCTCTCCCAAGGCCATCAGTAGTTCTACTGGAATGTTGTCTACTCCGGGGGCCTTGTTTCGACTCAGGTCTTTCAGTGCTCTGTCAAACTCTTCACGCAGTATCGTATCTCCCATTTCATCTTCATCTACATCCTCTTCCATTTCCATAATATTGTCCTCAAGTACATCGCCCTTGTATAGACCCTCTATATACTCCTTCCACCTTTCTGCTTTCCCTTCTTTGCTTAGAACTGGGTTTCCATCTGAGCTCTTGATGTTCATACAAGTGGTTCTCTTATCTCCAAAGGTCTCTTTAATTTTCCTGTAGGCAGTATCTATCTTACCCCTAGTGAGATAAGCCTCTACATCCTTACATTTGTCCTCTAGCCATCCCTGCTTAGTCATTCTGCACTTCCTGTCGATCTCATTTTTGAGACGTTTGTATGTCTTTTTGCCTGCTTCATTTACTGCATTTTTATATTTTCTCCTTTCATCAATTAAATTCAATATTTCTTCTGTTACCCAAGGATTTCTACTAGCCCTCGTCTTTTTACCTACTTGATCCTCTGCTGCCTTCACTACTTCATCCCTCAAAGCTACCCATTCTTCTTCTACTGTCTTTCCCCCATTCCTGTCAATTGTTCCCTTATGCTCTCCCTGAAACTCTGTACAACCTCTGGTTCTTTCAGTTTATCCAGGTCCCATCTCCTTAAATTCCCACCTTTTTGCAGTTTCTTCAGTTTGTATATATATATATATATATATATATATATATATATATATATATATATATATATATATATAGATTAAATCACTTCATGACATACAGTCGTACAAATTTCGTTTTTTCTGACGGACACACGTCCAGATCGTCCGCTCTCAAAACTGCCATCTCTCTTCCCACATCCACCACTGCTGGCGGCTCACCTCCAACTGCCCAACGCTACGCACTGTTCACATCCAACTGCCCAACACTACAATAGCAAATATTCCAACAATACAAATCAGCCACAGACTGCTCACAGCACAGTAAGTGATTTTCATACAGAGCGCTACGTGGCGTTACTAACATAAAAACCTAAACAGCCTAGTTACAGCGCACCTGTCATGGACACACACGTATCGTGTAGAAACCCACAAGGTCGTTCCATCGTTCTGTGCCCCACCACACGGCACGTCCCACTGCAGCGGCGGGACCTTTATAAGCACCAACACCGACCGACACCATTCCTCTCTGGAGCCTGCTCTGGCACAGCTGGCGTAGTGGATGTTGTTTCTGCTGCAGAGAAGATCGAAATAATTTTAATTTATGGCGAGGCTGCCAGAAAGTTCGACGCTGCTGGTGTTCTTTATGTCGAAAGTTTTTCTGATAGGCCACGGTACTGTTGAGCCATTCATCATGTTGTACAATAATTTACTATTAAAGGAAGTGCGACGCCTGGAAAAAGAACTGTAACATGGAACATCAATAATGAAATTGCAGTGGCTTGTAATCCACATGCAAGTACCCAGGACATATTGTAGCAGTCTGGAGTTGCTCAGACAAGTGTTCGGACGATCCTACACCGTCAAAAATACCATTCCTACCACCTCTCAATGCATCAAGAACTTTGTGAGAACGATTTTCAGAATCGGATGCGGTTTTACTGTTGGGCACCCATGCAATTGCAAAGACGATCGCAATTTGTCTCTTGTAATGTTCTCCGACGAATCAATATTTATGATTCATGGGGAAGTTAATCGGCATAACATGCATTATTGGAGTGTGGAGCACCCGCACTAGATACGCGAGGTTGATTGTCAGCGTTCTTGGTCTGTTAACGTTTGGCGCAGCAAACTAATCGGCCCTCTTGATTGGTTCAAATGGCTCTGAGCACTATGAGACTTAACATCTGAGGTCATCAGTCCCCTAGACTTTGAACTACTTAAACCTAAGGACATCATACACATCCATGCCCGGGGCAGGATTGGAACCTGCGAAAGTAGAAGCCGCGCGCTCCCAGACTGAAGCGCCTAGAACAGCTCGACCACAGCGGCCGGCAGCCCTCTTGGTTTGGAAGGCACAGTGAATGGGGAAAGAAATCTTAAGTTATTCTATGATGAGGTGTCCATTGTATTGGAGGCAGGAACCTCATTGAATGGAGTAGAACTGTCTTCAGTGCCGTCCCGCTTGGAACTCACCCCCGATAACCAGCGAAGTAATGTTTATAGACGCTGCGGACAGTGGTGGGGTACCAATCCGACCGTCACGCGGCAGCCAAGAGTGATTGTCTGGGGTGCAATTTCACTTCATAGCAGGACCCTTTTGGATGTCATCCGCGCCACTCTTACAGCACAGCCGTACGTCGATGATATTACCGGATTCATTTTGCTGCCCTACATGGCAAGCAGTACTCGGCTTACGTTATCTTTAATGATCGCCCGCAGACGACGAGAGTTTCTACTGCTTGTCTTCGTGCTTGCGAAACCCTACCTTGGCCTGCAACGTAACAGGATCTCTTCGCAGTTGAGAACATTTGGAGAATTATGGGTAGGGCCCTCCAACTGGCACTGAATTTTGAAAATCTAAAGCGCCAATTGGACAGCATTTGACACGTCATACCTCAGGAGGACATCCAAGAACTCTGTGAATCACTACAAAGCCATTATTGACTAGCGCAGTTTGTGAAGCGCTTTCTAATGAATAAATCATCCAGTTTTTTTGAAATTGTAAGTGTTTATTTGTCTGTACATGCACATCACGTCTACGAATTTCCGTCCCATTCCGAAAATTCCTTGGTCGCGTGTCTTTTTTTCCCTTTAGAGTTTACTGATCTGTCCATGCATAGTTCATGAATTCACCAAGTTTTCAATTTGCACTCGAAAAATGTTCCGTGAGAGCCCCTCTGGTCATGAAACACACGTGCAAGTTGTAGTCAAGTTCGTTCGAGAGCAATATCCTTTCAATGGTTATCCCAATAGCATTGATGCCTTCTTTGAGCTGTTCTTGGCAATGGGGATATGAAAACACAGTCCTTAATGAACTTTCAAGAGGAAAAGTCACAAGTTGTTAGGTCATGTGACCTGGGGTAGGATGGGGGTAGGTCAAGGGAAAAGAGCGAAACCACTTCACCACTACGCCCAATCCTGCGATGAGGAAGTTCGTCGTTTAGGTAGCAACGAATATTGGTGCTCCAGTGTTACAGACAAATTTCTCGGAATCAGCTGTCAGGCGTGGAAAGAAGTACAACTGCAATACATAAAGATAATAAGTATCCTCAAAGTCTTCTCACAGAAGAAAGGCGACAGCTTCGTTTGTGAAGCACCACAGAAAACATTAACCTTCGCCGAATCCCGTCCATGCACCACAGTTTCATGAGGATTATCAGTGCACGCACTAACATTATGGCTATTAACCTTTCCATATAAATGGAAAGTTCCAGAATTAAATTTTCACTTTTCAGCGAAGTATGCACTGATATGAAGCTTCCTGACATTAAAACTGTGCGCCGGACCCTAAGGCAAAGGTCCCGAAGTAGTATCGATCCAGCACCCATTCTAGTTTGCCAGAAAGTTTCTCGTGAGATCACTTTCACACGGGTGAGCTTGGTGTAGCACCTGGAACAGGAAGGCTTCCTATCCAGTAGAAGTTTTTGACAAGGTCGCTGTTACTGTAGCTGACCAGGCAGCAAATAGCCTGTGTAGTGCTCGAGATCGTGTAGTGTCAGAGAATTGTCCATATCGTGATCAAAAGTACGGGAAGTTTGGCAGTCTGTTTAACACTGGTACACGTACGAGATCCAGATGATGCAGCAACTGAAACCTCATGATCCGCAGCAACGTCCTGAATTTGATCTTCGGACTTCTTTGTGCAACATGAGATTCCTCCTGCTCTTTGCGGGGCAGGTACGACCGCCTTGGTTCAGTTTTTATTACATTCGACGCCACATTGGGCGACCTGCACGCCGGATTCGGATGAAATGATGATGAAGACACCCAGTCCCTGAGCGCAGAAAATCCCCGACCCATCCGGGAATCGAACCCGGGCCCATAGGACGGCAATCCGTCACGCTGACCATTCAACCATAGGGGCGGACATTCCTGCTAACAAGGGAACCTCCCCATCGCACCCCCCTCAGATTTAATTATAAGTTGGCACAGTGGATAGGCCATGAAAAACTGAACACAGATCAGTCGAGAAAACAGGAAGAAGTTGTGTGGAACTATGAAAAAAATAAGCAAAATATACAAACTGAGTAGTCAGGCAACATCAAGGATAGTCTGAGCTCAGGAGCGCCGTGGTCCGTGGTTAGCGTGAGCAGCTGCGGATCCAGAGGTCCTTGGTTCAAGTGTTCCTTCGAGTGAGAAGTTTAATTTTTTATTTTCAGACAACTATTATCTGTCCGTCCGATGCGAGGTAACTGCGCCGTAGTCTGGGGACGCCACACCTAAACAAACATCGAAACACCTAAACCGGGCAAGGTAGAAGAATCTTTTTACCCGTTCGCCAAGTGTACAAGTTAGGTGGGTCGACAACATACTCCTGTCATGTGACGCACATGCCGTCACCAGTGTCGTATAGAACATATCAGACGTGTTTTCTTGTGGCGGAATCGGTTGACCTATGACCTTGCCATGAAATGTTTTCGGTTCCCATTGGAGAGGCACGTCCTTTCGTCTACTAATCGCACGGTTTTGCGGTGCGGTCGCAAAACACAGACACTGAGCTTATTACAGTGAACAGAGACGTCAATGAACGGACGGACAGATAATAAATTTGCGAAAATAAAGTAAATTCTTCACTCGAGGGAAGACTTGAACCAAGGACCTTTCGTTCCGCAGCAGCTCACGCTAACCACGGGACCACGACACTCCTGAGCTCATACTATCCTTGATAGTGCCTATCTTGCGCATGGACTACTCAGTTTGTATATTTTGCTTACTTTTTTCATAGTTCCACACAACTTCTTCCTGTTTTCTCGATTGATCCGTGTTCAGTTTTTCAAGGCCTATCCACTGTGCCAACTTGTAACTAAATCTGAGGGGGGTGCGATGGGGAGGTTCCCTTGTAAGAGAGAGCGCAGCTGTGTGGGGCAACACCTCACGTCGCTCACGCACTGGAAGATTTCTTAATGCAACCTTTCACGAACGTTCTATCTCCAGAGGTTTTCCAGACGCCTGGCTTGCAAGTTCGCCTTATTAGAACCCATGAGGCTTCTGGCTCTGGAGATACCTGAGGCAACGCCTTTACCAGGTACACGTCCGGTCTCTACATCATCTGAAGTAAGTTTGGCGATTATATCGGTTTTCTTTTTTTCAGCGCCAATTCAATCTGACTTTTACAACTGCTCAAAACAACCGGTTATTGAAATAACTGACTTTCCGTTTTTTATTCCTGTTATTTACTGTAATAAATATAGAAATCGAACAAAGATTGCAAAATGTATACATCGTCGCTTTCAAAATACATGGTATCAAAATATTAAACTAAATACGCAAATAAAACGACTTAGTCCGTCCACCGTTCGCTGCTTTTCTCGAAAGGTGATAAATGGTCGAATACTACAAAAAAACAGCTGTATTCTCACACTGATTCGAATTTTTTGAAACTCTGCTCAAAAATCATGCTGCAATCGAGTATTATGCCACTATTTCGGATTTATCAACAGTTAGCGCTAGTGGGTGAAAACTGAGGTTGAAGAACTATTTTTTGTGTTAATTTGTCCACTTTCAAGGGCTACAGGTGGGTAAAGACATATTAAGTAGACGCAGGCAGCAGATCGCCTACTTCCTATTTCTAACGTCAACTTTGAACGAATTCTTAAGCTTTAAGTTTGTTGTGGTGTCTCTCGCTGTGTTTTTCTTTTTATTTTTTTTTTCTTTATCTTTTAAGGCAGATGGGACATTGTACTTCATTGATACCGTATTTCGTAAAATATTTCTGGACTACGGATGGTGCCATTCTGCAATACATGTCCGACGACGTCAGCGAGAAAGTATCAAACAGACGAGATGGGGTAAGTCTTGCACACTTCATGTACGCGTTTACCATCTAACAGATCATGCCACATGGTAACGTAACGGATACAGTGCTGTCTCAGCAACGCTGTGCGAATTCTTATGCCATATGTCCATTGCTCTTTGTGTCTGCATTGTGATTAAAACAGCACTGATCGCTTTTCCCATTTTCTATTATAACGTAATATTTCAAAGCAATTACGAATAAAAATTGCTCATTCTTTAAAAAAGTTTTACTTGAAAGAAGTATTTATAATTTTAGCACTGTTGCTATGGCTGATATTTCGGATTTGTAGACGTTTATTAACAAAAAATTTTTAGAAAGCTGTTGTAACCTAGGGCACACAAATATCGAAAAATTCCTGTCATTCATACCTATTGTCGCGGTATCGATTGTAACCAGTCGGTTTTTCCCGTCCCTAATCTGAAGGTCTCCGGCGTTCATATTGAACAAATTGTGTAAGCTGCCAATAATAATGAAATCAGAATTATGCCTTTCTCACTTGTTTAACCTTTTCTACCAACTACCCGTTCCTGATCCATTACATATGGAAACATTCCTATACGTCTTTCTTGCATACACAGCGCCAGATTTCCACCTGCCGGGCAAAACTGTAATTAACTTTTTTCCAGAGAAAATCGAATCCGAATTAATGCATTAGAATATATACCAAATTTCGCTGTCGTACTGTAGTTACAGCCGACGTTGGACCTTCGTTATAACCACTCCAAATTTTGTACATGTAATACTGTGTAAAATGTGAAACTTCGGAAACGAGTGAATCATTTATATGCACGCAGACCTGTAGGCGAGCGTTGACTGCGTCAGGCGCGCAGCGCAAGATGCGGCGGTGGGTCAGGGCGGCGGCGCGACCCCGCTGTCCCGGTGGCCCCGTCTCCTAGCAACGGCCGCTCCGCTGACGCACCGCCCACCGCCATCCGGTGCTCGTCTGCTGCATGCGCCACGCACCGCGCCGCGGCGCCACAAGAGCGCAATTCCTCTTCCCCCTGGTCGGCTCGCGGACAGTCCTCTGTTCGTATACGAGGTGTGTTAAAACAAACTGGCCAAGTGCGAATAATAGGACTCTGAGGATTCAGTACATACATTAATCCATCCTTTGAATCTAGAATAGCCGGCATCTGTGGCCGAGCGGTTCTAGGCGCTTCAGTCCGGAACCGCGCTGTTGCTACGGTCGCAGGTTCGAATCCTGCCTCTGCCATGGATGTGTGTGATGTCCCTAGGTTAGTTAGGTTTAAGTAGTTCTATGTCTAGGGGACAGATGACCTCAGATGTTAAGTCCCACAGTGCTTAGAGTCATTTGAACCATATTGAATCTAAAATATCGTGATTTTTGCTTATTACCGATGTCGATATTATCAGGATATCGGTCCCGGGAATTTCCAGACTCTGAGTAACGTATGAAGTTCTAATTTTTCATGTCATTTCGCATTTGCTATTTCAATTTTTCAGATAAAGTGGTCTTAGCTGACGTGCAGACAGACAGACAGACCGATAATGAATGACAAAAAATATTTTCTTCGTTTACATAATAACAAATTAACAATTTTACGATTTTTCCTCTTTACTTATACTGCGGAACCTTGCTTCACGCCAAATTTCATGATTCTTGGTCAACGGGAAAGTACCCTACACGTTTTAATGAGCGTATTTGCGTCAATACGTGTGACATAAATGGCCGTATCTTTTCAGTTATATATATGTAGATCTTTTCAGTCCTCCCCCCATGAACCATAGACCGTGCCGTTGGTGGGGAGGCTTCCGTGCCTCAACGATACGGATAGCCTTACCGTAGGTGCAACCACAACGGAGGGGTATCTGTTGAGAGGCCAGACAAACGTGTGGTTCCTGAAGAGGGGCAGCAGGCTTTTCAGTAGTTGCAGGGCAACAGTCTGGATGATTGACTGATCTGACCTTGTAACACTAACCAAAATGGCCTTGCTGTTCTGGTACTGCGAACGGCTGAAAGCAATGGGAAGCTACAGCCGTAATTTTTCCCGAGGGCATGCAGCTTTACTCTATGATTAAATATCGATGGCGTCATCTTGGGTAAAATATTCCGGATGTAAAATAGTCCCCCATTCGGAACTCCAGGCGGGGACTACTCAAGAGGACGTCGTTATCAGGAGAAAGAAAACTGGCGTTCTACGGATTGGAGCGTGGAATGTCAGATCCCTTAATCGGGCAGGTAGGTTAGAAAATTTAAAAAGGGAAATGGATAGGTTAAAGTTAGATATAGTGGGAATTAGTGAAGTTCGGTGGCAGGAGGAACAAGACTTTTGGTCAGGTGAATACAGGGTTATAAATAAAAAATCAAATAGGGGTAATGCAGGAGTAGGTTTAATAATGAATAAAAAAATAGGAGTACGGGTAAGCTACTACAAACAGCATAGTGCACGCATTATTGTGGCCAAGATAGATACGAAGCCCACACCTACTACAGTAGTACAAGTTTATATGCCAACTAGCTCTGCAGATGACGAAGAAATTGATGAAGTGTATGATGAGATAAAAGAAATTATTCAGGTAGTGAAGGGAGACGAAAATTTAATAATCATGCGTGACTGGAATTCGACACCAGGAAAAGGGAGAGAAGGAAACATAGTAGGTGAATATGGATTGGGGCTAAGAAATGAGAGAGGTAGCCGCCTGGTAGAATTGTGTGCAGAGCATAACTTAATCATAGTTAACACTTGGTTGAAGAATCATAAAAGAAGGTTGTATACATGGAAGAACCCTGGAGATACTAGTAGGTATCAGATAGATTATATAATGGTAAGACAGAGATTTAGGAACCAGGTTTTAAATTGTAAGACATTTCCAGGGGCAGATGTGGACTATGACCACAATCTGTTGGTTATGAACTGTAGACTAAAACTGAAGAAACTGCGAAAAGGTGGGAATTTAAGGAGATGGGACCTGGATAAACTGAAAGAACCAGAGATTGTACAGAGTTTCAGGGAGAGCATAAGGGAACAATTGACAGGAATGTGGGAAAGAAGTACAGTAGAAGAAGAATGGGTAGCTGTGAGGGATGAAGTAGTGAAGGCAGCAGAGGATCACGTAGGTAAAAAGACGAGAGCTACTAGAACTCCTTGGGTAACAGAAGAAATATTGAACTTAATTGACGAAAGGAAAAAATATAAAAATGTAGTAAATGAAGCAGGGAAAAAGGAATACAAGCGTCTCAAAAACGAGTTCGACAGGAAGTGCAAAATGGCTAAGCAGGGATGGCTAGAGAACAAATGTAAGGATGTAGAGACTTATCTCACTAGGGGTATGATAGATACCGCCTCCAGGAAAGTTAAAGAGACATTTGGAGAGAAGAGAGCCACTTGTATGAGTATCAAGAGCTCCGATGGAAACCCAGTTCTAAGGAAAGAAGGGAAAGCAGAAAGGTGGAAGGAGTATATAGAGGGTCTATACAAGGGCCATGTTCTTGAGGACAATATTATAGAAATGGAAGAGAATGTAGATGAAGATGAAATGGGAGATACGATACTGCGTGAAGAGTTTCACAGCTCACTGAAAGACCTGAGTCGAAACAAAATCCCATTATAACTACTGACGGCCTTGGGAGAGCCAGTCCTGACAAAACTCTACCATCTGGTGAGCAAGATATACGAGACAGGCGAAATACCCTCAGACTTCAAGAAGAATATAATAATTCCAATCCCAAAGAAAGCAGGTGTTGACAGATGTGAAAATTACCGAACAATCAGTTTAATAAGTCACAGCTGCAAAATACTAACGCGAATTCTTCACAGACGAATGGAAAAACTGATAGAAGCCGACCTCGGGGAAGATCAGTTTTGATTCCGTAGGAATGTTGGAACACGTGAGGCAATACTGACCCTACGACTTATCTTAGAAGAAAGATTAAGGAAAGGCAAACCTACGTTTCTAGCGTTTGTAGACTTAGAGAAAGCTTTTGACAATGTTGATTGGAATACTGTTTCAAATTCTGAAGATGGCAGGGGTAAAATATAGGGAGCGAAAGGCTATTTACAATTTGTACAGAGAGCAGATGGCAGTTATAAGAGTCGAGGGGTATGAAAGGGAAGCAGTGGTTGGAGTGTGACAGGGTTGCAGCTATCCCCGATGTTATTCAATTTTGTATATTGAGCAAGCAATAAAGGAAACAAAAGAAAAGTTCGGAGTAGGTATTAAAATCCATGGAGAAGAAATAAAAACTTTGAGGTTCACCGATGACGTTGTAATTCTGTCAGAGACAGCAAAGGACTTGGAAGAGCAGCTGAACGGAATGGACAGTGTCTTGAAAGGAGGGTACGGAAGTACGGTAACTCATCCTGGCGGTCTTCGAATCTCACAGGTTCACAGCAAGCTGTGTGACACTGGTCACGTTGTTCTGATTGTAGATGGCATTGTACAGAGGAAAAACTAACTGCTTAGAGGGGTGGACGTGATCCCATAATACTTGAATATTTGTGTTAATCCAATGTGCCTTCCTGAATGACGAGATCACCGAGGGATTCCGCGAAAATATTCCCCAGACAATTACGCTCGCTCACGCGGCCTGTACCCTTCCGACGATTGCTGTGGCAGTAAGCGCCAACAGCCATTTGTCCGATGGAGCACAAAACATGTCTCATCTGCAAAGGCCACCTGTCGGCATTTAGTGGACGTCCAGTTGCGTTTGTCGCTGATCAACAGCAGTCAGCATGGGTGCATGAGCTAGGCGCCTGCTGTAGAGGCCCATAAGCAGCCACGTTCGCTGAACGCTCGTTGAGGAGACACTGTTGGCAGCTCCTCGGTTGTTCTGGGCGCTCAGTTGCTCAACAGCTGCACGTCTGTTCTCCCGTACACTTTGTAAGAAGTATGCTTTGCCGGCGACGGGCGAGGCATGACAGAATCTCTGACCAGGGAGTAGTATGTCGTTAGTTGTTGCTTGTTGCTTGTCGCTTGTCTGCGCGAGTCGACAGTAGTAGTCTGGTGTAGTCAGCGTGAGTCGGCGGGAGTCGGCATGTGTCGGCTGTGTGCTCTGCTCGCGACTCTGGTCAGGACTCTGGAGGATGAGTATTGTTGTAGAAGGTAAAGAAGCAGCCTTGCGTATATTTAATAATGTATGTTAATTGTAATTTAATTTGTTCCAAAAAATGCCCCAATAATAATTTTTATAATATAAAGTAACTCTTTTAAAGAAAAGCATTCATTTCAATTTAAAGAATATTTCCAATGCATGATCATTCCTTCCAAGAATCAAAAAAAAAAAAAAAATAAATAAAAAAATACGCCAGCACTGCACGAAGCTGTGTCGAAAAATATCTAATTAAGAGCAGATATAATTGCAGTTTTTATTGAGGTAAGAATTTTTGCTTTTTTTATTCAGAATACAGGGCTGAAGGGCAGCGCTGCTGTCCTCATAAAATTTATCAGGTTACTAAACTTTTTTTATTAGTTTTGGTATTCAGGAATTTTTCTGTTTCGAACTTGACATTAAATGAGAAAAGAATTTTGTGGGAACATTAAATGTGAATGCATTTCTGCACACAGACTATAAATGGGAGCCAATTTTGTTCAGAGGTTACAATAATTAAAAATTCAATTAATTATTTTTTTGTGGGGAGTTTACGCATGGTTCATATTTTAATATAAACATTTTTTTTGTGGGAAGGTTACACTTGGCTCGTTTTTTAAATATAAACAATTCTTTGCGGAGGTTACAACTTCTCCGTAGCCATCGTTCGCCCCCTGTCATCTGAGGCCTGTGATGAACCACAGTTGCCTCGGCAGTGATTTTAGATAGCGCCATTTTTCCATGCACGGAATACTTTTGCCGGCCGCTGTGGCCGAGCGGTTCTAGGCGCTTTAGTCCGGAACCGCGCTGCTGCTACGATCGCAGGTTCGAATCCTGCCTCGGGTATGGATGTGCGTGCTGTCCTTAGCTTAGTTAGGTTTAAGTAGTTCTAAATTTAGGGGACTGATGACCTCAGATGTTAAGTCCCATAGCGCTTAGAGCCATTTGAACGGAATACTTTAATCACAGCAACACGCGACTGCTTGCCAAAATAGGCGTTTAGGAACTGGTTCCTCCCTTGGCTCGAAAGACAATGATCATGTCTTTTTCGACGTCAGATATTTGTTCCATATCCGCTTTAGGACAAAAACTACAATGTTATGCGCGTCCCACCGACACACTTTATATACCCTCCACTGTCACTTACCGACTGTGTAGTTGTTGCACCTTTACGTGGTACATAGGCCGTGGTGATTGTTCCGCGTAGCATACAAGAAGTACCTAAGTGGTGCAGGGCGACTGCACAAAAATCCGAGCCCTGAGAGAGGTAAGCCCAACTGGTGCTAAATGCAGAGAGGCGAGACGCAAAAACGGAAAGTTTACATCAGTGTTTGAAAATCAACGAACAATGGTTGGTGCTCCTGTGATTGACACTGAGAGAACTGCGTGTTCAGAAAAACACAGGGTTTTATAAGCTATGTTCTTTCTTCTCCACGTTCTTCTGAGATGGGGAAAGATAGCAATACGGGGTGATCGATTTCCGACAGCATCAGGGAACTAACCGAAGTGTGCCTGTCCCTTTCGTACGTCGCCACGAAGGAGGGTTTTTTGATTTCAATAATATCAACAATTATCGCCTGTGCGGCGTTTGGTTGGGCCGGGGCCTGTTGTTACTACTTCTCCTTTGGTGAAGTGGGATCGAGCTGCTGAGTGTTCCCGAGGCTAGAAGTCTGGTGGGCTATGGTGAAACGGATCAGTAAGAGTAGTTCCATTAACCTCGTATTTTGACACATCTTGCGTACTTGCGGAGCTGATTTTCTAGATGCACCCTAGTCTGTTCAGTTTGCCAGCAGCCTCTGGAGAGGAGATGAGCCGATCTGTTTGCTTATTTCTCTTATACATAGCCTGCAAGTAGGCTGTTTAGGTTTTTATGTCGGTAATGCCACGTAGCGCTCTATATGAAAATCACTGAATGTACTGTGTGACGTCTGTGGCTGATTTGCATTATTGGAGTATTTGCTATTGTAGTGTTGGGCAGTTGGAGGTGAGCCGCCAGCAATGGTGGATGTGGGGAGGGAGATGGCAGAGTTTTGAGAGCGGACGATCTGGACGTGTGTCCGTCAGAAAAAGGAAATTTGTAAGAGTGGATGTCATATATATATATATATATATATATATATATATATATATATATATATTATGACTTTTGAACACCTTTAAATACATTCTTTGTTCTCCATCAAAATCTTTCATTTGCTAACTATGCCTATCAGTAGTTAGTGCCTTCAGTAGTTACAATCTTTTATTTAGCTGGCAGTATTGACGCTCGCTGTACTGCAGTAGTTTAAGTAGCGAATATTTTTGTGAGGTAAGTGATTCATGAAAGGTATAGGTTATTGTTAGTCAGGGCCATACTTTTGTAGGAATTATTGAAAAAAAAGATTGCGTTACGCTAAAAATATTGTGTGTCAGTTTAGTGATGATCCGAATAAGTAAAGAGAGAACTATCTAAGTACGTTCAGTTTTGCTCATCTGTTTGAAAATAAAATAACGTAATAGGTTTACCAGCACAGTAATTCATAAATTTTTCGAAGGGGATGTTACAAGCCTTTCCAGTTACCAGTTACCAGTTACCATGTATCCTATAAGCGCTCATGAGAGAGTGAATATGTGTGCTTCGGTAATTCTACTGCTTCTGTAGGCACACTAAGCTTGTTGCAGGGCTTAGCAAAGAACGAAGGTTGGGAGCAGAGTCAAAGCTGAACGAATGTAATGGTTTAGCTTGCAGTGGAGTGTAATTCATTCTACTTCAGCCTCGTTTAGGTTAGGGATACGGTTCGGGATCCCATAAACTGATTATTTCATTTAATTTTGCGTGCGAGAATATTTTGGTAACAAACCAAGATTATGGGGTTTCGAAATCAGTCGATATTTCCGTTTACATCTTGAATTTACTGAAAGTTGCGAGTCCATCTCGTTTCGGGCAATGTATATTCAGATTTCGGTCATATAGTACGAAATTACTGGTATTTAAAGATGTACGGTTTCACCTGGAGTGCTTACGAATTTATACTCTTTTCCAAATTTGTTTATAATATTATTACACATATTTGCAAATTATTGTGTTAATGAATTAGAGTACGAAACTTTATCACCTTACAGATTTCGCCTTACACATGTTCCACTTGTCGCAGCCATCGTGGGTTATCCGTTGCCCATTCGGTTTACGTTACCGCCGATGGTGAATGACGCTTCGTCGCTAAATAGAACGCGTGCAAAAATTATTTCATCGTCCCGTAATTTCTCTTGCGCCCAGTGGCAGAACTGTACACGACGTTCAAAGCCATCGTCATGCACTTCCTAGTGCATAGAAATATGGTACGGGTGAAATCGGTGTTAAAATGCAGCATTCTCAACACCGACGTTTTGAGACTCCCGATTCTCGCGCAGTTTGTCTCCTTCTGACGTGCGGATTAGCCGCGACAGCAGCTAAAACACCTACTTGGGCAACATCATTTGTTGCAGGTCGTGGTTGAAGTTTCATATGTGGCTGAACACTTTCTGTTTTCTTAAATAACGTAACTATCCGGCGAACGGTCCGGACACTTGGATGATGTCGTCCAGGATACCGAGCACCATACATAGGACACGCCCGTTGGGCATTTTGATCACAATAGCCATACATCAACACGATATCGACCTATTACGCAATTGGTAAACGGTCCATTTTAACACGGGTAATGTATCACGAAACAAAGACTGTCCGCACTGGCGGAATGTTACGTGATACCACGTACTTATACGTTTGTGACTATTACAGCGCCATCTATCACAAAGCGAAAATAGTGGTCCAACTAAAACATTCATATTTCTTTACGTACTACACGAATATGTAATAAAAAATCGGAGTTCCTATTTAAAAAGACGCAGTTGATATCCGTTTGACCTATGGCAGAGCCATCTAGCGGGCCAACCATAACGCCATCTGGTTTCCCCCTTCAAGCTAGACGAGTTTCGTTGTTTGTAATTTTATCGTTTGATGCTTATTTCGTGAGATATTTGACCCGTTCACTATTAATGGACCACCCTGTGTATATATATACAGAGTGTTAAAAAAAGGTATGGCCAAACTTTCAGGGAACATTCCTCACACACAAAGAAAGAGAATATACTATGTAGACATGTGTCCGGAAACGCTTACTTTCCATGTTAGAGCTCATTTTATTACTTCTCTTCAAATCACATTAATCATGGAATGGAAACACACACCAACAGAACGTACCAGCGTGACTTCAAACACTTTGTTACAGGAAATGTTCAAAATGTCGTCCTTTAGCGAGGATACATGCATCCACCCTCCGTCGCATGGAATCCCTGATGCGCTGATGCAGCTCTGGAGAATGGCGTATTGTATCACAGCCGTCCACAATACGAGCACAAGAGTCTCTACATTTGGTACCGGGGTTGCGTAAACAAGAGCTTTCAAATGCCCCCATAAATGAAAGTCAAGATGGTTGAGGTCAGGAGAGCGTGGAGGTCATGGAATTGGTCCGCCTCTACCAATCCATCGGTCACCGAATCTGTTGTTGAGAATCGTATGAAGACTTCGACTGAAATGTGCAGGAGCTCCATCGTGCATGAACCACATGTTGTGTCGTACTTGTAAAGGCACGTCTCCTAGCAGCACAGGTAGAGTATCCCGTATGAAATCATGATAATGTGCTCCATTGAGCGTAGGTGGAAGAACATGGGGACCAATCAAGACATCACCAACAATGTCTGCCCAAACGTTACAGAAAATCTGTGTTGATGACGTGATTGCACAATTGCGTGCGGATTCTCGTCTGCCCACACATGTTGATTGTGAAAATTTACAATTTGATCACGTTGGAATGAAGCCTTATCCGTAAAGAGAACATTTGCACTGAAATGAGGATTGACACATTGTTGGATGAACCATTCGCAGAAGTGTACCTGTGGAGGACAATCAGCTGCTGATAGTGCCTGCACACGCTGTACATGGTACGGAAACAACTGGTTCTCCCGTAGCACTCTCCATACAGTGAGGTGGTCAACGTTACCTTGTACAGCAGCAACTTCTCTGACGCTGACATTAGGGTTATCCTCAACTGCACGAAGAATTGCCTCGCCCATTGCAGGTGTCCTCGTCGTTCTAGGTCTTCCCCAGTCGCGAGTCATAGGCTGGTATGTTCCGTGCTCCCTAAGACGCCGATCAATTGCTTCGAACGTCTTCCTGTCGGAACACCTTCGTTCTGGAAATCTGTCTCGATACAAACGTACCCCGTGCTAATCCATACATCAAATGGGCATCTGCCAACTCCGCATTTGTAAACATTGCACTGACTGGAAAACCACGTTCGTGATGAACACTAACCTGTTGATGCTACGTACTGATGTGCTTGATGCTAGTACTATAGAGCAATAAGTCGCAGGTCAACACAAGCACCGAAGTCAACATTATCTTCCTTCAATTGGGCCAACTGGTGGTGAATCGAGGAAGTACAGTACATACTGACGAAACTAAAATGAGCTCTAACATGGAAATTAAGCGTTTCCGGACACATGTCCACATATCTTTTCTTTATTTGTGTGTGAGGAATGTTTCCTGAAAGTTTGGCCGTACCTTTTTGTAACACCCTGTGTAATATATATATATATATATAATATATATATATATATATAATCTGTGATTTTTGTAACAACGTTTACCTGTTATTAAATGTATAAAAAATCATATATTACATATGATAAAAGTAAGTACTGTACCTCAAAACAAAAGCGTATTCCAATGCAATGTTGTGTCAAATTTTCAAAGCATTCGGTCAAAAACGTTCAGCGATTTGAGATTAGGAACATTTACAGTTTCTACATTAGTACAAATGCAGATATTTGTTTCTTGAATATCTCAAATCTCTGCAACTTTTTCACGAATTGGTTTGAAATTTTGGCACAACATTGCATTCCAATACTCAGATGTTTTACATGCTTACTGCTATCTTGTATATATAAGTAAAAAGAAGGGGAAATGGTATCAAAAAGTAAACTTTGGTTTGGTCCAAACTTTTAGTCTCTGAAGGTTCTTGAGTGATTGATTTGAAATTTTGACACATCCTTCCACTGGTTACACGCGTGTTTTTATTTGCCTGTTTTCAAATGTATGTAATAGATAAATCTATATAAACTGAATAACACGGAAATGTTATAAAATATAGAATAGTGAAACGTTTTTACCAAACAGGAAAGTTATATTTATGACTTATTTGTTTATGATTATACTACTACTACTACTACTACTACTACTACTTTTATACTTTTACTACAGAATCTGAATTTGCAATAATAATAAACAAAGCTGAAGATCAGGTAGAGGGGGAAGAGGAGAGGGATGTAGAAGTTGGATGAAATGGACATAGAAAACGGGAAGGAGGAGATGGAGAGAAGGGAGAGGAGAAGATGGACAGGCATGGGTGGGTGGGGGGAGGTGATAGAGAGAGGCGGAATGGAGGAGGAGAATATGGACACAAAAGCGGGATTGGGAGACGGACAGAGCAGAGGAGGAGATTAGGACGTATATCTAATTCCCATACATAATACAAACGTGTGCTTACTCTTTTCTTTCTTTGCATTTAAACATAATGAGCCACAGCATAGCGTGCCCAGGTACAGCTAGTAAAAAATATCTCATCAAAATTCTCGAAATCTATTGAGAAATTTCACATTTACAAGAATAAATAGCAGAAAAAAATTATTTAAATATTTTTTTAATGTAGTGTGGTTTAAAGCTTAGAATGAAAGATTGTAAAGAAAAACGTGGGTCACGCGATAGATAATAGTTCCTCTGTGTTCGTACCTCGGTCTCGAACTGTAACACCTAATTAGATGTTGTTCTTGAATATGTATCCTATTTAATGGTGACAGTCAATCAAAGACTGACGATGGCCTTGTAAACCGTAAACTGGTTAACAAAGTAAATTAATACTGTAGTACACAGACAATACTGTGTTTTTCAAATATAATTTACTTCTGAACTTGAATAAAGTGAATATTGTGAAAATGTGAGCTTACGGTTGTGTTACGACAAATTTGTGCACCTCACAAAAGAAAAAGATGTCTTGTTCACATGTTGATCTCGAATTATTGGATGACTGCTTTGGAAACCTCATCTTTGTGCCTAAAACCTCAGTCAGTCAGTCCCCAATGGTTGTGTGTGGCTATAACTTATTTGCATTTTACACCAGTTCGTAATTATCAGTAACGCTAAACGTGCAAAACAGGATGGAACGTACTTGTTTGGTGTGCTCACGTCTACTGTTTGACTTTCAGCTCCTGTGAATGCCATTGATAAAACACTTTCACTGACTTCAATATTAGTTGTTGACAGACGTTCAACTGTCACGCTATGTTGTTTATGTTGAATGCCGCGACAATTTTAACACACGAGTATGGTTCCAAAAAATTTCATTTTATACGCATTGAACATTGTTAGAGTAGGAGTGGAGCAGAAGCCTGCGTGCGTGCGCGCCTGCTTGTGTGTGTGTGTGTGTGTGTGTGTGTGTGTGTGTGTGTGTGTGTGTGTGTGAATCCTATTCTGTGGAATTTGCCTGTTCTTTTATCTTGTAGCCTTGTACAAAGACTTATTTTTAATGAAACGTACGCTTTATTTCATTCGCAATTAGCTAATTTGGCCCTCTTTGGCATTATTAAGCAAAATTACACAAAATATAATGCTGCACTGTCCATTTGTCAAGCATGTCATGGACCTCACACAAGAGCGGAATATATCTACATACAACAGCCTGCCATATTGCAGTCTAAAGGCGTAATGTCATACGATCACTAGACATCAAATACTATAACAAGAAGGAAAAAAACCATTTTCGTATGAACTCATGCTGGCAGCGCCCCTGTACAGGGGCACCCGAATCGCAGGTAAGCCAGTTCAAATTCTGCAGAAGGAAAATTTTCACTGCAAGTACACTGCGCAACACAGTTAAAGCATGACTTTTTCGAAAAGCCGTAACCGTCTTCCATTGCGACGTAGGAGTTTGACATTTGGCTCAAAGGCGTGTGCAACCTGTTATTGTGCGAGAGCAAAGAGCTCTGTGACGTCACCCTCGGGCTCCACAAGACTTCAAATAGCTAGGAGCCGACACGTGTAAAAAAGCTTATGTGAGGTGTCAGGTGGGTTAATGGTGCAATTTCATCACAATTCTGTCAAACAACACCCAAATTTTACCCATTCTTTTGACGCCTCGGAGATGGAAGTCAGAACAGCAATACCCAGCTTTGAAATAAAGCGGATTTTGTATGGTTGGCCGAGAAAAATATTTCAGACACACCGTGACATAAAGGCGTCAGTGAAACCATCTGATCCGTTGGAGTGTTGGATCCTGCATATTTCGCGGTCGAAAACGACAGTTCGCAGTGCACTGAGTTATAGGACGACGTTCACGACTACTCTGTACTGCTGACCCCCTACCCCCCCCCCCCCGCCCCTACTACCACCACCACCACCACCACCACCACGGATGATTAAAACCTTCTCTAAAGACATTATGGGTTGCGAGCACACTGAATGTGGTCGCACCCCCTTTGGATTCTAGCAGGCCCACAGTGTTTGCTCTGGTATACTGGGTGGAATGACTAGGGAACTTTCGAAACCATTAGACGAAATGTGAATGTGAACATGATACGCACCAGCAAAGAGTGTTTACGCTTTTTCAGCTCTCCTGCTTCGTGCCCGCCTGTGCAAGCACAGGGACAGAGGGGAGGTAGTGCGGCTTTGACGCAGGCATGAACAAAATGACAACATTCCCCCTCCAAAACCCGCCAGTTTGGCACTTCAAAACTGTGCATCTACTGAGACGGCCAGCCACTGATTACTAGGCGCCAGTCTGACAGGCAACCATTTCGACGCCGCTGACCTGAATGGCCCTACGTAGCTGATCTAGCGCCTGCTGGCTGCATGCGAATTTGAGGGGTGTCGAAAGGGATGCATGACACGTAGGCGCCCAGTAATCAGCGACTGACTGTCTCTGAGCAGGTACATTTTTAAAGTGCTCACAAAGGCGTATCGGAGCCACAGAGTGTGTTGGAAAACTGGAGGGTCTGAGAGAGTGAGTCTGGCGTTTTATTCATGCCAATGTCAAAGTCGCACCCCCACCCCTTGCCACCATGATAGCACCACAGGTGGCTCGAAGCAGGAGAGCTGAAAAAACATTCGCCGGTCATACGAACGACGATTAAAGTGTCAGTCCAATGAATGGAAGCACTCTAGTTCTCCTCGCCCACAGAATGTGCGCCGTGAACCAGCTTGTACTGAAGTGATGGTTATTGTGGCTTACGAGATCCGTGGGTTAATCCTACATCACAGTATACCGCTGGGACAGACGGTCACTGCAACCTGTAAATGCAATTTCTCGTGACATCACCTTCATCCTGCACTGACAAGAAAGCGATAGCACCTTCTGTCACTGCATCCCTCCATCCTTCATGCACGATGCCACAGGGAGCCCCCATGCAGAATCTCGTGCGTAGGTGGGGTTGGCAGATACTGGAGCATCCACCGTATTCACCCGATATTAGTGCGTGCGGTTACTACCTGCTCGCTAAAATGAAGGAACCTCTTCGTGAAACGCGCTATAACACAACAGAAGACATTATCCGCGTCGCAGGGCGGTCCTTGCAAGATATCGACAGATGTGGACGCGCTGAAGGTGTACAGTGCCTTGCGGGAAGGTAATCGAGATTATACTGATGGCGTGTAAGACGATGAACGTTTGTCAATAAAGTCCGCTATGAAAATATAGCAGTGTTGCCACTACTTTCCTTCCATAACATGTGAAAAGATGGATAGGTTGCCATGACAGATCCTCAGGCATCAAAGAATAGTTAACTTGTAAAGGACGGAAGAGTGAAGAGTTTAAAATTGTAGAGTGAGTTCAAGGCTTGAACGTAGTAGCCAAGTTCAAGTGGATGGCTACTCCAGTAGCGAGCAGAGACGTACAGGCTTGCACAGGATAGACTATTGCGGCGGGTTACATAGAACCAGCCTCAAGACCACTACAACGCTTTGTGACAGCCACATTCAGTATTGGCTACAGTGCTAGATCACTCCATCTCTTGCCTCCAACTCTGTTCCTCGATTGCCGGCCGCTGTGGCCGAGCGGTTCTAGGCGCTTCAGTCCAGAACCGTGCTGCTGCTCCGGTCGCAGGTTCGAATCCTGCCTCGGGTATGGATGTGTGTGATGTCCTTAGATTAGTTACGTTTAAGTAGTTCTAAGTCTCGGGGACTGATGACCTCAGATGTTAAGTCCCATAGTGCTTAGAGCCATTTGAACCATTTTTCTTTTTTGTTCCTCGATTGTTATTCTCCAATAGACCAATTAAAATCAGTAGACTTATTCAGTTAATTTTGTTAAATCCTGCCTTGACGTCAATTACATCTGATCTGAGAAGCCTGCCTTCTCGGATCGCTAGACAACATTCAGACAAATTGTATTAATGAGTTTTATTATGAAATGAACATTGACGCTACGTAGCTTTGAAAATAACACAGAAGTGCCACAAGCAAAGAGATATATATAAAATAATCAGTGTTCTTCAGTATATACAATTCCTAACACAAATGAAGTAATACAGTTGACTCTTCTCTTCAGGTCTTTAGCCATGAAGCTTCTGTAGAACTGGACGACGGCCAGTCGGGCGCGGAGCTTATATTCTCTTCGTGTAGAGGCTGCTGCTGTTGCGTTGTCGTCCTGGAGAAGTGTCAGTCAGCGTACAATTGGCTGACGTCTTGTCACAGCCCTCACTGCTCTCTCATTCCCGACTGGTGTGCCGCTGCTTGAATTTAGCCCAATGTTCCCGCATGAATTACGTGTCGCCATCTCTCAGCGTATGAGGGTACATCCAGCATTGTCGAATTTAAAAAAAAAAATGATAGCTCTTACGGCTAAACTTTGCGCCTCAGAATATTACAGTCACGTGATTTTTGAAGTCGATGCATTTTGGTGACAAACTGTTTTTCGCTACATGAATTATAGACGTAGTTGATAATACGAACAACTATTACCTTAACAAGAGAATGGCGACAGTGAAAATCTGTGTCGGACCTGGATTCGAACCCTGATTTCCCGCTGTAGCTATCTGTGCACGACTCACGGCCAGACCCAACCTTCCATATGCCGTTGTACACACATTCTGTAATTCACGTAAAGGGGAGGATATTTGTAACTGAAAGTCGCTGTCCGCTATCGGCGTATAAATATGATACTGCAGTGCCTCTGTTGTTAAGGTGAGTGTTGCAGTGCTCCTTCGAACGTGTATGTGACGCCACTGGACAGCGGATTACAAGAAAAGAGTAATTTTGGGTGGTAAATTACGCTGTAGGCTGTGGCAATCCAATAGAATGGGTTACTGACGATGAATGCCAGGAGAGCATTACCTGCCATCATTCGCACAGTGAAGTATGGACGAGGTGATTTAAGGGTATGGGAGTGTTCTGTGTGGTTGGGATGTGGTCCTACTCTTGCTCTTAAGAAAAAGCTATGAACACATTTTGCTGCATTGTGTGCTGGATAGAGCAGAGGAAGAGTTCAGAGACGATGACTGTTTGTATCAGCATGATTGCATCCTGTCATAAAGTGGCATCTGTGAGACCACGGCTTGTGGACAGTAACATTCCTGCAACAGACTGGCTTGCCCAGCGTCCCGACCTGGACATAGTGCAACACGTTTGGAAGAGTGAGAATGTCGACTTCTCTCCAGATCCCAGTGTCCAACATCTTGACGAAGAATGGGCTGACACTTCCCCATAGACTTTGACACCTCATTGGAAGTGTGCACAGCACAATGCAAGCCGTCACAAAGGCGAAGAATGGACTCATCCCCATATTATTGTCTATTAATGCGTGTCCAATAATTTTACCTGGTGGTGTACTTGTAGTGTTCCAGGATTCGAGAATGAAATAAATGAATTGGTGAGAGACCTTAATGAAATCCGTAAGAATATTGTGTTTACAATAGAACATGAGCACAACTGAATTTTAAATTATCTTGATTTGATGATCGAGAGCAGGAATACCCAATAAAACATAAGAATATATAGGAAAGCCATATTCACAGGTGCAGTAATTCCTGCCACGCCTATAAGCATAACATTGATCACCGCAAAAGCGTAGTGTATAAGGCTAACACCATCCCATTAAGCCACAAGAACGAAGATTAAGAAATGAAAACTCTTCGTCACACATCAATGGAAAATGGTTATGACGTAGGTTTAATAGACACGATTAATGCAACGGTGGGAGACGGGAAAGAAAAGAAAATACAGATAAATCCGCAGATATACAGTCATACCATATTGGGAAATATTTCCTTGTAAACTGGCGGGGCTATTCAATAACAAAAAATCTTAAAATAGCATACCGGACGGATAGCAAACTGGAGAAAAGAATGAAAAATGAGTACAGCTGAAACTGAATGGGAAAAGTGGGCGTATGTGAAATGAAATGTGAAGATTTTGAGACGAAACGTATGTGTCAGACAGCAAGAAACTTTAAAATAAGGATCAAAGAACACGACAATAAAAAGAATGGTTCATAACTGGTAGCAGAGAACCTAAAGAATGAGCAGCATTCATTACCAAGCATCATGAACCACTTAAATATTTGCATTTAGAGGAAAAAGGTTGGTTGCTGTCAAATTTAGGGAAAATACAAGTATTTTGCGCTCTAAGAGGTGAACGTGGTCATTAAGTTTTAATGTTTCTTGTTTTTAATTTACAATGTACGTAACGAACGTGTTTCCAAATGTGCATTAAACCTTATTCATGAGTTTCGATTGATTGGCAAGGGTTCTGTATCTTGGAAGATAATATATAAGAGAATATTATGTTCTCTTAATTCTCAATACAACCTAACATTGTAACATAGGTGTTCGATAGTTTTTAGGATTTGCTATGATATGATACATAGTCGTTCAGAGATTTTAGCGTCGTTAGCAGCATCTTTGGTGTTTATGACACGTTAATGGAGGTAAAAGAAGGGAGTTTTCATTACGTCACAAACTTGACGTCGTCGTCCGCCGTCTCACATAGCCCAAAACCTTAGGTTCCCCGTATTTATACTTCATGATTCACCACTGTGATACTTCCCCATGACGTCATTCTGACGTGCCCGTACTTAGTTTCGACCGTTTGGGGTATCTATTGTCCGCCGCTCGTGGTCTCGCGGTAGCGCTCTCGCTTCCCGAGCACGGGGTCCCGGGTTCGATTCCCGGCGGGGTCAGGGATTTTCACCTGCCTCGAGATGACTGGGTGTTTGTGTTGTCCTCATCATTTCATCATCATCCAGGAAAGTGGCGAAATTGGACTGAGCAAAGATTGGGTAATTGTACGGGCGCTGATAACCACGCAGTTGAGCGCCCCACAAACCAAACATCATCATCATCATCATCGGTATCTATCGACTTCTGTGGCGCTTTGATTTTGTAGAGACGTAGTTGTTTCGTCAAAATGCCATCTCGCTTCGTTTATGAGTGTATTAATAGATCCGATCGTAATCTAAAGTTTAAAGGAATCACATTTCATTCGTAAGTGGAGCCGTTCAAGCAATATTTTCTTTTGTATTCATGAATAATGGTAGCGCTGTTTACTTACATTCTTTACTGTATTCTTCATAGCCTTTCAAACAGCAAACGCTCCAAGGTCCGAGCCATATTATATCAACGGTCTCGTCCCGGCACGACACACGGCTAATTCACCGCGCTGACAGTTGGTGCAGCATCTTAGCCTCTAAATTCTTCTCACCGATATTTATTCATTTTTCACGTTTCCCTCCTATTTAAAAAATATTCTGGTTAGAACAGCATGATATAGAAATCACGTGTGTGTGAGTTTAGCGTGTGTGATGTGTGTGTGTGTGTGTGTGTGTGTGTGTGTGTGTGTGTGTGTGTGTGTGTTTGTGTGCCGAAAACGTATGTGAACACTCCTTTCGTCGTGCCTGCCTCCTGCTCGGCATGTAAGTAACAATCTACCCGCTTCACAGCGTAGTTACTCCCTCATCAAGTTTGTTGTAAATAATCCATTGCACTTCAGCAGGAACAATGATGTACGTAATTACAATATCAGAAAAAGTGACATTCATTACGCCACATTAAAGCTGTCTGTAGCACAAACAAGGGATCACAGTGCTGCAATCAAAAGTTTTGATCACTAACCAGTGACAAAAATGCCTGACAGACAGCAAAGTAAAATTACACAGTCAACTGCAGACGTTTCTCACTGACAACTCATCCTATTCCGCAGAAGGCTATTTACTATAATGGGGTAGGGTTTACTGACGAACATGTAACTGCCTTCAATTAAATAATAAAGGAAACTAAAAAATAATCAGCATGGAGGCATATTTTTAAAAAATTGCTGTTAACATAAAATGACTCGTTCCACATCATTACGATCTATCGTGAAAATGACCCATGGATCATGAAACTAACTAACTATTGGTATATCACAAAGCATGGTAAGGACTTACATAGTTTGAAATCCTCGAAATGAAATGCAAAAGTAAAATGAACCAGATGATCAAGGTAGACGTAGTTGCCAACTGTGATGTGTTTAGTTATTCCTGAAAAACTGACAGAGTTAATGGTGAGAAATGTTTCAGGAAAAGCAAGAAATAGGTGCCTATTGGAAAGGTAGGCCTGTGTGTTACACTGGTTAGGCTGTCATGAGTTACATTCATGTTAAAGCAAAATATCCGTTTTACGGGGCCTAAGGGTTTGAGACCATTCCCTTATTTGCATTTATAGTATTCCATAATGCTCGAAAATGGTTTAAAAAATCTTCTTTTACCTTGTAAATTGTTATTATTGGCCACACATACAATGACGCATCAGAGCTAATATTTCAAAGTGAGAATATGTGTAAACTACAGTGAAATTAATGCAGTGACAATCTTTAGAACAAGAACTATATTCTGCACATAGGTATGCCTCTATACTGGTCTGTTACTTCCACATTTCAATAATCGTTCAGTTTGTCGATATGCACAGGATATTATAGCATGACCTGCATTTTTTCTCACTGCATAAGTTTACGGGCTAGCAAAGAACACGTAGGTAAGTTTTTTGCACACTTGAACATTAAAAATGTTGTGCATACGAGTTGAAAGCTGAAAATGTAATGAAAAAGAAGCAGTACCGGTACCAGTAAGCAAAGAAGCATTGGTTTCGGAGTTCCAGCTTCATTTGCTATCTACATCTACATCTACATGACTACTCTGCAATTCACATTTAAGTGCTTGGCAGAGGGTTCATCGAACCACAATCATACTATCTCTCTACCATTCCATTCCCGAACAGCGCGCGGGAAAAACGAACACCTAAACCTTTCTGTTCGAGCTCTGATTTCTCTTATTTTATTTTGATGATCATTCCTACCTATGTAGGTTGGGCTCAACAAAATATTTTCGCATTCGGAAGAGAAAGTTGGTGACTGAAATTTCGTAAATAGATCTCGCCGCGACGAAAAACGTCTTTGCTTTAATGACTTCCATCCCAATTCGCGTATCATATCTGCCACACTCTCTACCCTGTTACGTGATAATACAAAACGAGCTGCCCTTTTTTTGCACCCTTTCGATGCCCTCCGTCAATCCTACCTGGTAAGGATCCCACACCGCGCAGCAATATTCTAACAGAGGACGAGCGAGTGTAGTGTAAGCTGTCTCTTTAGTGGACTTGTTGCATCTTCTAAGTGTCCTGCCAATGAAACGCAACCTTTGGCTCGCCTTCCTCACGATATTATCTATATGATCTTTCCAACTGAAGTTGTTCGTAATTTTTACACCCAGGTACTTAGTTGAATTGACAGCCTTGAGAATTGTACTATTTATCGAGTAATCGAATTCCAACGGATTTCTTTTGGAACTCATGTGGATCACTTCACACTTTTCGTTATTTAGCGTCAACTGCCACCTGCCTGCCTGCTATCGATGTAAATACAGCAAAAATGTAATTAATTGGATTAAGAAACCATTCTTTACACGTCACATTCTTCTCTTCTTCGTTATTCAAAATGTATTAACAAAAAACAATTACATTAACGAAACCAAACGTTTCGTATTACTAGAGCAAATACCCATTTAATAACAGAAAAACGTTTGAAATTGTCTTCGTGACACGTTATTCATGTAAGCAAAGTAACTTGTGGTATTTAAAACAGTTGTTGCGTGCACACGACGGAAATAATGAACGAGAAACATTTTAAACAGTACTCTACCAACGTTTTAAGCTGTTTAAGACTGTGGCAAGCCCCGCCCACTCCGGCTTCTAAACAGCGTACAGCGTAAGTCTAAATTGGCATCTCCTTCCTTTTTTTCACCTTCATGACGCCATCTCCTTTTTTTGCCTCTTTGGACATGTACGTAACAAAATTGCATACTATGAATATTATGAAATAGGGATTGGCAGATGACTGTCGATAGTAGATACAGCTCTGTGAGTGTGTTATGCGCCACCAGTAAATACGAACGTTATACCATGTGATGTTACAGGAAGTCGTTTATGTTTGACAATAGATGTTTGCTACTTAAGATTTTTTGTTTGTGCCTAAAGGCATATTAATTTTAAGCTACGTAGTATTACATGACAATATAGACGGATTTCCTTTACATGTATGTTAGGTAAAGGTGCAAGCCGACGTAATTATTTGCGTTTTTCTTGTAGAATTTGGTAATGGGGAAATGTAGATCCGAAACACTTTGTGCTAAATAAATAAAGTATTTTGGATAACTGGTCCGTAGTCTCCGTACCAAAATAACATTGTTTCGCTGATCACATTGCATGACTTGGCATTGCAGTGCTGGGCAGTTTCCAAGATGCGTTGGATATCGAAGTCGCTCCACACTGCGAGCGATGTACAACGAACGCCCGATTGCATAGATGGCGAGTTCAGATGTTGCTTTGTGCGTTGACAAGGGAATGCGGTATAAGTTTGCTTATAGTCATGAGTGAATCCGTTGTAACATTGAGCTCAAATGCTCTTATGTGGCGGTGGTTTAATTCCTCGATTACGTAGTACGACCTATAGAGAGATGCTTAGAGTTGCGTTGGGAATATGGCGTAGACTTTTATGGTGTAGCGTGTGTAAAACTGTGCAGGAAGACCGCTGGTGCAGACTTCCCCTTCGAACATTACTGTTTAAAGTGCAAGAAAAACATTTCGATAAGAAAAAAAAGCTCTTGGTTTGATAGCGTGAAATTGAGCATTGAAAAGAATATAATTATCGTTTCGTGCTGGGTAAAAGATTCCACATGACAAGCGACTGCATCAGAAAGTGAAATCTCAATTAATACCGCGTGCGAATGTTATGGGTTTTGTAGTGAGGTCTGTTATGTCTGATGTCAAACGAAAGCGTCTCTATTGGTGATAACAAGATTGTGGAAACTGACGATTTGCATGTTTCCAGTCGTTTGTAAGGTACAGGAGTCTCCTTAAGAATGGGTTTTTGCTGACATTAAAAGTGAAACGAGGAATTGATTCATAATTTAAGAGAACTCTTAGGGTAAGACAACTACAATGTCCCTAATAAAGGTACCAAAGTGATTATAGAATGCTGGAAATCTTATCGAAATTTTAAAAAAAATGCATCGACGACAGATTTTCCAACCACGCTGTAGAGTTTGTATGTTCCGACGGAGCGGTTGTGGAAAGACTGAAATCACCGCTTAAGAGAGGCGGTTTACAGGGGGGAAAGAGATGAAGTACATATCTTCCAATTATAAATCTTTCCATAAATTACGCTTCTCAGGGAAATATTTTCGGCGTGTCTCTCTCCCAACATTTCTGAGTGACATTTCACGGTTTTATCCAGGTTACGGAAGAAGAGCAGTTGTCCCGGGTGCCCATACTGTATACGACATTGTCGAAGCTGAGGATGTTGCTGACGAGTAAGTAAGTGAAATTATTATTCTGTTTACTACAGTGCTTTAAGTGCAATGAATGATGATACTCTTACATTACTAATTACATTCAGTTTCAAATACCTTTGTTTTTTGTCATCTATATTGTCAACGTACTGACAGTCGGATGTTCGATGTACACTCCTGGAAATGGAAAAAAGAACACATTGACACCGGTGTGTCAGACCCACCATACTTGCTCCGGACACTGCGAGAGGGCTGTACAAGCAATGATCACACGCACGGCACAGCGGACACACCAGGAACCGCGGTGTTGGCCGCATTTGTGCACCGCCGCCGTCAGTGTCAGCCAGTTTGCCGTGGCATACGGAGCTCCATCGCAGTCTTTAACACTGGTAGCATGCCGCGACAGCGTGGACGTGAACCGTATGTGCAGTTGACGGACTTTGAGCGAGGGCGTATAGTGGGCATGCGGGAGGCCGGGTGGACGTACCGCCGAATTGCTCAACACGTGGGGCGTGAGGTCTCCACAGTACATCGATGTTGTCGCCAGTGGTCGGCGGAAGGTGCACGTGCCCGTCGACCTGGGACCGGACCGCAGCGACGCACGGATGCACGCCAAGACAGTAGGATCCTACGCAGTGCCGTAGGGGACCGCACCGCCACTTCCCAGCAAATTAGGGACACTGTTGCTCCTGGGGTATCGGCGAGGACCATTCGCAACCGTCTCCATGAAGCTGGGCTACGGTCCCGCACACCGTTAGGCCGTCTTCTGCTCACGCCCCAACATCGTGCAGCCCGCCTCCAGTGGTGTCGCGACAGGCGTGAATGGAGGGACGAATGGAGACGTGTCGTCTTCAGCGATGAGAGTCGCTTCTGCCTTGGTGCCAATGATGGTCGTATGCGTGTTTGGCGCCGTGCACGTGAGCGCCACAATCAGGACTGCATACGACCGAGGCACACAGGGCCAACACCCGGCATCATGGTGTGGGGAGCGATCTCCTACACTGGCCGTACACCACTGGTGATCGCCGAGGGGACACTGAATAGTGCACGGTACATCCAAACCGTCATCGAACCCATCGTTCTACCATTCCTAGACCGGCAAGGGAACTTGCTGTTCCAACAGGACAATGCACGTCCGCATGTATCCCGTGCCACCCAACGTGCTCTAGAAGGTGTAAGTCAACTACCCTGGCCAGCAAGATCTCCGGATCTGTCCCCCATTGAGCATGTTTGGGACTGGATGAAGCGTCGTCTCACGCGGTCTGCACGTCCAGCACGAACGCTGGTCCAACTGAGGCGCCAGATGGAAATGGCATGGCAAGCCGTTCCACAGGACTACATCCAGCATCTCTACGATCGTCTCCATGGGAGAATAGCAGCCTGCATTGCTGCGAAAGGTGGATATACACTGTACTAGTGCCGACATTGTGCATGCTCTGTTGCCTGTGTCTATGTGCCTGTGGTTCTGTCAGTGTGATCATGTGATGTATCTGACCCCAGGAATGTGTCAATAAAGTTTCCCCTTCCTGGGACAATGAATTCACGGTGTTCTTATTTCAATTTCCAGGAATGTATATCACTTTCAGTGAGAGCACGATCTGGATACGCAAGGCTTCTTGTAAATTACCCAGAGCTGGTGACGTGAGAAGAGGAAGCAAGGTTGAGAGTCATATGTTAAGCATTTACATACAAGGAAAGAGGTAAATACGACCATGTCATACACACTGTTATTCGCACTTGGTGGACAATAACGGCAGCACCTAGGCCATACTATGGCAACCTTATGCAATTACCCGATCCACCAGCAATACTGCTCGGGTATATCGCAATGTTGCCGTGCCTTGCAGCCACTTTCGCAGACGTTTTACGGCAACACTACTGCTACTTAGTTAGTTATATGCTCGGTAGATCATTTGTACGATCCTTGTATCGAAATATTGTGGAAAGGGTTAGTTTACAGCATATGCATAAATGATCATTCTTAACATTAATTAACAATTATTTTAATGCTAATGATGCAGCTACATTTTTGTACTAACTACCAGTTTCGAAGTAGTAATTCGTCAATGGAAGAGAAGGAATTATCTCGGATAAGTGGTTTTATGTTACTGGAGAAGTGACCAGAGAGTTTCGTTGCTGCATGCTCCTTTCTGAGCTACTGACAGTTTTAATAATAATTAATAAAGATATTTTTCCCTCCTGTGTTGTAGATACGGACATCACTATTCTTCTCAAAATGTGATGGATTGTTTATGACGAATTTCGTTAGCTATTATAGGTATTGTGACGGCGCTGTTAAAACGCCTAGCTCCTTGAAGAGGTACCTACATGACGTCCGTGGGCAAACACCACATATTATTCTTACTGGCTCGCTTTTGTGAACTCAGTACTTTCTTACTATGTGATGAGTTACAGAGAAAATTATTCCATAAGGCATAATCGAGTGGAAATGTGCAAAATATGTCACAAGGTTGATTCGTTTATTTCCAAGATTAGCAATTACACAAAGAGCAAAAGTAGCTGAACTTCATTGTTCGAGAAGCTCAATTCAGTTTTCATCAATATACACCCAAAAATTTAGAGAATTGTGTTCTGTTTATTGACTCGTGCTCATGTGCTACATCAGCTATTGGCATGACCCTATTTGTCGTGCATGTAGTGTATTTCTTTAGAATTTTGGCAGAGTCCATTTTTCTGAGAACCACTTCATAATTCTTTGGAGAACATCATTTATCATCTCTTCTGTTGCTTTCTCTCTAATGAGATTTATCATAACAGTGGTATCGTCTGCAAAAAGTACCGCTTCTCCTTGTTGAATGCTAAGTGGAAGGTCATTAATGAATAGAAGCGGACCAAAATAGAAACGTGTGGGGCTCCCTTTGTGATTTCTCCCCAGTCACTAAAGATTCCTGCCATTCCGAGGTTGCTTGAATTATTCAAGTCACAAAGACGTTAACTATAGCGCCTTGTGGGCGCACCTAAGGTGCTGCATTTTCGGCTGTCGTTACAGACGTAGGTGAGTCACAGGAACCTAGGCAAGCGGATCGAGTGGCGTTCAGCAGACTCGCCGCCGCTCCTCCCCTCCCCTCCCGTGTGCGGCGTCGGCTGTGCGACTCTCGCGTGTCTCCACCCCTCCCAGTCGCCCCTAGTCCGTGACGTCATGGCGCCGCTCTGACGTCAGCCCGAGGCGGCGTCGCTTCGGCTTTCCCGCTGCTGTGGACGCCGTCAGTGGGATTTCTGCGTCGTGTAGGAAGGACGTGCCTCTGTCTGAGAAAAACTTCCTTTTCGGTTCTCTTGGGCTCAAGTAATAACTTCTACTTTCTTCTCTCTTTTGTCCGTAGCATTTCTTCATTTTAAGTCTCTTTCGGGTGACCACTATGGTACTGTTCGCGCAGCATGCTATGGCAGTTGCCTAAGGCTATCACAGTGGAACAGATAGCCATGATCTCAAGCACTAATGTTCGGAAAGAATTACAAGTGTGCCTAAATAACTGTTTGTGTAAACCATCACATTTCACGTACCTGACTAAAAATGCCATGCGAAAACCATTTTTATCAGCACAAACAAGTTACTGGGGCTCTACATGTCAGCATCTGATGGCTCCGTCGTTACGCGGAGTCCCTTCGAATAAATGAACAAAACTTCGAAATTCCAAGTAACAAACGAATGTAATCGCTCGTAAGCGTCGATTATAACTCTTCGTTTTAAAACTACCACGCTTAACAATCTCTAACGAGATTACACGTTTTTCATAATCTCCAAAAAATTACGAAAATAAGCATTTCCTGGATTTTTTATATAATCCTATTCTAGCCTTACTACATAAAATCAAATCGTCGTTTAGTGTTGGTACCAAAAACGTCAAAAAGATTTGCTTCAAATTTTTATACCATACTCTAATAAACGTTAGGAAACAAATGAACTACATATTTTAATACATATAGTATATAAAAATGTCGTATATGAATGGGAACGTTGTAAGCATAAACATATCAAATATTTACCCAGTAGTCTAATGACAGTTCGGACAGATAAATGCTGCGTATTTATTTAATATACATGACACACACACACACACAAACACACACACACACACACACACACACACACACACACACACACATTATATACATTATGTATATGTGCGCTCAAAATATTGTTCATTAAATAAAAAGTAAGTCAAGATAAGCACATGTTTGAATAGATGTAAGACGTCCTCCAATTTAGTTCCTATAAGAAGTTGTAATGAATCCACCAGAGGTACTCGTGTGAACAAAGAGACCACATCGAATCTCACTAATACGTCAGCTGGTTCGAGATGCAAAGTCGACAGTCGCTGAATAAAATCTTCTGAGTTAGGGAAAAGTTTGTAATTCTTCAGGCTTTCCCGGCGATCTGTTGACATCTTGGATATTCGGGAATCCAGCCGGATGTTCGCGTCGTTCTCGCACGATATTTCAACAGCGTGCCTCGCAGTCTTCTTCAGGTGCTACTGTCACCTCCGTCAACATGTTAGTTATCTAAGAGGTGGGTCACAGGATGCTGGGCAGTGATGTTATCCGTGCGTCTGGGTAAGACTACGCATTAACACGGTCCATCAGGTGACAGATAGTGGACGAAACGCGAATGAGGGTAGCAAGTTGAAGAGCAGAGGGAAAAAAGTGCCAAGGCTCGTTCCGTGGGAAAAAAACCTCTGCGACAATGGGATGGGTAGTAAGAGCAGTAGTGGCTTACTAGCTGCGATAGTTCATGCAAGGTTGGGTTTGTTAGTATGGGTATCATGCATCATTACCGTGGCAAGCGATGGCGATGTTTTCACAGTTGCAGCAGCCGCTACATTCCTGGAACAATCAAGATCGTTATACAGTAGTGGGAGACCGGGCATAGATCATCTCACTGTGTGTGTGTGGGGGGGGGGGGGGGGGTGGAGCTTGTCTGTATGCAGTGTACGGTACGGCTTCCCTGCATGGTGACAGTTATTCGGCAAGTGTGTTCCAGCTGAATATCCAGTAATGGCGTCTGATTAACAGGGGCTCACCTGTACCGTTGTGTTTGCGTGTACTTGACCATAGACGTTAGGTCCTGCTCCTTGGGTCGATCGAGTCCAGTATTTATCGCTGGAAGGAGCTGGGCGTTCCCTAATCGGTCCGCGTCCAGTCGAGTGTTCCGTCTGTGGTCTGCGCCCGCCAGACTCGGCTACATTGGCCCTCTCTGGTCGCGGGTTTTCCGACCGCCGTCCGCGCCCGGCCTGACCGTCTTCTGAAGTCTAGTTCATGATCGGGAGTGTGTCAAATCTGGTATCTAATGTCAGACACCTTGTCTCACGGCTGTTCTCTCGATCTCCACTTCTATTTCTTCAAGAATCCCGGAGTGTCCTGCGTTGAGTTTTCACAAGCTCAAGTGCTGGATTCCTGTCTCTGCCAAAATCGGCAGGATTCTCCAGAAATATCCAGTGATCCAGTACCAATTTATGATAAACTCCAATAAGCCAATTGCAGCAGGAAGAACATCCAGATCAGCTTCTTACTTGCCTCTTTATTTCCAGGTGCTGTTGCATCAAAGTTGTTAGAATGCCCTATGTATTTGACTCCGGCATTTAGCAGACGTTTGAGGCAATTTCATTCAGTACTTTAAAAGAATGCAGTTGTGTAATGTACACTGCCTCGGGCACAATAAACAATAGCAAACAGGATGAACAATGTGGGATGTTGAAGCATGATTCTTATAAAAGTGTTCTGTGCTATACTGCTATAAATGGTATTATTGTCAAGTGCCGTCGCTAGTAATGCTGAGTTAAAGCATGCTCGAAAGCTGTAATTATCTGTGAAAGTAAATGTCATTCATCCAGCAAGTAATGCCCTGAAGTCCCTAGAAGGACCTAGCTGGGCGAGGTTGTCATAAATTGGACACATTGGATAAACTCGATAAACTCTTAGAGAAGCTATCCGGTATAAGGACAAAATTTTTAAAGCACAAATTTAATTTCTGAGATTTAAAGGTGCAACACAGTTTAGGTGTTGCGATGTTTGCCTGCTTTATTTCTTCGTTGATAGTCCTCCGTGTTGACATATTGCATTGTTACATGGCTGAAAAATTGGGGTGGAAGTTAAGCACTGACTGTTGTAAATGATGTGGCCCACAGTTGCACAGTTTTGTTTCACAGTTCTTTACTTTCAGTTCACACCCTACAATATTACACAGTTCTATGGCCAGTTCACTATTCGTAAATTTAGATAAGCCTCATTAAAAGCTTGCAAGCAAACATCAGCATACTGCTAAAATAGTTTGCTGTTGAACATCTACGAGCAGTAAAAACCTAACCACACGGTTCACTATTTCTCAAATAAATTAAACAGACACTGTCATTTATTTAACACACAGCCTATTGGTGTTACACTAATTCCACTGCATTATTGCTACTCTAGCTGATACAGATTTCCCGTCTGAAAATCGGCTGTGGACTGTCCGTCTCGGGATCAAAAAATCGGGCCTTTATGTACCCTCACAATGATAGATACTGAAACTACACATTGTTCGATGTTTAAGTTACAGAAATTACAATTAAAACGCAGCTCATTCAATTAACTGAATCTATCGAAAAATTCCTCCTTTTTAACAGTTTGTTCTATCACAAAGGCTAGGCCGAATTATTTGTTTTTGAAATTGACAGATATAGTTATACAATGCTTTTGACCAAACTGGTAATTATTTTGAAATTAATTAAGGGTTGGCTTTGCTAATATGTATTCGAACAGAGCCAAGTAGATGCTTTGAGTCCTAGTAGTTCTTCTTCCAAATGTTTATAATTAGTGCAGAATTTACATTTGTTTGTAAGTCAACAATAGCACTTAAGTCACGAAACAATTACTGATTGCACCCTACAACAAAAGATATTGACTAGAAATAGTCTCAATAAATTAGGAAATTAATTACCTACACAAAACTAAGCACAAAATTAGACCTGGTGCTGTATTCTTTAAGACTGAGGGCCAACGTTTCTCTTTGATGGGAATGCAGGTTATACTCATGTATGTTAATGGTAATTAGACAAAAATGAAAATAAAACGAATTTAAGGAGGCAGATGGCAAAACAAGAAAGGGAGTAAAGAGATCCCAGCTTGCTTCGTCACAGTATGGAAGTGATTCAGTGATTGCGTGGTCGTTACTGTATACTATCAGCCCACATGCGTAGAGGTTTTCCCGTAGTGCTTGCAATTTTGCCATGTCATGTCCCTACACTTTATCAACGCTTTGTAGCAAGTTTTCAAGAAAACCAGTCATTGGGTATGCAACTTCCCCACACACCGGTCGGTTAAGCCATGTGACAGCGAAATCGGGGAAGTCAGGATTTCAGAAGCAGGCTATACATCTAAATATCTTCCATCTCTCTCATATCCGAAATGTTATGTAAACCACAGGTGGGTAACCGGCAGCCCACGGGCTGGATGCGGCCCACAATTGTTTTCAATGCGGCCTACGGAAGAAATTCGTGCATGGATGTACTAGACCTTTCCCGCTGTTGGAAATGAAGGTGATTTGTGATGAATTAGCTGCTAACAGTTGCTTTTACAGGCATTTAAATTTCTATGGTAACATTGAAGATGCGTAGGGTCAACATAAAAAGAACGCACTGTCACAAACGCACGTAATGAAGAATAATTTGCTGGACTGGCACGTCAGGAAAGAGGTGCCATTCATATCGGTGCTTTACCTCAAAAACATTAACATCACAGATGCTACAGTTTTGCTAGATGCGCTGTCGTCATATTCCGTGAAGATGCAACACGTGAGATTACACAAGAATGCGAATCATGCCCTCAGGTCACCAAAGGTTGCTCATGCTTGATGTAAACTAATGCGTGTTGCTGTATGTCATAGTAGTAATGTAATTTTATTAGCGGGGCACTTAGAAGATGTAACAAACGTACTAAAGAGACGACATACGTCATACCTGGCAGTAACCGAGAGGATTCGAGAATTTTAACTTTGCTTTTTATTTCCTGCATTTTTAAGCAGATGAAACTGGGAACGGACATATATAAGCAGATTTTTTTTTCTACAATCCTCTAATGTAGTAAAGACGCTCGCTTCCCTACATTTTTCCGCAGCTCGTGGTCTAGTGGCTAGCGTTGCTACCTCTCGATTCAGACTTTTTTTTCCATATACTGTGTGTAAAGTAATTGTAAATCTTGCTTGCACGCAATCACCTGCTCTTTTTCGAGTAACAGCTGTAGTGTCCCTTCATGGCAACAGTTTTTGCCAAATATCCCAGTTCTCGTTTCTTGATATCGATCACGTCCGTTTCCAGTTTTCCACGTTATCTGCACTTAAAGGAGTAATTTGTTTAAAAGAAACTAACTTAAGCCCGATCGATGCATTGCTAGTTTTTCTTAAGACCAGCGGAGTAACATTAGTTATGGGAACAGTAAGAGATGATGATACTTTTCCCACACGGACTGTGGATTAACAGGACGCTCAATCTCCAGTTCAGCACATGTTGATGCAATATAACCAACCTTGTTTTATGCCGAGCCTACTGGGAATGGATATTTATTAACAGGTTCTTCTCATATCCCGTAATGTAGTAACCACCTCCAAATCCATAATTTTCTGCAAGTGCACTGACATATGACCACTTCTCATTAGAACACGTCCAGTCACTTTAATGTCACCACAAGTCAAAAGCCTGAATAACCACGTTTTGCAGCGAAGATCGGTGCGAGACGTGCAGGACGAAAGTCAATGAGGTTCCCGAAGGTGCAGAGAGGGATGTGGAGCCATGCCGACTCCAGAGCTGTGACCAGCTGTGCATGCTTTCTCGTTGAGCATCCGTGGTGCAAAGAGCCCGGTCGAGGTAGTCCCACAGATTCTCGGTCGGGTTCAAATCCGCGGAGTGTCCGCCGCTCGTGGTCTCGCGGTAGCGTTCTCGCTTCCCGAGCACGGGGTCCCGGGTTCGATTCCCGGCGGGGTCAGGGATTTTCACCTGCCTCGAGATGACTGGGTGTTTGTGTTGTCCTCATAATTTCATCATCATCCAGGAAAGTGGCGAAATTGGACTGAGCAAAAGATTGGGTAATTGTACGGGCGCTGATAACCACGCAGTTGAGCGCCCCACAAACCAAACATCATCATCTCAAATCCGCGGAGTCTGGTGACCATAGGAGTACAGTAAACTCATGCTGGTGCTCTTCAAACCACGCCAGTAGCGCCACTGTGAGGATGCAAATCAAGTTTGATTTAAATACACGCTGTAACGGTCGTGAGCGTTAGTTGTCTTTGAGTTGACATCAGTCAAGAATGACTTTAAGGCCAGAACGACACCATTATCAACAATACACTGAGTTTTAACGAGGTCGTGTAGTAGGGCTACAAGAAGATGAATGTTGCTTCTGAAGAAAGACTTGGCAGGAACGTAGTCACTGTACATGACTGCTTGCAGCGGTGGTCACGAGACTACGGTTGCAAGAAGACCGGGTTCTGGACGTCGACCAAGAGGGAAGACAATCGTGTTCGTCGTATGGGTCTGGCGCATCGCATTGCATTTGCAGCAGAAATTTGATCAGCAGTTGACACTACAGTGATGCAACTAACTGTTACAAATCGGTTACTTCGAGGATAGCTCCGAGCCAAATTCCCTGAAGCTTGTGCTCCACTGACCCCAAACCGCCGCGATTTGCCATTTAAGTGGTGCCAAGCGAGAGCTCATTTGGGGGGTCTGTTGTGTTTTCTGATGAAAGCTGGTTCTGCACCAGTCCCGTTGATGACCGTGTGTTGGATCGGAGGAGGCAAGTTAATCGCCTGCAACCAACCTGTCCTGCGTGCTAGTAACTCTGGACCTACACCTGGAGTTGTCGTCCGGAGCTCAGTTTCGTTTGACAGCAGGAGCACTTTCGTGGTTAGTCCACGAACCCTAATTGATAAACTGTACGTCACTCTGGTGATTCGACCTGTTGCGGTGCCCTTAAAAAAATGGTTCAAATGGCTCTGAGCACTATTGGACTTAACATCTGAGATCATCAGTCCCCTAGACTTGGAACTACTTAAACCTAACTAACCTAAGGAGAACACACGCATCCATGCCAGAGGCAGGATTCGAACCTGCGACCATAGCGGCAACGTGGTTCCAGACTGAAGCGCCTAGAACATCTCGGCCACAACGGCCGGCACTGCCCTTCACGAACAGCATTCCAGGGGATGATTTCCAACAGGATGATGCTCGCCCAAGTACCGCTGTTGAAGTCCAGAATGGTGTCAACATGTTACCTAGGCCTGATCGATCACCTGGTCTGTCTCCAGTCGAGCATTTGTGGGCTATCATCGGATGATAACTCCGATATCATCCACAACCAACATAACCGTTTTTATATTCACCGACTAAGTGCAACAGGTACACAACTCCATACCACAAACTGACATCTGGCAGCTGTGCATCACAATGCACACACATTTGCATGCTTTCATTCAACATTCCAGCGGTTATTAATTTTCCAGCATTTAAGCTTCCAATGGCTTGTCTTGCGCTTACATTAACGTGTGATCTTGCAATATTAATCACGTTAATCTCTTAAATATGTTAGCTGGACAAATGTTTTCCCGAAATTTCATTATTCTACATTATTTTTTGTTGTTGCGATTTTGTTTTCCGTCAGTGTCTTATTTTTATAATCCACAAGACTTTTCTTACAAGAGAAAGCAATCCAAGATATACGTAGAAACTATAGAGTAATAAATTTTTTTAGTGTATTACAAATACAAGAAGGTAACTATTAACCTAGAACCTCGAGTCTTGTGTTTTTCCTGTTTTTATTTTTTTCCTTTTTGTGCATTTAGGATTTTTCAGCTTTTCAATTTAATTGCACCCTTTTTGGAGCAGAAGCCCAAAGAAATAGCGGATATTACAATGTGTAAGTATTGTTTAGGCCGAGAAAAGGAAGACGCTGTAATTTCTACACCACGTAAATTGTAGCATTCCAGTTATGTACATTAGTGACACGTGACTCAGCAACTTAAAAGCAAAAGCTAACCAAAATTCATTACCACAAAAAATATGGTGCGAATGTAGAGATCAGGCTATCGCAGCTGGTTGTCGTAACAAATAGGTTTAATACGGATGGAGCAAAGGGGTTTCTCCCATACAGCTACCAAAGATGCACTGCCTGCCACATGTGTTACATGTACCGAGCAAATCTTCACAAATGAATGAAGAGAAACCTAGGGGTAGAAGCACACGTGTGTCAACTGCCATAGACCACGCGTCATCATGGGTAGGCTGCCCCAACTTCCTGGAAGCAATATGAACATACTGTATAATGCACAAGTAGTTATTAGCCGTAAAACTAACCCAGGACCGACAATAAATGTAAACAATCTGAAAGAATTATCCAAACTAAGATCAAAACAAGCTTGGAGAAACGCAAATCAATCACTGCCAAACAGCGGCAGCAGAAAACCAGAACTATACCAGACAACGTCGGAAATTCTAAAGCCGGTTGCTGATATTAGTACGTTCATCTCAGATCTTAACCAGAAAAACATTTTTACATTTATAAAAGACACTACGTGAAACTTCAGTTAAGCACCAGACATCATTCCAAAATTATGGTCCTTTGTAGAGTGAGTAACGAAGGTGTTCCAACCGTAATGGTGTTCAGAGCCCCAAGGACTACTTACCTAACATTTTACAGTCATAACGCAGAATGAGTAAGCAGTAAGATAGTGGAACTCTCTTAATACCTCACTAAATTTAATGCGGACATACTGCATTTAACAGAAACAAAAACATTTCGGATCGATTAAACAGAAGAGGTGTAGCACAGCCATTTTCCTGAAAAACGCACTGAAGCACTCACCCGAAAATTTGCCTTCATTGTCAACTCTGGAGGCATCAGCAGCTACAGTGCCCTCTGCATATGATAAAATCAGTCTAATCGCACCGTATTTATGGCCTAACGATCTACTAGACGAGAACGATCTAACTGCGATCTTTGACAGATTCGAAGAAGTGCTTCTCTGTGGGAACCTGAATGCAAGATATTTCGTCTGGCATTCTGAACAGAACAACCCAAAAGGGGCGAAATTGCATGCCTTGGAACAGAGACCTCGGATAATTACATGTGGCCCAGAGGAATCAACATACCGCATAACAGGGATGAGAGACCAGCTGCACTAGACATTACAGTACTAAAGAACCTCAGGTTTCAACCGCGGCTTAGGACGATGAATGACTTGACTCTCGACCATTTCCCGGTGATAGGGCGAATAACGAATGTAGTGGAACCACCGCTTTGCCCGAATTAGTCGCAACTGGCACCTGTTTGAAACCTATCTAAACAACAATGCCAGGCCCACAGTAAATGTTGGACACAAAGGCAACATTGATCTAGCAATCAACTCGTTAACCGAGAAAATCAAGAAAGCGAACCGACAGGTCAAATAGACAGGCGACGGTAACCACATCTTTTGAGTCACAATTTCGAAAGAAATTTTCTCCTTTAGAACAAGATTTAAAACTCTGACAAATAGAGCTCACAGGCGACGGTTACTTTTCAGGAAACCACAGGACAAAAAGATGACTGAAACGTCTCATTAGGAAATTTCAGAGACAGGAAACCGAGTGGAGGAAGGAAATTTGGGAGAACCGCGTGGAGACTTTTCTCCTACAAACATGTAATGGCTGAAAGTTAGTAATATCATTAAGAGACACAAAAGCCTCCAAAAACAGCCTTATTAGGCGCTGCACGCCTAACCTTTGACAATTGCACAAAGCACGATTAATCCCCAAGACTTCTGTATCAAGGACGAAGAAATACATCGAGTTACTGAAGAGGAACAACGCATCACACAGACTCCCAGCAACCCCAGTCGTTTACTAATGACGCCAGGAAAGGTGCGAAAACAACATGGGAATAAATTCAGCTCCAGTTCCTGGCGAAATAACTAAAGAGCAGCTCCGAGGATCCCTTCGTATTATTGACGGGGATATTCAGCAGCTGCTTCCTGAATATTTTCCTAATGCTTGGGAGATATCAAGGGTGATACCAATTACCAAACCAGAGATAGACCCTAGACAGTCAGTAAACCAAAAGACCGATCAGCCTCCTGCCAACACTGTCTAAGATCTTTGAAAGGATAATACCATACAGATGAAGGCAGCCACTTGCGGAAAATGACACCGTAATACAATTCGCATTCCAAATCCACTTGTCCTAGGATCTACAACTACTGAGAGTGGCAGAGTACATAGCGTGTAATATGAACCGTGCCTGCTACATTGCAGTAGTATTTTTTGATGTGGAGAAAGTATACGACATAGTATGGAAGGCCAAACTACGAGGGTTGTCCAGAAAGTATACACCGCATTTTTTCTAAGCCGAAAAAAATGCTATGAATGCGAAACGTAACGTATGTATTATTAGAAGTCTGAATGCGTGCGTCAAGTTTCCGTCACTTCCGACAGATAGCGTAGCTGCAGGACAGTTTCGTGATGTAAGTTACAGGCAACTTGCCGTCATTGAATTTCTCACAGCAGAGAAAGAAACTGTATGGAATATTCACAAACACCTCTGCAAAGTCTATGGAGTATCTGCTGTCGACAGAAGTACAGTTAGTCACAGGGCAAGGAAGGTGAGGTCATCAGAAGGCGGTTCGGCTGTCACATCTGACATGTGGCAACGATCTGATGCTGTCATTCACGAGGACAGACGCATTGCGACTCGGCAGTTGGTGCAGCATCTGTCAATCAGCAAAGGAAGTTCACACTGTGAACCACTGGCTCCGCCACCAGGACAAGGATTGGTACCGATAGGGCATACACGCTCTTGTTTCGCACTGGAGGAAGGCCGTAGAACAAGATGGAGATTACGTGGAGAAACAGGGTGTGTAGATAAAACACTATTCTTTCGTATGTGTGATTCTCATTATGTTTAGTAAAGAATTGTTGAAGGAAAAAAAGGTGGTGCATTTTTTTTTTTTTCTGGGTAACCTCGCAGTATCAAAAATGGCAGTCCTTGGCGTAATCCAAGATTACTTTATCAAATTAACAGACAGTTTCCTTTCGGACAGAAAGCGTTTTGTGAAGATCGGTAGCCAAAAGTCACTTACGAAATACCTTCATCAGGGAATTCCACAACACTCTGTTCTATCACTCACCCCGTTCATTTTGTATGTCAATGACCTGCCCATTCTGCCACCAACGGCAGTCGCACAATTTGTGGACGACGCTACGCTCCTGACCAGCAACTGCCTTGTGAAAGCAGCGATAATCCGCCTTCAGAGGCACAAACTGTCACAGAGCAATAGATAAAGCGTAAAGTGATACGACTAAACGCAGATGAGACATCTGCAGTCATGTCTACCAGGAAAAGAACAGATCTGACAGACGGACTGCAAATCAGTAACACAGAAATCCAGTGGACCAGCCAGGTCAGACATCTAGGTGTCTTACTAGACATTAAACTTATATTCACGTCTTACATATAAGCGAAGAAAGAGAAGATGATCAGACTAATTCATGCCCTGTATCCCTTACTAGGAGGCGAAATCAAGAACGTCAACACAAAAGTAAGAGTTTATAAGGCACTAATGTTTCCTGATTACAGAAGTTCTTTCTGGGGCACAGCATGCCAGATAAATATAAAAGCTCTTCAAGTGATACAAAACAGATGCTTGAGACTTATTTTAAGCGCACCCCGATGGACTAGAATGAGAAACCTACTTAATGAACTAAAAATAGTCGTGATACGTGAGTTGATTAAACAACATACCAGAAAACTGCTTTAGAACATTGAAATCTCAGACCAAGTTCATGACATTTAGAATATAAGGGAGCAGTCAATCTCGAAAGATGGCACCACGTAAGAGTCCCAAGAGCAATAATAGAAGATCCCATACAGGAATGAAGAATAACAAAAAACGGTAGCACGGCAGTATTGCTGGAGGTCAATGTCCCTTTAACGTCCGACAAATGCTAAAATGATAGTGAGACACTGCAACAAGAATTCCAGCCTTCAGCCAAGGCAGCTCTTCTGAGTAACACAAAAAAATACGGGAGAGGGTGTGGGGTGGTGTAGGAGATTGGAAAACGTAACTGAAAATAATGATTACTGTTAGAAAACTGAAACATCACGCAACATGTACTGTTATTACTGTTTAGTGTGCTATTTAGCGACAAAATAGTTCAAACTATTCTGTCATGGACACAGGTCCACTGACCACCATTCTTCCAGCTTCTTAATCATCTATGGATACCGCTACGCCACGGAAAGGGAATAAAGGGATTTTTTTTCTGATGTTCTTGATGATCGGAACCGTTCTCGTATTACTGTCACAGATACAGTGGTGATCCGTGCTCCGACATTGTCCTTGTATGAAATAACCTTAGTTCTTTTAGTTACTTGTTAGTTTCGTGAAACTAGGTAGCAATATATTGTTCACATTGTACATGAAATGAATACGGATGACAGCGAATACTTCACAGCCTGCTGTCGAGTAATATGTCACTTATAATTTATAAGCGACAACTTTTTGGGTTATTCATTGTATAATTACACCACTTATTTGAGCATTCTTCTATTTAGCTCTTGTAAGAAAGCGAACATAATTTATTATTTGTTTCAGGCTACCTTTCGAGAGCTATCATCAGTCGATTATTGGTTATTTGTTCGGTCTCGGATTTGAGTCAAATTAGCTTACGATATTAACCCAACTATAGTTTTACCCCGGACTGAAATCTGCCGGAAAACAGCCTTGCCCGCCTGGCAGAAATGAATTTATTCGTAAATACAGCGCTCGTCCATTATTTCATTAAAACACTGGACGGAACACACAACGCACGCCAAATAAGGGTGACAGGAACCAGTTTTATTCCATTTATGCCTGAGTTACATCGGAGAGAGACGCAAATAATCTCTTCCGATGACCGGATTTAGTTACGACCAGTAGGCATCTTTTTGCGTTGGGATGGTAAAATGTAACGAACACACAACTTTGCTCTCTCGCCTGCGAAACACTATGGCAAGCCGAATCAGTGTAATTAATTGCAGAAAGTCAACTTATAAACATCTCTCAACGGTACGACATCCCCTTCCCCCCCCCCCCCCCCAACCTGCACCCTCCTCTACTACAAATCGAGAGCTCACTGTAGCAACTAGCTTCTACATCCTTACATGTGTCCTCTAGCCATTCTTACTTAGCCATTTAGTGTCTCACTGTTTAAGCGTCCGTATTTCCTATTGCCTGCTTCATTTACTGAGTTTTTCTATTTTCTCCCTTTGTCAGTTAAATTTAACTTCTCGTGTACAATCAAACGACTTCCTATGTCGCATCGCTCTCTTACCTATCAGATTCTCTGCTGCCTTCGTTCTTTCATGTCTCAAAGCTACCCATTCGTCTTTTATTGTACCCCTTTCTGCTGTTTCAGTCAACGTTAGGTCATTGCTCCCTTTGAAACTCTCAATAACCTCTCGTTCCCTCAACTCATCCAGGTTTCATCTCCTCAATTTTATACCAGTAACTTACGATGCCAGTCCATATATGCTCCCGGAAATGTCTTACAGTTTAAACTCTGGATTCAAAATCTTCAACTTATTGTCATGTATCTACATCTACATCTCCGCAAGGCGGTGTGTGGCGGAGGCTACTTTGTCTACCACTGTCACATTCCACCTCTCTTGTTCCGCTCGCGTATGGTTCACAGGAAGAACGATTGCTGGTAAGCTTCCGTGTTGGCTCGAATCCTCTAATTTTATCTCCATAGACTTCTCGCGAGATATATGTGGAAGGAAGCAATATGTTGGTAAACTCTTCTGCGAGCGCACACTCTCGGAATTTTAACAGTAGATGCAGAGCGCCTCGCTCGCAGCGTCTGCCACAGGAGTTGACTGAGCATCTCCGTGACGCCTTTGCGAATACCAAATGAGGGTGTAGCGAACCGCACTGTTCTTCTTTGGATCGTCTCCATTTCCTCTCCCAGTCATATCTGGCGCGGATCCCACGAAATAAGAAACCTCACAGTGTCTCCAACTCTCTTCCGAGTGTACAATCTTCTTACGTGATTCTTACTTCTGACGATTTCTTTCTCCCAGACAATGTTCTTTTACTATTTTTCCTTCTCCTACTTCTGCTACTATATAGCTCCAGTCTCCCACCACAATTAAATTTTCGTCTCCCTTAACTACCCAAGTAATTTCGTTAATATTGTCAAATATATTTTCAGTTTTTTCATTATCTACGGAGCTAGTAGGCTAGTAGACTTGTACTGTTGTGATGGGTGTCGGCTTCGGGTCTAGCTCGATTACGATAATGCATTCACTATGTCGTCCATAGTAGCTTCTCCGCATTTCTATTTTCTTGTTCAACATTAGACTTGCTCCTACATTTCCTCTACCTGACTTTGTAGTTACAACACTTCAGTGATTTGACCAGTAGTTCCGCTCTTCCTGACGCCACTCTTCGCTACTTCCTACTATATCTAACTTCATACTATCCGTTTATCATTTTACATTCTTAACCTCCATACTCGATTAATGGTTCTAATATTCCACGCTCCGACCTGTAGAATGCCAGTTTTATTTCACTGCTAACGACATTCTCCGTAGTAATCCCCATCAGGAGATCTGAATGGGAGGAATAATTTTACCTCAAGAATACTTTACCCAAGAGAATGCCATCATTATGAAGCCATAGAACAGAGTTGGATACTCTGAGTAAAAATAACAGTTGTAGTTCGCCCATGATTTTAGCTGTTTACAATACCAGTAAAGCTAGATAATGTTGACTAATGTTACAAATCTCCTTCTTCCATTGGCATTACATCCGAGGAAGGGACTCCTTCCGATAATTTTCCACGATTCCTCTCTGGACTTCGTTCTAGGCCTCCAATTACGACAACCAATGTTGCTTTTTGAATAATAAATAGAATATGCCCCAATCATTTAATTAAGTCTAAAATACTTTAAGAATTAATTTTTACTGCGTAAATAAACATGTAAGGTAAGGAGAAAAGATCACGATTTAATGTAAGGAATGTATTTTTTTGCTGTTCCGATAAGGAATGCTCCAGAGAAATGTTTATGTATCGAATCTGTAAAGCAAGTTTAAGGCAGTCGCCGCAATTTGTTTTTGGATTATATAAAAGCAGGAGCTTTGAGCTCTCTCTCTCTCTCTCTTTCTCTCTCTTTCTCTCTCTCTTTCTCTCTCTAAGCTCTTTCTCTCTCTCTTTCTCTCTCTCTCTTTCTCTCTCTCTCTTTCTCTCTCTCTCGTTTGTTTCCATGGTTGTTTCACAAAATGTAAGAGTCGCTCTCGTATCTATAACTTTTTATTAATAAGTTACGCTAATTTAATTACAATAGCCATGTTTGAATTAACAATCTACTTTCCTTTTCCGTTAATTCTATATATCAAATTATTACGCTGCATTTTAGAACTTTTTCAGGCTGCAGCGAAGGAAAGCCGCCGACGAATTGTTTGCTGGCTACAACCGAGCGCTACTAGTGTTCAATCGGCTATTACTTTATCAAACTTTTATTTCAGCGTCCCTGAGATCTCTTTTTACCTGTATTTTCTATCACTATCCGAGTAATGTGATTACACAAAATGCGTAATTTTGAGATCGGTCACTGGCCTCTAAACAATTCCGTCGATCAACGTCCTCGTCGGTCTGATGAGAATCTGATGCCGTTTGTCGGAATATATAATTTCATTACCAACAAGTAAAAATTTTCTACGCATCATTTTACCATTTCAGAAGCTTCGCCACCAGCAAAAGCGATAAATATGATATTACATTAATTTTTTTTAATACCAATAATATTATACCAAGTCGGGCAGTGTGTTGTCCGGCCTCATCACTCCACCTCAACACCGGTCGTCCTCGTGCTCTTCTTCCTCCAGGTTCATTGCAGAAGGATCTCCTTGCAGGATCTGTCTCATCGAATCGTGTTACATGCCCAGCTCATCTCAATCTACACAACTTTATGAACTTGACCACATCATCTTCCTTATAGCAGTCATAAACCTCGTCATTCCTTCGCCTTCTCCATCTCTCACCTTCATACACAGGTCCAGAGAATCTTCTCGATATAACCCTTTCGTATGATCTCAGTCTACTTTCACCCTGCTTTTGTTATCCATATTTCTGGGCCATACGTAACTACTGAGTGTATCAGATTTTATAGAGTCGGCACTTAGTCTTTTGTCATAGAAGTCTGGATTTGAAATGTGGCAGCATTCCAAAATAACATCCATCAGAAGCACTTAACGCGGGTCGTAATTTCAGTCGAAGTGCTGCCATTTGCTTCTATCTTTGCTCCTAGATAATTGAAACAGTTCACTCGCTCAAAAGCCATTCCACAAATTCCATCAAGTGTTACTGTGTGCCGTAAAGGTTGATTTGTACCATTATACAATACTTCGCCTTCCCTTCATTAATTTTCAGGCCCATCTTCTCCGCCCTCAGTTTTAAGAGCTGAGAAGGCCATTTGTAGATCTCTAAATGCTCTACTCATTAGGTTCAAATCATCTGCATAGTCGACAGTTGTACACACTCATAGTATATAGTACCTCTTGTCTTGATACCCGATTCACGCACCACTTTTTCGAGTGCCAAATCGAGGAGTAGGCAGGAAAGCCCATCCCTTGTCTTAGCCCAGTTCTTGTGGGAAACTGGGGTGATAACCTAGACTGCACTCGCACTGTACACGGGTGCGCCTTAGGTAACCTCTATCAAACTAACCAACTTCTCAGGCACCCGAAATTCCTACATTTCCTCATAAAGTTTAGCCCAATTTATTGTTTCATCCGCAGATTTGAAATCAATGAAAAGATGGTGCACACCAACATTAAATTCGTTCGTATTGTTTTACTATTGGCAGCCGAGTAAATATCTGGTTCACAGTTGACTTTCCTAGTCTGAATCCACATTGATAACTTTCAATAACGTTACAAATCGTGATCTGCAACAACTGGAGGCGAATGCGACGGATAGTGTAAAGACAAAATTTTATTGTTTGTACTGCAACTTAAGCAGATACGGAAGTAAATTTGTCTACCGCTTTGTCTAGCATAACGGTTTTCCAGCTAATTTACAACTGACATGCGTACAAGTTTGATCGTAATTTGCTGTTTATTTACATGTACATTCCTTATTTCCTCCAAGGAAACAAGGAGCCTGAATACTACCGATCGTCGAATGCCGGAGAATGATTCGTTGGAAAGAAGAAACGAGAGACTTGGCAACATGAGGACCACTCGAACACCCAATTTTGAAGAGGAGGTGCTGGGACGCGTTGCAGCGGACACCACTTCAAGTACCCATATTGTACGTGAAAGAGGAGCTGCACGTACTAGCATGTGGCTCCACGAACAACAATTGCACCCATCAAACTTCCTGGCAGATTAAAACTGTGTGCCGGACCGAGACTCGAACTCGAGACCTTTGCCTTTCGCGGGCAAGTGCTCTACCGTCTGAGCTATTCAAGCACGACTCCCCCTTCCTCACAGCTTTACTTCTGCCAGTACCTCGTCTCCTACCTTCCAAACTTCACAGAAGCTCTCCTGGTGGTAGATGGTAGAGCACTTGCCCGCGAAAGGCAAAGGTCCCGAGTTCGAGTCTCGGTCCTGCACACAGTTTTTATGCACCAGGAAGTTTCATATAAGTGCACACTCCGCTGCAGGGTGAAAATCTCATTCTGCAATTGCACCCATGTTCGAAGAGATTTTGGGATTGCAGCCAGTCGCCGTACACTTCATTCCACGATATTTCAATCTGTCTTCGATGGCTCACCTGAAGATGACTGGCATGTGACCAGTTGAAATATCGAGGATTGAAACTTACGACGACCCGCTGCAATCCCGAAACCTCATCGAACATTTAATTCGCGGGCAAAGTTTTAAATTTCACAGCAATTGCACCCATATCACCCACAACGCGTCCATTCAATGCTTGTGACTGCCTTTGCAGCAACGATGTGTGAGTGGTTCCTCCAACAATGTATTGATAGACCAGATTTCCTCCAAATCCTGCTGTTTACTGACGGGGCCTCATTTGCTCGTGATGATACTTGAATCGACAGGAACAGCAATGTGTGGAATGAGGAAAACCCTCTCGCCTTCCTAATCACGCCATCAAGTTCGGTTTGCTGCGAATATTTGGGCCGGCATTGTGGGCGACAATCTCACTGGGCCATATCTTATACCTGTCCGTCTGAATGGCCACCTGTACTTGAGGTATATGTAAAGAGTTTTGAGTTGTCGGAGAACGTAGCCTTGGCTGTTCGTGAGAGGATGTGGATACAACATAACGGTGCACTGCCTCACTTCAGTATGGATATCCGCAACCATCTCAGTGCTGTATTTCCATGGTCTGCGATGACACCTAACCTGAATGCCCTTGATTGTTTCGTTTGGTGATATCTAAAGCCACTTGTGTATGAGACCCCAGTGGATAGGGAGATGGAATTAGTTACCAGAATTGTAGCTGCCTGTGTTGTGTTTCGAAACACACAAGGGATATTTCTCAGGGTGCGTAAGAATCTTGTCCGCCAATGTCATGCTTGCATGAGGTTGATGGCAGCCAATTTCAGCAAATTTTGTAAGATACAGTACAAATGGTACGTTCATTGAGGCAATGATGGTATTAGTAGTACCTAATGAAAAAAAAGTACACAGTAATATGATTTTATTCCTATTGTCTCCATAAGATGTCTTCTCTGACCCCAGGTTAAAACCTACATTTAGGCCATACGGGTATCAAAAAGCGATTCCGGTAGTTGAAGTCCATGGTTTTGATAATCATGCCTTTTGCTTTCTTGTGGTGATATTTCCATAGAAACTTTCATCTGTAACACATATCTCTATACATCTAACAGAGAAGTGAAATAATAATTTTCTTAATATAGCTTCGAAAGCGCTTTCATAATGAAATACTTTCATTAAACTTTTCATCCTCTATTTCACCTCCTTATGTGGATAAATTTCCAAAAACAGTGAAACACAATTTTTTAATTTCTAACGGAGTAGTCAAATACCAATTTTCATAGAGGTAACTACAAAATACTGTAGTAGTTCTTTAATAATTATTTATTTTAAAAAACTTCTTCACTCTTTTACACCTTTAGTGGCTGAATTTCAAAAATCGCTGCCACATATTTTTTTTTTTTTTTCAGTTTCCGACTGAGATACCAGATACCAAATTTCGTAGTTACAGCTTCAAAATTGCTTAATAGTGGCATATATTCAAAATGCTTTTGACGCTCTAATTCACCCCCTTAGATGTGGAATTTCGAAAAATTCCTTCTTAAACAATGCGTATAGTATAAGATTTACATACTCTCCAAGTTTCAAGTTTCTATCCTTAGCCGCTTGGGCTGGGCGATGATGGGTCAGTGAATCTGTCTGTCCCTATTTCTCAATAGACATTCCGATGACGCTACCAGGAGCTCAAGAGATGGAGAAAGTATATGAGGATATTCAACGGGTACTTCAGTACCTAAAGGGAGATGACAATCTAAGAGCCATGGGGGATTGAAATGCGGTTGTATGGGAAGGAGTAGAAGAAAGGGCTACGGAAGAATATGGGCTTGGCAGCAGGTAAGAGAGAGGAGCAACATGAATTGAGCTCTGCAATAAGTTTCCGATAATAATAGCGAGTACTCTGCTCAAGATCGCAAGAGGAAGAAGTATACTTGGAAAAGACCTGGAGATAAGGGACATGATAGTAAGCCAGAGATTACGAAATCAGATATTGGACTGGATTGTTAGACGTAGCCAGGAGCAGATATAGACTCAGTTCACAGTTTAGTAATGATGAAGAGCAGGAAGCCTAGTCAGGAAAAAACAATGCACAAGAAAATTGTATACAGAAATACTAAGGAATGAAAAGATACGCTTGATGTTCTCTGAAGCTACAGATACTGCGATAGTGGATAGATCAATTGGCATTTCAATTGAAAGGGAATGGACATCTCTAAAAAGGACAATCACAGAAGTTGGAAAGAAAAACCTAGGTACGTGAAAGTTAACGACGAAATATCCATAGGTAACTTTAGTTGATCCAATAAAGAAGGAAGAACAAAGATTTTTAGGAAAATTCATGATCACAAAAGTTCAAGTCGCTTCGGAATAGAATAAAAAGGAAGTGCAGGGGAGCTAAGGTGAAGTGGCTGCATGAAAAATGCGAAGAAATCGAAAGTGAAATGATTGCCGGAAGGACTGGCTCGGCATATAGAAACGTTCACACAACATTCGGTAACATTAGGAGTGCAAAGGGAATTCCACTGTTCAATGCAGAGGAGAGAGCGCGTAAGTGAAACGAGTACACTGAAGGCCTCTGTGAGGAGGACTTGTCTGAAGACGTGAGTCAAGAAGAAACAGGAGTCGATATGGGATACGGTATTAGAATGAGAATTTAGAAGGGCTTTGGGAGACTTAAAATCAAATAGGGCAGGGGGGATAGTAAACATTCCATCGTAATTTCTAAAATCATTGGGAGAAGTGACAACAAAACGACTATTCATGTTGGTATGTAGAATGTGTGAGACTGCCGATATATCACCAGACTTTCGGGAAAACATCATCCACACAACCCCGAAGATTGCAAGAGCCGACAAGTGAGAGAATTATCGCACAATGAGCTCAACAACTCATGCATCAAACGGCTGACAAGAATAATACACCGAAGAATACAAAAGAAAATGAAGGATCTGTTAGATGACGAACAGTTCGGCTTTAGGATAGGTAAAGGAACCAGAGAGGTAGTTCTGACGTTGCGGTTGATAAAGGAAGCAGGACCGAAGAAAAACCAAGACACTTTCATAGGATTTGTCGACTTGAAAAATACGTTATAGAACGTAAAATGATGCAAGATGTTCGAAATTCTGACAAAAATAGGGGTAAGCTACAGGGAAAGATGAGTAATATACAATATGTAAAAGAACAAAGAGGGAAAATAAGAGTAGAAAGACAAGAGCGAAGTGCTCGGAATTAAGGGGTGTCTATACATCGAAGAAGCAGTGACGGAAATAAAAGAAAGGTTCAAGGTGAAGGGATATCACTGATAAAAATCGCTGATGTCATTGCTATCCTCAGTGAAAGTGAAGAAGAATTACATGACGTGTTCAATGGAATGAATAATGAGTGTAGAATAAGGATTGAGAGTAAATCGAAGAAATACAAGTAGTGAGAAGCAGCATAAATGAGAACAGCGAGAAATTTAACATCAGAATTGGTGATCACGAAGTAGATGAAGTTAAAGAAGTTTACCATCTATGCAGCAAAATAACCCATGGCGGACGGTGCAAAGAGGACGTAAAAATCAACTATCATCGTAGAAAGGGCGTTCTGGGCCAAGAGAAGTCTACTACAATCAAACACAGGTCTTAATTCGAGGAAGAAATTTATGAGAATGTGGGTTTGGGTCACAGCATTGTATGGTAGTGAAATAGGGACTGTGGAAAAATCGGAACAGAAGAGAATCAAAGCATTTGAGATGTGGTGCTACAGAAGAATATTAAAAAATTACGTAGACTCATGAGGTAAGGAATGTGGAGGTTCTCCGCAGAACCAACGGGGTAGAAATATATGGAAAGCACCGACAAGAAGGGACAGGCTTATAGGACATCTGTTACGACATCAGGGAATAACTTCCATGGCCCTAGAGGGAGCCGTAGATGGTGAAAAATGTTGCGGAAGACAGAGACTGGTATATACACCCAGCAAATATTTGAGGACATGGCTGCAAGTACTACTCTGTGATGAAGAGGTTGACACGGAGAGGAATTGGTGGCAGGCCACATCAAATCAGTCGGAAGACTGAGTCAAGGAAGACAATAATAATGATGATGATGATGATGATGATGATGATGAAACCCGTGGAGGCCCGGGAAAAGAATAGGCCTCCGGTATGTTCTACCAGTCGTAAAAGGCGACGAAAAGAACAAACCACTAATAGGGCTAACCCCCCTTTTAGTGTGATTAGTTGGTTCAGGACAGAACTAATGAAGCCTCGGACAAGCGCTGTCATGGTCGGGGACGACGCTTGAAATCTAAGCCCGTCCACAATGGTAACGACACTGCTAGCCACACGGAAAATGATTTAAATCCAAATAGAGGTGTTTTGCAGGATATGCTTCCTCCAACCACTTTAGAAGGAAAACGAAGACAGAGGATGAGATGGTCAGATGAAGTTAACTGACACCACATGTTCTGTTATTACCAAGCAACAAACTTAGGAACAAACACAACTGGATACAGATCACAACTATACACAACATTTATTACAAGATACCCAGAATTAAAATTTTTAACAGAACAACGACTAGCTGATCAGATCCGTGTAATAATCAAAAATAACAGGGTACCCCAGTCAGAAATGGAAAATATCAAATAACAAGTATAACAAATACTAGAACAACATAATGTGCAATCAGAAGAAGAAGAAAATCAGTAATGGACTCAAACATCCCAGAGCAAGCAAACAAAGAACAACACGCATCAATTAAACAATAAGAGGAAAACGAAATCTTAAGACAGCCACAAAAACAAGCACAAATAGAACACTAAGTGACACACATGTTAGATATAGAAGAAAAATTTCAGCTGACATACACTCCTGGAAATTGAAATAAGAACACCGTGAATTCATTGTCCCAGGAAGGGGAAACTTTATTGACACATTCCTGGGGTCAGATAAGTCACATCATCACACTGACAGAACCACAGGCACATAGACACAGGCAACAGAGCATACACAATGTCGGCACTAGTAAAGTGTATATCCACCTTTCGCAGCAATGCAGGCTGCTATTCTCCCATGGAGACGATCGTAGAGATGCTGGATGTAGTCCTGTGGAACGGCTTGCCATGCCATTTCCACCTGGCGCCTCAGTTGGACCAGCGTTCGTGCTGGACGTGCAGACCGCGTGAGACGACGCTTCATCCAGTCCCAAACATGCTCAATGGGGGACAGATCCGGAGATCTTGCTGGCCAGGGTAGTTGACTTACACCTTCTAGAGCACGTTGGGTGGCACGGGATACATGCAGACGTGCATTGTCCTGTTGGAACAGCAAGTTCCCTTGCCGGTCTAGGGATGGTAGAACGATGGGTTCCATGACGGTTTGGATGTACCGTGCACTATTCAGTGTCCCCTCGACGATCACCAGTGGTGTACGGCCAGTGTAGGAGATCGCTCCCCACACCATGATGCCGGGTGATGGCCCTGTGTGCCTCGGTCGTATGCAGTCCTGATTGTGGCGCTCACCTGCACGGCGCCAAACACGCATACGACCATCATTGGCACCAAGGCAGAAGCGACTCTCATCGCTGAAGACGACACGTCTCCATTCGTCCCTCCATTCACGCCTGTCGCGACACCACTGGAGGCGGGCTGCACGATGTTGGGGCGTGAGCGGAAGACGGCCTAACGGTGTGCGGGACCGTAGCCCAGCTTCATGGAGACGGTTGCGAATGGTCCTCGCCGATACCCCAGGAGCAACAGTGTCCCTAATTTGCTGGGAAGTGGCGGTGCGGTCCCCTACGGCACTGCGTAGGATCCTAAGGTCTTGGCGTGCATCCGTGCGTCGCTGCGATCCGGTCCCAGGTCGACGGGCACGTGCACCTTCCGCCGACCACTGGCGACAACATCGATTTACTGTGGAGACCTCACGCCCCACGTGTTGAGCAATTCGGCGGTACGTCCACCCGGCCTCCCACATGCCCACTATACGCCCTCGCTCAAAGTCCGTCAACTGCACATACGGTTCACGTCCACGCTGTCGCGGCATGCTACCAGTGTTAAAGACTGCGATGGAGCTCCGTATGCCACGGCAAACTGGCTGACACTGACGGCGGCGGTGCACAAATGCTGCGCAGCTAGCGCCATTCGACGGCCAACAGCGCGGTTCCTGGTGTGTCCGCTGTGCCGTGCATGTGATCATTGCTTGTACAGCCCTCTCGCAGTATCCGGAGCAAGTATGGTGGGTCTGACACACCGGTGTCAATGTGTTCTTTTTTCCATTTCCAGGAGTGTATATAGAATACAAAGACACAAATACAGACACTAGACCATTCTTGCATAGACCACCAAATAACCCACAAGTCCAAACAACAATAACAACTATCAACACAACCATACACAACAAAATAAATGAAAATACAACTATGGAAGAGTTACAACTACTGGTTTATATAGGAGCACTCACTACACTAAATATACATACTAGGCAGAGATCAGAACCAACCAACACACAGAAGAAACCCACAAAAACAGGATGGCAACACAGGCTACAGATCAGAATAGAAAAACTGAGAAAAAACATCAGACAGCTAACACAATTTATAAGAAATGAAATGTCAGAAAAAAAACACGAAAAGGGTTAGGTAAAATCTCACAACAAGAAACAATATAGCAATTAGATGAAAAGAAGCAGAAATTACAAGCATTGGCCAAACAACTTACAAGATAGAAAAAAAGTGAAAATAGAAGGAAACAAAACCAAACATTCAACACAAACCAAAAGAAATTTTACCAGACAATAGATATCACACACATTAAAATAGACAATCCACCAAACATAACAGACATGGGACACTTCTGGAGCAACATGTGGTCAAACCCGGTACAACATAACAGGCATGCATGGTGGATACAAGCAGAAACAGACACATACAAGATGATACCACAAATGTCTGAAGTGATAATTTTGCAACATGAAGTCACTCAAACAATTAATTCTAGTCACAATTGGAAAGCCCCTGGAAAAGATAAAATAGCAAATTTCTGGCTAAAGAAGTTCACCTCAACACATTCACATCTAACTAAATTATTTAACAGTTACATTGCAGACCCATACACATTCCCTGATACACTTACACATGGAATAACTTATCTGAAGCCTAAAGATCAAGCAAACCCAGCTAAATATCGCCCCATAACATGCCTACCAACAATATACAAAATATTAACTTCAGTCATTACACAGAAATTAATGCCACATACAACACAGAGCAAAATTATAAATGAAGAACAAAAAGGCTGCTGCAAAGGAGCATGAGGATGTAAAGAGCAACTGATAATAGATGCAGAGGTGACATATCAAGCTAAAACTAAACAAAGGTCGCTACACTATGCATACATTGATTACCAAAAAGCTTTTGATAGTGTACCCTACTCATGGTTACTACAGATATTGGAAATATACAAAGTAGATCCTAAATTGATGCAGTGCTTAAACATAGTAATGAAAAATTGGAAAACCACACTTAATATCCAAACAAATTCAAATAATATCACATCACAGCCAATACAGATTAAGCGTGGAATATACCAACGAGACTCATTGAGTCCTTTCTGGTTCCGCCTTGCTCTGAACCCACTATCCAACATGCTAAATAATACAAGTTATGGATACAATATTACTGGGACATACCGACACAAAATCACACATTTGCAATACGGGGATGATCTAAAACTACTGGCAGCAACAAATCAACAACCCACCAAATTACTAAAGATACAGAAGTATTCAGCAATGATATAAATATGGCTTTTGGAACAGACAAATGTAAGAAAAATAGCATAGTCAAGGGAAAACACACTAAAAAAGATTACATATTGGATAACCACAGCAACTGCGTAGAAGCGATGGGAAAAACAGATGCCTATAAATATCTAGGATACAGACAAAAAATAGGAATAGATAATACAAATATTAAAGAAGAACTAAAAGAAAAATATTGACAAAGACTAACAAAAATACTGAAAACAGAATTGACAGCAAGAAACAAGACAAAAACTAAAAATACTTATGCTATACCAATATTGACCTACTCATTTGGAGTAGTGAAATGGAGTAACGCAGACCTAGAAGCACTCAATACACTTACACGATCACAATGCTACAAATATAGAATACATCACATACATTCAGCAACAGAAAGATTCACATTAAGCAGAAACGAAGGAGGAAGGGGATTTATAGACATAAAAAACCTAAATTATGGACAGGTAGACAATTTAAGAAAATTCTTTTTAGAACGAGTAGAAACTAGCAAAATACACAAAGCAGTCACTCATATAAATACATCGGTTACACCGCTGCAAATTCATAACCACTGCTACAACCCTTTAGATCACATAACATCAACAGATACGAAGAAAGTTAATTGGAAAAAGAAAACACTACATGCCAAGCACCCGTATCATCTAACACAGCCACACATCGATCAAGACGCATCCAACACGCATCCAACACATGGCTAAGAAAAGGTAATATATACAGTGAGACGGAAGGATTCATGATTTCAATACAGGATCAAACAATAAACACCAGATATTACAGCAAGCATATTATTAAAGATCCCAATACCACAACAGATAAATGCAGACTTTACAAACAAATAGAAACATTAGATCACATCACAAGTGGATGTACAATACTAGCAAATACAGAATATACCAGAAGACATGACAATGTAGCAAAAATAATACATCAACAACTTGCCATACAACATTAACTAATAAAACAACACGTTCCCACATACAAGTACACACCACAAAATGTACTGGAGAATGATGAATACAAATTATACTGGAACAGAGCCATTATAACAGATAAAACAACACCACATAACAAACCTGACATCATACTCACCAATAAAAAGAAGAAATTAACACAACTAATCGAAATATCCATACCAAATACAACAAATATACAAAAGAAAACAGGAGAAAAAATTGAAAAATACATCCAACTGGCTGAGGAAATAAAGGACATGTGGCATCAGGATAAAGTTGACATTATACCAATTATACTAACAACTACAGGAGTCATACCACACAATATCCACCAGTACATCAATGCAATACAGCTACATCCAAACTTACATGTACAACTACAGAAATCCGTAATTATTGATGCATGGTCAACTACCCGAAAGTTCCTAAATGCAATGTAACATATACTGTACAGTTAAAAGGAAGTCACGCTTGATTAAGGTCCACGTCACTTTCCATTTTTGAGCAGACATAACGTCTGAGAAAAGAAAGAATAATAATGAAAACCTTGACATACTTTTACGGTCTAAACCTCTCCTATCCATTTCTGAACAGACCTCTTTTTTCTGTAGATGCAGTAAAATACTTGTGATCGGTAAATGCTAGGTATATTTTCAAACTGAATTCCAGCCTTTTTTTTTTTTTTAGAACTTGTTTCAAAATGAAAACATCGTCGGCATAGGATCTTTCCTCAAGGAGGTCCGCTTGCTACGAAATCGGAGATGTTTCGAAGCCTTTCATTAATTATTCTGCTGTAGATTTTATTAGAAATATTTAGAAAATGGTGGGACGTCCATTCTGAAAGTCGCAAGCTGCCGATCACATTACATATAATATTCAAAATTTTGTTAAATATCAAAACGTAAATGCGGCTATCATTCCACAGTTAATGATCTATAAGAATGTAAATTCCGTTGTTCTATGAATAATGTTGTTACTATCTTTCATCCTGGTATGTGACATAGTCTTTGTGAGTCTGTTCTGAAGTACTGAAATACTACAAAAACAATGACGCGCTTGTGAGAAACTCAGACAGCTACATAACAAACCTGACATTTCGGAATCAGAGAAATATCCCTCGTTCACAAATGCGAGTATATTGATCTTGCCGCGCTCACAGAAGCTGGTACTAATTTGGAGGAATACCTCTGGATAATCGTTGAGAATTTTAATAACCACAGAATCGGATCCACGGTCTTATCTTATCATTTCCATCAGTCAAAACTCTGCAGTTTTTCATCTCTATTTCTCTTTATGATCATTGTCCTATATAGCTTTCAGTTTCATTCTTCCTGTACTTTGTTGTAATAGCCTTAATAGCCTGTATGTTTGAATGTCGATTGAAATGAAGTGATATACTTCAGTTACTCGATACAGCAAATGACTATGTGTTACTGCATTCGTCTAGTTTGTTGTAATAAATTTACTTCTGATTATCTATTCCTTGATTAATTGGCAGTCCTGTCTGTGTGCTATTGTGTCTATTACTTTTGAAAGATTGAAGTTTTTCTTTACAGTGACAACACACCGTTACACATCTACAATATTTATGCAAAACTGTGCCATTATTGCCGGCCGCTGTGGCCGTGCGGTTCTAGGCACTTCAGTCCGGAATCGCGTGACTGCTACGGTCGCAGGTTCGAATCCTGCCTCGGGCATGGATGTGTGTGATGTCCTTAGGTTAGTTAGGTTTAAGTAGTTCTAAGTTCTAAGGGACTGATGACCTCAACAGTTAAGTCCCATAGTGCTCGGAGCCATTTAAACCATTTTTTGTGCCATTATTAAACAACATAACAATATTGCGTAAGAATATTATCTTTGGCTCTGTTTACCACGATATGTATTTTACTTGTCCGGGATCACACGGAAGTAGCTAATAATTAAGGGCCCACTTTCTAGCAAAACTAAAGCTGAGTCATGGCCAAATCTCGAGCTGGACCAAGAATAAGGTATAACAGTCACTGTTAGTCACACTTGTTTTGACAGCATCGTTTAATGTGGTTACATTTAAATCTACGATTACAAGGAGTGATAGTATACGTGTCGTATAATGTCACATACCTTCACTATGATTACACCTACCGACTGAGCCACAAAGAATTACACCATTTACATTCATTCATTCATTCTTGTTCTAACCAAAGACACACACATAACACTATAAATAGAAGATTAATATCCTTTTGTATTTACCTGGCACTTTCATTTGGTTCCCCAGTAATTAGTTGTTAGTTCTCTCTCTCTTTTGAAACAGTTACGTAACTATAGCGCTTATCTGTCTGCTGGTATTTCACTTGTACGCCAACTAGCCTTATAGAGATAGAACTTTCAGAATTACAGAGATATTCCACCATACTTTTTCAGTTTTAAGTTAATTCCGTCTAACCCAGATTTACTATTTTTTGTTTTCTTGGATGCCTCTTTTTAATTCTGTTAAATATAATAGATCTGTCACTATCTCAGTTTTTCCATCTGTTAGCTCTTCTGCAACACACCACAGATATTTTATAGTGATTTCTCTAGTCTTTTAAAGAAAGTATACTTATATTCAGTGTATCTTTGATTGTTCTTTTCAGCTATGTGATGAGTTTATAAGCTATTTCCTGTCTACTGTGAATGTTAGCTTTGTTTATAAATGTATCGTATGTGCTTGCCTTACGATTGTTTTGATTTCATAATATTTTTCTTCAGCTTTCTCAGTATGTTTCTGTAGGTACTTTGCCAATTGCTCTACTTTTATTTCCTTTAACTTGTTGTATCTCTTCCTTCCAATTTTTAAGCCCTCTCTTTCGATTCGTTTTGGGTTTCTCACCTCGCACTTCTTTATCGATCTTTATTACGACATTGTTTAATGTTTGTCAATTTTTCACTCATATCTCAGTTGGTGACATTTTTTGGAGTAGTTTAATTAACCTGCAGTAATATAATTTTGTTTCAACTCTCTTCTTTATCAGATGCATCTTAAAAGTTTTGTTTAGGTTTATTTCATTTTTTCTCTTGCTCTCTTTTTTTGTCTTTCCCACGTCTGGATCTTTGATTTAAGAAGATAATGGTCCGCTCTCACGTTTCTCCCTGTATATACTTTCGTATGTATTACACTTGAAGCGAGAGTAATGATAAGAGGATCGTGGTTTCGAGCATACCATGTGTGTTTCTGTATATATCTTTCTCTTTAAAAATCGTATCGATCAAATGTTGGATGCATTATTTACGTATTCTTTTATTTAGGTCTCCTACCAAGATGATATGGTCTGTCTAGCTTATATTATTCCGATTTATCTGTAATTCTTGGTTGTTCAGATCCGTTTCCTCCTTTCCTTCATCTGGTGCGTAGCTTCCTATAACTTTTAGAAGTCCTTTATGAAATATCCATCTCACTATGATAACCTTTCCGTTTACTAGAACATATTTCCATATGTTACCTTCCCATTTTATGTCTATCAATTCTATCATTCCGTTACAAGCTCTTTGCCCAGGTGCTATCCAATGTACACTCCTGGAAATGGAAAAAAGAACACATTGACACCGGTGTGTCAGACCCACCATACTTGCTCCGGACGCTGCGAGAGGGCTGTACAAGCAATGATCACACGCACGGCACAGCGGACACACCAGGAACCGCGCTGTTGGCCGTCGAATGGCGCTAGCTGCGCAGCATTTGTGCACCGCCGCCGTCAGTGTCAGCCAGTTTGCCGTGGCATACGGAGCTCCATCGCAGTCTTTAACACTGGTAGCATGCCGCGACAGCGTGGACGTGAACCGTATGTGCAGTTGACGGACTTTGAGCGAGGGCGTATAGTGGGCATGTGGGAGGCCGGGTGGACGTACCGCCGAATTGCTCAACACGTGGGGCGTGAGGTCTCCACAGTACATCGATGTTGTCGCCAGTGGTCGGCGGAAGGTGCACATGCCCGTCGACCTGGGACCGGACCGCAGCGACGCACGGATGCACGCCAAGATCTTAAGATCCTACGCAGTGCCGTAGGGGACCGCACCGCCACTTCCCAGCAAATTAGGGACACTGTTGCTCCTGGGGTATCGGCGAGGACCATTCGTAACCGTCTCCATGAAGCTGGGCTACGGTCCCGCACACCGTTAGGCCGTCTTCCGCTCACGCCCCAACATCGTGCAGCCCGCCTCCAGTGGTGTCGCGACAGGCGTGAATGGAGGGACGAATGGAGACGTGTCGTCTTCAGCGATGAGAGTCGCTTCTGCCTTGGTGCCAATGATGGTCGTATGCGTGTTTGGCGCCGTGCACGTGAGCGCCACAATCAGGACTGCATACGACCGAGGCACACAGGGCCAACACCCGGCATCATGGTGTGGGGAGCGATCTCCTACACTGGCCGTACACCACTGGTGATCGTCGAGGGGACACTGAATAGTGCACGGTACATCCAAACCGTCATGGAACCCATCGTCCTACCATTCCTAGACCGGCAAGGGAACTTTCTGTTCCAACAGGACAATGCACGTCCGCATGTATCCCGTGCCACCCAACGTGCTCTAGAAGGTGTAAGTCAACTACCCTGGCCAGCAAGATCTCCGGATATGTCCCCCATCGAGCATGTTTGGGACTGGATGAAAAGTCGTCTCAAACGGTCTGCACGTCCAGCACGAACGCTGGTCCATCTGAGGCGCCAGGTGGAAATGGCATGGCAAGCCGTTCCACAGGACTACATCCAGCATCTCTACGATCGTCTCCATGGGAGAATAGCAGCCTGCATTGCTGCGAAAGGTGGATATACACTGTACTAGTGCCGACATTGTGCATGCTCTGTTGCCTGTGTCTATGTGCCTGTGGTTCTGTCAGTGTGATCATGTGATGTATCTGACCCCAGGAATGTGTCAATAAAGTTTGCCCTTCCTGGGACAATGAATTCACGGTGTTCTTATTTCAATTTCCAGGAGTGTATAACACAAGGTAATCCTCTAAATATTTAGTATCTTTCAGTTTCTTTTGTGTTTCTGCAATCATTGCTGTACTGATATTATTATTTTTTGAATATTTTTTTAAGCTCTGTCTCAGCTGTCCCCAGACCGTCTACATCCCATATGGTGGAAACGGGTATGTCTTTTGTTCCGTAATTTTTAGCCAATTCTTTGTCTGGTCGTGATCCATGATTTACGGTTTTTATCCGAGTCTTATTTTAGGCTTGTGAGTGTAAGTATTTTTACATGGATGCGTTACTGGCCTTGTCGTATAGGTCCCACCTCCAGACCGTCAGGGTCAGGAAAGCAAGAACCGACTAAGAGAGGCCGACAGAAAAGGAAACAGAACAAGTGTCACACAAGTAAAACATTTCTGTAGAAACCAACATAGGTTCCGAAAACAACGATCGTCTGGAATCTAGCTCGCTCTGTTCCTCCACGACACACAGAAACCAGAAGATACAGGCACCCAGATAGATACCGTCTTCCTTGACTTCAGAAAGGACAGGACACTGTTCCGCATTGCAGCCTAATGAAAAAATTACGAGCATATGGGACATCATAACAACTGTGTGACTGGACTGAACAGTTTGTAGCAAACAGAACGCAGCGTGTCATTTTGAAAATAAATAAGTCTTCAGACGCAAAAGTAGCTTCGGGCGTGTCGCACGAGATTGTTATAGGACTATCAGTATTCACAGTATACATAAATGATCTAGTAGATAACGACGGAAGTTCCTTATGGCTTTTCGCCGATAACGCTGTTGTAGTCGTATAGAAAGAAGTCGCGACGCTATAAAATAGTAGTGAAATGCAGGAATGTCTACAGAGGATCGGCACCTGCCGTAGGGAGTGGCAATTGACTCTCAATATAAAGAAATGTAACGTATTGCAAATAAACAGAACGAGTCTTTATTGTATGATTAAAAAATTACAGAACAACCAGTGGAAGTAGTTACTTCCATAAAATACCTGACAGTATCCGTAGGGAACGATGTGAGGTGGAACGACAACATAAAATTAATTGCGGGTAAGGCAGATATCAGACTGAGACTCACTGGAGGAGTCCTCAGGAATTGTAGTCTATCAACGAAGCAAGCAGCTTACAAAACACTCGCTTGACCAAGACTTGAATATTGCTTGTCAGTATGAGATCCGTAACAGATAGGACTGATAGAGAAGATCCAAAGAAGAGCAGCACGTTTCGTTACACATTCATTTAGTAAGCGCGAAAGCATCATGGAGATGATCAGCCAACGCCAGTGGCAACGCTACCAAAGAGGCGTTGCGCATCACGTTATGGCCTACTGTCAATGTTCTGGGAGTGTGCCTTCCTAGAAGAGTAAACCAGTCTATTTCTTCCTCCTGCGCATTTCTCGTGAAAAGACCACGGAGATAAAATTAGAGATTGGAGCCCACACAGAGGTTTACCAGCTATCATTCTTCCCGCAAACTACACACGACTGCAACAGGAAAAGGGGGAAATGTCAGTGGTACACAAATTACACTCTTCCACACATTGTAAGGTGACTTCCCGAGTATAGACCTAGATGCTGCAATTTCAGACCTACCTAAGGGCCCATGTTGTTGCCACCCACATATTGCGAGGTGCCGGGGCTAGCAGTGTATTTAACACTCAATTCTTCTAGAATCTACATATGTACATGATGCTCTAAGCCCCCCCTATTCTAACTCCAACTTTTGCTGTTGCACAAGGATAAAAAAAAATAAGCGAACTGACTCTAATAAACCCTGCCAGTGGAGTAGAAGAGAGTTTGGCACCTGCAATAATTTAATTTGATAAATAAGTTAAATAAACGAAGGTTTCATTAACACAGTGAGGAATTATGGGGTTGCTCTACCGATTAACAGAATGAAAGTTCTGTCCAAAATAACAATATGCTTTATTAAGACTAAACACAAAATAATAAACAAAAACACATTAAACATTTACAATACATCAAATTGGCTCAAATTGGATACTCAAACAAACGCTGTGAATGTGAAGTTGTCCCTAAACTAGATTGTGAGGATTATGATGAAGTGGTATGTGCAGCCAATTCCTTGCAACTCAAATCTTAGAGAAAACACATAGCCAACCCAACATTAATTGCTGCTACCCAAGACAGAACAAAGTTAGAAAAAAGATGAACAGGCGCGTTCTGCTGAGCTCTGTTTATCACCTAGGAAAATCCCTATCTGCCGGTGCTGCGGACATACTTTTCCAAACTGTCTTCTTGACTGCCAGGACACGATCTGGCGTACCGGAGCCGTTGGCTGGTTGCTTCGACGTCCTCGACCGAAAAGCGAGAGCCGACTACTTACAAGAGCACCCGTACAAAACCGAACACAGAACATTCCCGCCCCCCCGACAGTGGCCGTGGTTAAACGTTCCAATCAGCAACTCGAAAACCGGCGGAAAATTCCACTCCATTGCCGGAACGCTACCATTCCACCAATGGACATTCTTGGCGCCAATTTCTGCGTCGATCTTGCTACGTCACGGAGCTATGCCCTGAGCAAGCCAATCACAGTTACTATTTTGCATAAACCGCGGGAATTTTCCCGCCACAGCTGCCTGGGTACACAAGTCATTCCCTCGCCTCGCTGGTAGCCCGCCAGAAAGTGTTTTCGCAAAGTTTCTGCGAAGTAACGGAACCTCTAGCCCAGCCGCTACTTCAGGCCCTGCGGGCGTGCCTCTTGACAATGTCGGCGTCTGGAAAGCATTCACTCGACTCCCTCACACCTGTCGGCTTACCCTTTCAAAGTCAAACATAGCCCGCCTGTTACTGGACCACCCGGGTGACGAGAGACGCTGCGTGGGAAGTCCGCGTGTGAAGGAATAGCAACTTTCCACCGCATGCAATTAGAGAGGAGAATCGTAAGATAGAAATATGAGAGGGGGCTCATGCCACCTCTCATTCCCAAGTAGGAAGCCCCCTAGGAGGTCTACTCTTTCCCTGATCTGTGAGCAGACCAATTTGGTATGGGTCGCTCTACCAGGAGTATAGCATCCGTCCACATAGCTCTGTGGATCATTGAGACACAAAAACCTCCTGGCTACCTTATGTTGGCAGTCTATGAGGAAGTGAAGAGTATGTATATGGGTGTAAATCTCAGGTACAAAGAAGATACTCCAGCCTAAGATCACTTAATGAAGGTCGTATTCGTGGTACAATGGTTGGTATTGCTAACTTGCACAAGTTGCGCAGTTGACCGACACTGGAGATTGACGACATTAGGAACTCTATATGTATCTCAGTTGTTCGACTAGGTACTTATAAGGAGATTCCGGGTTCGATTCCTTGCGCCCATCTAAAATTGATAACCATCTGAAACTGATATTAGGACAACTTACACTTTCCTTTAAGAGCGAAACAAAGTTGCAATCAAGCAAAAGGGAGAAGTCACATGTGGTCACACCCATCACGTTCAGCAGACCCTAAGCATGTGGTCAGACGCACCACATGCACGTTCAGCCGACTATGCAGAGAGCAAGCTGTCATGGTGTCCATTGCTAAAAGGAAGTCAGTAATTCGTGTTTTCTCTGTGACTGTTGCATTATATACTGCAGCAGTGAACAATACGAAAAAGAGGAGTCCGTCTTATGGTAGAAGAAAATGGGTGACCAGCTGGGAAGAGAAGGGAAGCTTGAAGTTTCTCCCAAAATAACTTCTTTCAGAGGATGAATATTCGTTCCGAAATTGAGGGTGAGCAAGGATATTTATCGATTCCTGGACCTCGTGAAACAGAAATTAATGCAGTAACTCACTGTGATGAGAAAAGCGATTACCTCTAGCTTTTGGTATGTGGAACTCAGTCAGGAAATTACACTTCTACATCTACATCGACATGGTTACTCTGGAATTCACAATTAAGAGCCCGGCAGGGGGTTCATTGTACATCTTCGGCTACTTCTCTACAGTTCCACCCTCCAGCAGCGCACAGGAAAACCGACCACTTAAATCTTATTTCTCTTATTTTATTACGATGATCCCTTCTTCCTATGTAGGGCCGCGTGGTCTAGGGCGCCTTGCCACGGTTAGCGCAGCTCCCCCGGCGGAGGTTCGAGTCCTCCCTCGGGCGTGGATGTGTGTGTCGTCCTTAGCGTAAGTTAGTTTAAGTTAGATTAAATAGTGTGTAAGACTAGGCAGCGATGACCTCAGCAGTTTTGTTCCAATGGAACTTACCACCTATGTAGAGGGGAGCCAAAAAGATCTTTCCTCATTCAGAAGTGAAAGTAGGTGATCGAAATTTTATGACATGATCCTACCCCAACGGAAACCGCCTTTGTTTTATTTATTGCTTCCCTAATTCACGTATCATATTCGTGGCATTGTCTCCTCTGTTTTGCGATAGTACAAAACGAGCTGCCCTTCTTTGAAATTTTCTGATGACCTCTGCCAATTCCATGTGAAGCAGATAGTACACTGTCCAGCAGTATTCCAGAAGACGACAGACAAGCGTAGTGTAGATATTCTTTTCGGCAGACCTGTTGTATTTTCTAACTGTTCTGACCCCCAAATGCAATCTTTGATTTGCCTACCCCGCAACATTTTGCGTGTGATCATTCCAATTTAATAGTAATTGTAATCTCTAGGTATTTAGCTGCATTCAGGGTCTTAAGATTCCCATGATTTATCGTGTAACAGAAATTTAGCAGATTCTCTGTAGTACTCGTGTGGGTAACTTCACATTTTTCATTATTTGGAGGGTGAATAATTTGCAGTTGGTGTCGATCATCTGATGACTTTATGGGATGGTAAATGACAGCATCATATGTAAACAATCTAAGGGGCTGCTTAAATTGTCTCTTAGACGTTTTTATAGATCAGAAACAGCAGAGAGACTATAACACTTTCCTGGGTAACCTCATGTAACACTTCTGTTTTACTCGATGACTTTACGCCAGTTATTACGAACTGTGAACCACGAATACAGTCACAGAACTAAGACAATAGTCCATAGAGACGCAAATTGGTTGGAAGTCACTTGTGAGGATCAGTGTGGAAAGTCTTCTGGAAGTCTAAAAATGTGGAATCAGTCTGAGGTCTCTTGTCAATAGGACTCATTACTTTATGTGAATAAAGAACTAGTTGTGTTTGTTAAGAACGTTTTTTTCTGGATCCATGTTGGCTATTTGTAAATCGCTCGTTATCTTTGATGTAATTCAACAATGCTCGAACGCAGTATAGGTTCCAAATTCTTTCCAGTACATCTACTATGTTACGACTTATCTAAATTGAAGCTACATTAAAATAATTAAAATAGAATAATCAATAATGAGAGCGACAGGCGATGTGTACACACCTCAGAGTCAATATCAGTAAAATTAAATAAATCAAATTACTATCAAATCCATATTCATCAACAATTTTTCACCATCGAATCTGTTATAAACAAAAATCTATTGTAACTCACATCCTCTTAACTTGACCTGAAATGTTTTATAATGATAAATCCTGAGAATTATAACTCTAAAGAGATTCTCTGATAATGGAGATATACAAACAAGTAAATTAAGTAGAGTAAATCATGTATTATCAATCACGAGCTTCCTCTGAATCGAATGTGATACCGCCAAACTCTTTGAGTTTAAAGACCTTAACTAATAGTACCCTGGTAAATATAATTAACATTTAAAATAATAGTGTATCTAATCCTAGTTTATTATTCAGATTTCACAGATTCATAAAAAGAGCTACAAATAAATTTTAGCATTTCACATTACAGAGTTATATTTTATCCCTAATAATATCAACAACTGTTTTAACCAAAAATATTCACTTGTATCAATTGTATAACTGTGGCTGCTGGTACAAATTATGCTAGTACTAAATCAATTGCTAAATCCAAGATCACTTGATAATTAAATCAAATTACTGCAAAAAGAACATTTAGTTTAACAAAACTTACATATAACACAAAGAAAAAGTGAATAAACAAGCAAGAATTAAAATTTTAGGAACAAAAAATGAGAAATTCCTAAATTAACCGAAACAAGAAAAAAGAAGAGACAAATATTTATAGAAAATTTTTAAAAAAGAACAAACAATAACAAAAGAAATGAACCATACACCCTTCCACTGACCACAACAACTTCTGTTATATATAAATAAAGATAAATATGGAACCTATATACCAAGAAATGTATTATATTATATTCTTTCTATTTAATCTTTTTTCTTTTTTTCACTAATAATAAAGAAAGCTTAAATAATATAATAAATATATTTGACACAAATATGTAAATTTATATAATGTGTAATTAATATAAAATTAACTTTATATTAAGTTAAATTAAATAGTAATTAGTTGAATAATTTAATTATTAATAAATTGATAAATTATATTATTATAATTAGTATAAATAATTCTATTAAAATAATAACTTATATAAGATCAATTTATTTTAAGCTAAAACATAATTAGCTATAATCCTCGGTAAATATATGTATTAAAATAATCATTTAATTTTAATAAAATGAATTTATAGGTATATATATTTAATTAGTATAAAAAATTAATGTGCATTATATATCTTAATGTAAAATGGTAAGCTAATGAAGCTAATGGGTTCATACCCCATTTATAGAGGTATCAATCCTCTCCTTTTTAGTGACCAACAACTCTACAAAACTTCTCTTCCTATCAACATTAATTATAGGATCGATCCTGTCCATTTCAACAAATTCCTGATATGGGGTTTGAATAGGACTTGAGATCAACTTACTTTCATTTATTCCACTTCTAAAAAGAAACAAAAACATAATGATAAATGAATCATGAATTAGATATTTTATTGTCAAAGGAATAGCACTGACAATACTATTATTTTCAGTTCTGCTGATTCGGATAAAGTATCCAATAGGATGAGAAAGAGAATTTATTCATTCAATAATATTCAGATCCAGATTTCTATTAAAGATTGGAGCTGCACCTTTCCATTTCTGATTTGAGAAGGCATAGGTGCTTCAAGCTGAAATAACTGCTTAACATTAGTAACATGACAAAAAATTGCTCCAATAGTAGTACTATCATATTGTATTCAACTAAGAACATATATTTGAACCATTATCATTTTAAGAATTATCATTGGGGAAATAGGAGGTTTAAATCAGACATCATTATAAAAACTTCTGTCATACTACTCAATTAGACATTTAGGGTGAATAATCAGAAATTTAACTGTTAGAGAAAACAAATGAGAACTATACTATATTATTTATTCGTTACTAAGACTAATTATAGTTTTATTATTTAAGCAAATCAACTAGATTTTCAGTTCTAATTGTATCAATACCGAAAATTCGTGATCTATAAAGATAAAGTCTCAAAAATCAAGAATTATTCTTCCTATAACTGTAATAATTTCAACTATAGGATTGATTTCATCATCAACTTTAGTCTCATTATACTAAGAACTTAATTAAACTAATAACCTTCAAAGTCAAAATTAAAAGAATAATCTTTTAGGCCTTAGTAACACTTTACACAGTCTAGAATCATAACTGAATATAAGACCATACTATGGTAAAAGAGAGAATATCTCAGAAGTAGATTTACAGTCTACCACCTAAAATTCAGCCATCTTAGCGACGTGTGTCTGTAATTTCATGAATTACTGCTAATTCGTTTCTTGACTGCTGGTGTGTCCTGTGCAACTTTCCAGTTTTTGGGTACATATTCATAGACACTTTTGATACATAAACTTCCTCACTACCAGCATACTTTTCCCTGAAGTCTATCATGGCATGTCTGTTTTTGGCAGTATTGTGAATACAGAATTTTAACTTTCTTTTTAATTTACTTCACTTATGCCTGCCATCTACACTATTTTAACGCACAGCAAATTTCTTTTAATGCTGCATCACCTATTTTTCCTGTTGTAATGAACTTTATTACAGATATCAAAAAGACATGAGTTTAGTTAATGTTGTTCAATTACAGCACTCGTATGTTCTTTGCACCAAAATGCCATATGGTATCCTCATTCTTTCTTAAATTACTCTGTCAGCACACCACGGTAGCTGCGAAGTGCTACGTAGCAGAATCCCTCCACACTTGAAAGCTCACCTGTGAGTGAACGCTTAGTCTCATGTGGGCAGATCGGTGTCTCAACCCGTCCACTTCCAGACACGGTATGACTCGCCATGTATTCGGTGCAACGTGCAGCATCATAGTAGGGATAGCGAGTTTAGCAGTCTTCCACATCGCCATGGACTACTGCTGAGCGCTAAATGGAACGTGTAAACATGAAGGATGATTCAGCTGCTGCTGCCTATGGGTTTCATGCATCAGCAACATCTTCAAAAACCACGCGTGAGATCTTTATATTCTCTCGCTCGCTATGTACAAATTGTTAGTCCTATGGCGAATTGAATAAGATCTTTTTGTAGGGCATTTAATGTAGTTACATTTTGTAATGCGCCACGCTTTCGCTGGAGGCCACGGTTTTCGACTTATAATTCGAAAGCTGCGGCCTCTAGCGAAAATATATCCCACCACGAAATTTAACTAAATGAAATTTCCTATGACAAGGTCCTGTTCATTTGTGCTGTAGGACTAATTGCTCGCACCTAGTGAGGGAGATAATTTGCAAATCGTGCGGCATGCTATTTCAAGGTGTCGTGGATTCATAAAGCCCTGCATATCCTGCAAACTAATTCCTTCGTACCCTTCTTGTTCTTTTTCTCCCATTCTAAGTTTTTGTTTTTAAACTTCACTTATTTCAAATGAAGTAGCCAAATGGTTCAAATGGCTCTAAACACTATGGGATTTAACATCTGAGATCATCAGTCCCCTAGATTTAGAACTACTTAAACCTAACTAACCTAAGGACATAACACACATCCATGCCCAAGGCAGGATTCGAACCTGCAATCGTAGCAGCAGCGTGGTTCCAGACTGAGGTGCCTAGAACCGTTCGGCCACAGTGGCTGGCACGAAGTAACATATTTAGTTATTTTAACTGATAACTACAAACTGAGCTAACCAGGTGCAAAAATAAAAAAAAAAAAATAAAAGCTGGCCGGGGTGGCCGAGCGGTTCTAGGCGGTACAGTCTGGACCCGGGCGACCGCTACGGTCGCAGGTTCGAATCCTTTCTCGGGCATGGATGTGTGTGATGTCCTTAGGTTAGTTCAGTTTAAGTAGTTCTAAGTTCTAGGGGACTGGTGACCTCAGATGTTAAGTCCCATAGTGCTCAGAGCCATTAAATAAAATAAAAACGTTGTACAGTAAAATTGAATTATAGAATGATAAAAACATGTTATGAGTGTAATAAGAGCTCCATACAGAAAACTACATTTAGTTTGTATTCGAAATCATATTACAGCACTAAATCTCAAATAAATAGAATGATAGTAACATTACATTTACAACATTCATGTAAACAGGTATTAAACATAGAATTATACAGATTGTTGTCCCATGTACATATTTTACGAAGATTTCGAAATGAATCCTCGATGACAGTTAGATGTGGTTCGTGTATAACTCTTGCAGTGAATATATCTAAAGTAAGATATACAATGTCTTTGAATGGGGTATGCTTTTGGTCAGATGTATTTATGTACCTGGGCAATACAGATGTAGAAGTTCTACACACTTGACAATAATTAATAAGAAAATATAATGAACCAGAAAACCCATGGCAGGTTAGTCAACAGTTGTATGAAATCTCTATTTATACAACTTCATAAGAGTACCACTTATTGTAAACAATTTTTGTGATACTCAACCGTGATCTGAAAACTGCTGTTGGTCTGATCTCAGAATTTTTGAAGACACAAAATGAGGCTACGATGTTCGTGTTTTATCTGGACAAATAACACGAATGGATGCGATGACGATGGATATAGGCCCATTCTGTATAAGAAGTAAACCTCAAGGCTTAGGTACGTGTACAACTTAACTGCAGAAATTATGAAGAAATATGTAGGATATTACTATGCTAAGAAGTAAACCCCAAGGATTAGGTTTGCGTACCCAGAAAAAGAAGAAACTGAGAAGAAAGAAGCAAAAAAGCGAGCTGTTACGATGTTTTATCGTTTCTCAGGTGGAAACAGATTTCAATACGTTTGCATTAAACTGTATTTAGAAGCTGAAGCTTGGTGTATGCGTATTAAGTACTACATGAATCGTACACTTACGGTAGGTGTACCCGCAGTCTGGACAGTTCAACTTGTTCTTAGAATTATACCTAAAGCGAGAACTCGAAATGGTGTTCCGGGGTTCGATTCCCGGCGGGGTCAGGGATTTTCACCTGCCTCGAGATGACTGGGTGTTTGTGTTGTCCCCATCATTTCATCATCATCCAGGAAAGTGGCGAAATTGGACTGAGCAAAGATTGGGTAATTGTACGGGCGCTGATAACCACGCAGTTGTGCGCCCCACAAACCAAACATCATCATCATCATCATCGAAATGGTGTTGAAAGAGAATGGATTTACAGAGGAGAGTGAAAAAGGTGCCTTGTAAAGCATCGATTATATTTCCTGGTATAATTTTCAATTAACGCATTAATTATTTTACACATACATTAAAATATAAGGATCAAAGAATATAAAGCTTGCTCTTGAAGAAAAATGTTGTCCACAGTTTATAGTTTTGCAGTACGTATGGTCGTAGTTAGATTCCAATACCCTGTCAATCAATCAAAGATCAGCTGGAGAGACAAAGTAACAAAAGAAGAGGTGCTTAGAAGAGTACAGGAAACCAGATCTCCGTAGAGGCACATCCAGACAAGAAGAGACAAACTTGTAGGGCACACCCTAAGAATCAACATCACTGGAACAATAGCAGAAAGAGCCATTGAGGGAAGGAATTGGCGGGGATGACCAAGGATGCCATACACGTTACAGATCATGAATGATGTTAGTCGTAACACGTAGATGGAAATGAAGAGGAAGGCAGACAGAAGAGAGGAATGGTTCTCTGCTGCAAACCAACCTCAGTGTTAAACACTAAAAGAGGAAAACGTATGAATATATCAAGCGTTAGCGTCCTAGCGAAAGTCAGTTACTCTAAATGTACCTTCCATGCGCACTTTCAATGAAACCTAACGGTTTTGAATGGACGAAGTCGACAGTCAGTAACTGTTGGAGTAACTCAAGTGAATGTTACAGGGTGTACGCAGGGTGGTCAGCAACAGTCTGAGAGACTTGTAAGGGCATAACAGAGGAATGTTATGATGACGAATAATTGTCAAGAAAAAAATCGATACTTTGCGCCGTTTCCGAGTTAATTAGCATTGAAGTTAGCCAATCAGGAACACACAATCAAACGGCCCGCCAGAGACGGTGTCGCCAAACGTTTTCTTCGTTTGGTTTCCTAAAACCTAACAAGAGAGCGGTACAAAAATTGGGCATGACGGTAGTAAGGATCGAGGGCCGAGCAGTCTCGTGCGCTATCGTCTACGCTATGAGAACATCTCGACTACGCTATGAGAAAAACTGTCACTATTTGTATCTGGTGGGCCGCTTGAAGGTGCGTGAGCAACGGCCTAACTGGCCAACTTCCATGCTAATTTTACTCTGAAATGGCGCAACGTATCGAATTTGATTCTTAACAACTATTTTTCATCACTATACCATGCCACACCGATACTATCTTTTCAGAATGTTCCTGGCCACCCCGTATACACGGAGACGTGCTGAAAAGTAATGCCTCCGAACTTTTTATTTAAAAACCTTTAAAGCTTTTTAAATATGACAAACGCTGTTAACGTTCTACATATTTATTCTTTATGTCTACGTACGTATTTCTCAACATAGTCAGTATGGTGACGAACACGTTTCTACCATCACCGTAGAATGTTTGACTTTGTCGAAGCAGCTACAACCTCACTTCTGCTTGTACAGTTCCATCGCTATCAAAGTGAACTCTCGGAGCTATTCAGGTTTTGGAAACGGATAAACATTAGATGAGAGCGAGTCGGGACTGTATGGAGGATGATCGATGACAGTAAACCAAAGATGTTGTATTGCTGTAGAAGTCTCAGTGTTCGTGTGTGGTCTGGCATTATTATGCTGAAGGAGACACTCTCCATGTGTGGACGAATTCTCGAAATCGAAACTCCATTACAGTACGCTGTTTATCACTCACCGACATAACTGCGTTAAACACCACAATGTTACACGCTACAATTCGAGGCACTCACGCGACAGAGGGCTGCGCATATACAGACCTGAAGAATAAAGATGTACGTGTTAACGACTTTTGTTTTATTTAAAAAGCTTTAAGAGTTGTCACATGAAAAATTCGGAGACATTACTTTTGAGCACGCCCTCGTATATAAAGGATGTCGAATCTTTTCACCAAACGTCCAGAGTTGATAGATCACGTCATGGCGAACAACTCTTGTTAGAGACAAAATTATTCCCTAGATGCTTCCTAACGACGATAGGCCTCCTTCAGTATTCATCTGCTCTCAGACGAAGTGATGTGGTTGAACTAGGAAGGTATTCTGTACATGTGTGCTCAAACTACCTGCCCCAGTAAGTTGATAGTGATTTTCAACAAGAAAACCTTAAGAATGTGTGTCTCTAAGTGGAAAAAGTTATTTAGAAGCTAATAAGGATGTTCAGTTGTCTTGGCCTACTGCCTTTCACGTAGACTAGATGACTGGAATACAGGCAACACACTCTGCGTAAATGTGTCGCAGCGTGCCTACTCCCTGCTGCCGCTCAAGGACATAACTAATAATTGAAGATCCCTGGCATCGCTGGGAAGAGTCAGCAAACAAATTTATGCCCCACGTTTTCGTCTATCAACAACAGGCATTTAATGGGAAGAATTTGAAGCACCCTGTATATTATATATTCGTGGTTTTCTATTCCCATAAAAGGAGCCTACCCAGGTGGAGAATGTGGGAATGCTTTTCAGATGTAATGGGTACCAAGGAAATAATATATTAGGAGTGGACCAAAAAATGATACAGCAAATCCTGGTGTGACGATATCCAGAAAAGGTGGCTTCCTGGTCAGCATATGTCCACCCACAGGGTGTGTGGCCGCAACTGAATGCTGAAGGAACCGACAACGCTTGGTTCTAATTTCCCAATGGAAACAATGGAGAAAATTACACGCAACCGTGAGTGGCGCGAGGAATAACAATATCCCGGATGATGAGTAGTCCACCTTATAATACCATCACTGCCTCTCGTTAAATGTTCTGAAACTATTTTGTTCGCCAATTATGGTTTATAGAAGCAATGTTATGTTACCCTCTGAAAGGAATTTTGTTGCATTGACCGTGATGTACGTACCGGAGATGGCTTATCGGAAGTGAAAGTCAAAATTACGTAAACATTTAAAAGGTATCAAACAATGATTTAACTATCCACACTGTTCAAAGAATAGAGAAAACGGTCGCCAGCCTAATTAGGCATGAGAATGATTAACATTCTTGTCCAATAAAATAGGTATGAGTAACTTTAATGGACAGACACAGCCCATACTTTATCACATGAGAGTGCAATGAACTCTTTCACTAGCAGATGTTGACGTTAAAGAAAAATGCTAACAGCTATAGAAGAACATACCTATTTGCATAAGTACAACAGATAATGACACACTTTTGCCTTCAGGGCTTAGTCAAAGCGAATAATTTCAATAACATTACTATTAGATTGCACTTTAGAATCATAAAATCAGACATAGATTCAGTATCATTTTTCATATATTTTCCTGTCTGCATGGTATGTGGATATGGTCAGTGCAAAATTAGGTATTGTGCGTAGATTAAGTCTCTCACAACTAAATACCTTTTACTTAGTATGAAAATGGAGTTCACCAACAAATTACTTCTCACTGTCCTCTGAATAAAGAAGTTACTGTTTTCATAGATATTGATCTTTCTATTAATCGTTATCTAGGATGAGCACAATAGACAAACTGTGGATCCTGTTACACTATTAATAAGCACTTTTAATACACAAGAGGAATCCAATATTGTACAGAACTTGACTTGAATAGCAAGAGTAATTGAAACTTTCTGTAATTAAGTAACTTTGTGCATCTGAACTACTTTCAGTGGAGGGTAGGCCCTTAATCTTGACCACTATAGCAGAGCAAACTAAACACAGCTTCAGTCCACTAGAGAAACGAGCCCTTAACAAGCATGAACATGTAACTTTCAACAGTAATAGTTCTCAGCTTTTACTGCAGTAGAACACAATTTGACGTAGTTATAAGACAATAACTCACCTTTGGGTGATTTTCAACAGGCTGCACTATGATCATTTAATTTGCAAAACTCTATAAGCCACAGTTTTGAGAACATTCACTTTTGAAGTTGGCAACAAAATATTAATAAGCAGTTTTAATAGAAAAATTATTTTCAGCAAGCGTCATTTACTATATTACTCAGTTCTGCTACATTAACTTTAACTTAGTTTCTTCTTACTGTCTTCAAGTGGCATTATTGAATTAATAACTGGGCTTTCCTATTGTCACAGTATGGATACTCGGTAAGCATATTTGACATGGGAAGGACCCTAAATGATTGTGTGACTGGGGATAAAAAATCAAGGAATGTATAAGAATTCGAGTATGATTTGAGCACACTAAAATCTCCAATTAGGTGATCCTTCACTGTACATTACTATAATTCTTCTGTTCCGTTACAGTGGTTGCGCCATGTGGTGGAGAGTGCATGTTGGTAGGTTGATTTGCAGGTAGAAACCCTGAACCCTGTCATGTTTTGGTGGCGATGACAGCCATCAATTTTCAAAATAGAGCCAGCTAATTACTGCATCCATCCGGGTCTTTGGCACATTGGAAAACGGCACAAAAGGCCCTCTCGGCATCAGCACAAAACACAACTTAAAAAAAAAAAGCTGTTGATGGTTCAGTAGCTCATCCCCGATTAACTATTCCGTCCACCTTTCTATCCATGCCAACCAAATTTTGCACGCGCTGCATGCTTCCGTTCCCGAGAGCAACCACAACACCTTTTATACATATAAATAACTAAGAACCCTATGTGAGGATCAGCAATTACATGAAAGCAACCAAACATATGAAATAAAATAGATCAGTTACACATATTGGTATTTCTACAAAAAAAATTATTCACACAGAAATTACAATTATATACAGTAAGTTTTGTCCCCTCCAATTGAGGCAAAGAATTTAAATAATAAAGACAACACATTACATATGATTAAACCAGGACATCAAAGTTTCTACAAAGAAAAAAGTACACATTTTTGTACTGTACCGAATTAATCATAGAATAATTACAGAAGCTCAACGATGGAATGTTGAACAAAACAGAAATCGAAATGAATCAGCAAAAGGTATGTGGTGTCTGAGCTATGGTGTTACAACCAAGAACTCTCATCTGCGGAGGTTGGACTTAGAGTTCTTTGACTAACTTCCACACAACTTCCAAATTCTTTGGAACTTTAGACACAAACACATTAGCCCAACCAGGATAATTGCATAATCTAAACAAAAGATAGTACTGGGGGAAATCTCAAACCTAACTTTTGCAGATGGTATGACCATACTCTCAGATAGCGAAGCTACACCAAGCAAATAAACAGATATAGCCTACCCGAAGAACTTGGCCTGCATATATTTTCCAGGAGTCTGACTTCTTAAACACACAAAAATTTCATACAAAATACACGTTAATCAGAGTTGCACATTTCAAACAAATGGTTCAAATGGCTCTGAGCACTATGGGACTTAACATCTTAGGTCATCAGTCCCCTAGAACTTAGAACTACTTAAACCTAACTAACCTAAAGACATCACACACATCCATGCCCGAGGCAGAATTCGAACCTGCGACCGTAGCAGTCCCGCAGTTCCGGATTGCAGCGCCTAGAACCGCACGGCCACCGCGGCCGGCACATTTCAAACATTTCGATGAAATTCTCACACCTACAGGAGGAGGGATGAGCTCACAGAGGACACGACTCGGCACAATGCTTTGCATGACCCTATACTGTCTCGACGCAAATTTATATATACAGGGTGCTAGAGGTATAAGTGCAGATATTTTTATTGGTGACCAATCAGTGATACTTCATTTGTAGATTAATAATTGTAACTATTAGAAATAGTGCGTTTTTATGTTGGTTGGCACTTCCAAGTATAAGTGGCTAAACCAAGCCATTAATGCTTATGTTTCCCTGGGCAGCAGATCAGATGTTGAAGTGTGGACACGTGGATGCAAAACGGTTAGTCTGTACTGACAGTTGTGATCCACTTTGTGGTGCAGTTACGACACTTCAGAAAAAGTCAAGTAGTAAAAAACGTGACGTTTCTGCGGGAAGACTGATAGGTGAAAAAAAAAAAGAAAACAACTGAGACACTGAAGTGGGTAGATATTAAGGTACCAATGATCACAATAACTGCACTTATACCTCTGGCACCCACTGTGCTCCAGACGATAACGTCGGAAGCTTCTCTAGGCTGCCGGTCGTTGTGGCCGAGCGGTTCTAGGCGCTTCAGTCCTGAACCGCGCTGCTGCTACGGTCGCAGGTTCGAATCATGTCTCGGGTATGGATGTGTGTGATGTCCTTAGGTTAGTTAGGTTTAAGTAGTTCTAAGTCTAGGGGACTGATGACCTCAGATGTTAAGTCCCGTAGTGCTTAGAGCCATTTGAACCATTTTTGAATCCTCTAGGCTGTTGGTAGACGAATCTGTCGTCTAATGGTGCAACGCCAACAAACTGTAGCGAAAGAAGTAAGCCCTTAGGGGGCAGCTGGTGCGTAATGTAAATGACTGTAGCGTATTTAAAAAAAAAAAAAAAAAGTGGTGAAAGATTCAAATCTGGTGGTGGCAAATACTGAGAAAGGTATCAACCATAAAATATGTGGGAGTAATCGCCCTGTTCGACCCGAAGTAGAATGATCTCATTAAACTACGTCGAGGAAAAGCTAATGCCAGGTGGAAGTCATGGAAAGAATTCTGCTGAAACATAATACATCTATGATAAGCTGGAAGGGATTAGCAGTGCGTGAACTATAGAGCTGTAAGGTACTTGAGATCCAGAATGTGAAGTTTTTACAGAAAAAAAGAAGTTAACGATAAGTGTCCACAGAGGAAATTAGGGACAATTTAAAAGACAAGCTTCAAGTAAACTTCAACACCAGTAAATCAACATAAATTGCAAGCAAGGCTAAATAAACGTACCACATTTACAGGAATTCAGGCAAAGAATCTTTAATTACCTTACTAAATTACAAAAGCAGTCTTTAAGGAAATTTCAGACATTCTGAGAGGAAGCAATTTTGAGCTGAATAGCAGAGATACTTTACCATTTGCAGAATCAACAGAGAGAATCAAACTTCACTAATTAAAAGTAATAACGGAATTATAATCGCTTTCTCTGTATTAGCGCCGCTGATTCAACGCATCCATCAATGTCGGGTTCTTACGGGAGATGGCATTGTTACGAATATCGGCCATTTTACTACAACATAAGAACACAGTTACACACATACCATATATATGCAACTACTTTAGAGCCCACAGCTTCGCTCGCGTGGACTGTATGGTCTGCTTTTCCTTTATTCGAATTTTTATGTTGTTTACAAATTGCAACATGTTCTAAGCTTTTCACGCTAATTAAGGCCAAAGAAGCATGGTCTTTTCCGAATTTACTTCGGAGTAAAAGCGATTTTGGGATCTGGAATCCAGTATAATTGTTTGTCATGCCGTCTGCATTCTTGTGGTGATATATCAATAGAAATTTTCATCCCCTAACACATATTTCTTTATATATAACCGAGAAATATCCGTTTTTAAAGGTTCAGCGTCAAAATTTTTTTAATTTAACGAAATATTTTCTTAGAACTTTTCATCCCCTATTGCACACCCTTAGCAGTGCAATTTCCAAAAAATCCCTTCTGAACCGTCGCCTATAGTAATACGATCAACACTCTCTGCAAATATCAAGCTTCTATCCTTACGGATTGTCCAGGGCGATTATGAGTCAGTGAGTTCAAAATGGTTCAAATGGCTCTGAGCACTATGGGACTTAACTTCTAAGGTCATCAGTCCCCTAGAACTTAGAACTACTTAAACCTAACTAACCTAAAGACATCACACACATCCATGCCCGAGGAAGGATTCGAACCTGCGACCGTAGCGGTCACGCGGTTCCAGACTGAAGCGCCTTTAACCGCTTGGCCACACCAGCCGGCAGTCAGTGAGTCATATATGACTCGCTGACTCATCACTATGCAGGGTGTATCAAAAACAATCACCCGATTTTGCGCATTTATGTCTCTGAAACTCATAAACATATACAATGAATTTTGTTTTTTGATGAATGGAAAAATCAAACACTTTTTTTTCATACCTTTTCATAGGTGTTCAATATACCCCCCTTGAGATGCGCGGCATATGTCAATGCGGTATTCAAATTATTCCCAACTGCTCCTATGCGATGTCTCAGTTCATTCATTGTTGTTCGTAACGGAGGCACATAAACAGAGTCCTTTAAAAACTCCACAAAAAATAATGACATACATTCAGGTCCGGCGACCTTGGAGGCCAGTAATATAACGGTGAACGCTTTCTGTTATCCTAACACCATTTTTACTTGGAATGAAGTGGGCGCACACTGCAGGTACGTAGCGGAAACCATGTAAAAATCGAGAGTTTGCTCTTTCCAACAGTACGTTATTCAAGCACGTATCACAAATAAGCTAATAGTAGCGATTTTTTTTAATCGGATCATTCTTTTCGATAAGCCCTGTATATGAGTGTATGTTTGTAGAGCAGTGGTTCTCAAACTTTTTGAGCTCCGGGCGCATTTGAAAGGCCGCAAATAATTGTGGGCGCACTACACTCACAATTCTGAGGAAAATTTTGCAACAGTCAATACGGGAAAAATATACTGTGATAAAATAACAATTGAGTCATTTTATTTTAAATTTCGCGCCCAGACTACAGAAAATACAACTTACATTAATAAAAACATACATCATCACAATATCAACAAGTAATTTTTGTATAAAAATGTGAGAGATTCATGATGTACGACTGTCACTCAAATGCGTTGGCCGACCGTCGTGTTGCCCCCTACCCTGCCAAGACGAAAGACAAGAGAAACTATTAAGTGACACGTACTGAAATGAAATAACGCAATAGAACTAACGATTAATTCAAATTATAGAGAAAAAGTCATGCAATAAAAATGAAACGGACCTTACGTCTACTGTTTCTAGTGTTTATCAAAAACATGAGCCTGATGTGTACTCACGATTTCTTCGATGTTTGGAGATATATTTGAAAGACAAACTCTCATTCCCCCGTCAATACATTGAAAGTTCCTCTCTTTTTACATTTAATTGTGGTGAGGGTAGAAAATCCTAATTCGCATAAATATGACATCGAAAATTGAAGTAAAATGTTCAAAGCCTTTTTAGATATCGACACATTTTCTTCTTTTATAGAAATCCGAAAGGCTTTAAGAAAGAATTCCTTATGCTGAATCATCAGTCCACGATCGGTCAGTTCTTCTTCTTCTTCTTATTCTGAAGTTTCGAATCCACTCGTACCGTTCAATGTTGAGGGATGGAAAATATGAACTCAGTTTCTTTTCTAAACTTATTAAATGATCCACTAGTACTGGAAGTATTTCGTTTATGCACGTGCTCCTTACCAACGGGAATACGTCCAAGTTACCTTGAACAGCTTTTCTTTTCCATATTTGTAGTTTTCTGTGAAACGCTTTATTTTGTCATTGGATGTGAGGATATTTTCTTCTTTCCCTTGCATGCTAGTGTTCAAAATATTGAACTGCTGAAATACATCGGCCAAAATTCACTCCGAATGAGGTTGCAAAAATGTAAATGTTTCATTTCTTCGAAAGCAGGAGACGTTCTTGTCGTAGCTCATATACATGGGTAAGTACTTTCCCCCTCGACAACCACCTGACTTCCATGTGTAAAAGCAACCGTCTGCGTCCTTACTCCACATCGATAAAGTTTTTAGAATAAACTGGTTTTGACAGGTCTTGTTTTAACAAAATTTACTGTCTGGGCAACTTACTCTAAGATTTCTTTCAATTTTTCTCCCAGTGTTTTCGCTATTATGCCCCCCCCCCCCCCCTGCGAAGAAAGCAGTGAGTTACGATAACAGCTACTTTTTTTACAAAATAAATAATGAACTTAACACAGGCTACCATTGGATAGGCTCCATCTGTACAAATGCCTACACACGACTTCCATGTTAATTGCCACTTATTTAGATAATCATTTAAAATGTCGAAAGCGTCCTCACCTTTGGCAGACACACTTAATTCTTTGCAAAAAAGAAACTGATTGAAACTTCCTGGCAGACTGAAACTGTGTGTCGGACCGATACTCGAATTCGGGACCTTTGCCTTTCGTGGGCAAGTGCTCTACCATCTGAGCTACCCAAGCACGACTCACGGCACGTCCTCACAACTATACTTCTGGCAGTACCTCGTCTCCTACCTTCCAAAATTTACAGAAGCTTTCCTGCGAACCTTCCAGAACTAGCACTCCTGAAAGAAAGAATATTGCGGAGACATGGCTTAGTTACAGCCTGGGGGAAAATCTCATTCAAGAAACTGATTTACTATTTAATCTTGATTGATGAAACTGACAAATGCTAAGAGTTGGGGCTGGTTGATAGTATCTGTTGATTCATCAACTTGCAATGCAAAGTTTGAGTGCTTGAATTTATTACTGCATACATTTCTCGCAATATCAGTAGCCATTTCTATAATATGCCTGTGAACTGTATCATTCGACAAAGGAATGTTGCTTATTTTCATAGCTGCTTCATTTCCTAGCATCGCCATGACCATTTTTTTGTAAGCAGGCAAAATAAGTGACTCCCCTATAGCATCAGCTTTAATACTCTTTGCTATTAGTTCAGAGACTTGGTGGGAAGCGATCAGAGCTTTGTCAAAAACAGACATTACACTTTTAAAGAATTTGCTGCCCTTGTATACTGTTCAGACAATCTCTTGAAATAGCTTACAGTTTATCTTGCAAATGTGAATACAATGTTTTAAATATTTGCTCAGTTTACTAAGAAACAGATATTCACTTGGCCACGTACTAAGAATAGTAGGAAATGGTTATTCTTCACTCCCAATCCAAATAAAACCATAGCTTAAGTAGTTTTCATTGTACCATTGTACTTACGAGTAGGTCGTTGTTTTGCCATTTTTACTTGCACTTGGCGTTTTTTCGCTTCTAGAATAGGATTCTTTGACGGCATGTTTGTTTTTCAGCATCTGTCCAATCTATTCGATTGTATTTTGCATACATGATTCATTTCTAGCGCTTTGAAAATAAGCAGTGCGCTGTACACAAAACGCGAGCCCCACGAACGCCAACATCTTACTGAAATATCACCTGAAAGCTCTACAATAACGTCAAGCGCACAACAATGGAAACGCGTTTTCCTTCTGGGCCCGGATTCTTGTGCCTCCATGGGTTAACAGTGCTGCCAACGATAATTTTCGAGTACCGTTAACTTTGCTGGAAGCTTCTGTCATGAATCCGCTGGATCACTAAACTGCAGTGGAAATGACGCTCCGAAGTATCAAGGCTTCATGAACAATGACGATCATGTTCACATGTGCTACTCATCTGTAGCAAAGAACATGATATGAAATTCTTTTAGTCAGGGACAGCTCGAGATCAAACAATAAGCAGCTCTCATAGATAATTTCGCAGTTTCTCTTTTCAGTAATACACTCCTGGAAATGGAAAAAAGAACACATTGACACCGGTGTGTCAGACCCACCATACTTGCTCCGGACACTGCGAGAGGGCTGTACAAGCAATGATCACACGCACGGCACAGCGGACACACCAGGAACCGCGGTGTTGGCCGTCGAATGGCGCTAGCTGCGCAGCATTTGTGCACCGCCGCCGTCAGTGTCAGCCAGTTTGCCGTGGCATACGGAGCTCCATCGCAGTCTTTAACACTGGTAGCATGCCGCGACAGCGTGGACGTGAACCGTATGTGCAGTTGACGGACTTTGAGCGAGGGCGTATAGTGGGCATGCGGGAGGCCGGGTGGACGTACCGCCGAATTGCTCAACACGTGGGGCGTGAGGTCTCCACAGTACATCGATGTTGTCGCCAGTGGTCGGCGGAAGGTGCACGTGCCCGTCGACCTGGGACCGGACCGCAGCGACGCACGGATGCACGCCAAGACCGTAGGATCCTACGCAGTGCCGTAGGGGACCGCACCGCCACTTCCCAGCAAATTAGGGACTGTTGCTCCTGGGGTATCGGCGAGGACCATTCGCAACCGTCTCCATGAAGCTGGGCTACGGTCCCGCACACCGTTAGGCCGTCTTCCGCTCACGCCCCAACATCGTGCAGCCCGCCTCCAGTGGTGTCGCGACAGGCGTGAATGGAGGGACGAATGGAGACGTGTCGTCTTCAGCGATGAGAGTCGCTTCTGCCTTGGTGCCAATGATGGTCGTATGCGTGTTTGGCGCCGTGCAGGTGAGCGCCACAATCAGGACTGCATACGACCGAGGCACACAGGGCCAACACCCGGCATCATGGTGTGGGGAGCGATCTCCTACACTGGCCGTACACCACTGGTGATCGTCGAGGGGACACTGAATAGTGCACGGTACATCCAAACCGTCATCGAGCCCATCGTTCTACCATTCCTAGACCGGCAAGGGAACTTGCTGTTCCAACAGGACAATGCACGTCCGCATGTATCTCGTGCCACCCAACGTGCTCTAGAAGGTGTAAGTCAACTTCCCTGGCCAGCAAGATCTCCGGATCTGTCCCCCATTGAGCATGTTTGGGACTGGATGAAGCGTCGTCTTACGCGGTCTGCACGTCCAGCACGAACGCTGGTCCAACTGAGGCGCCAGGTGGAAATGGCATGGCAAGCCGTTCCACAGGACTACATCCAGCATCTCTACGATCGTCTCCATGGGAGAATAGCAGCCTGCATTGCTGCGAAAGGTGGATATACACTGTACTAGTGCCGACATTGTGCATGCTCTGTTGCCTGTGTCTATGTGCCTGTGGTTCTGTCAGTGTGATCATGTGATGTATCTGACCCCAGGAATGTGTCAATAAATTTTCCCCTTCCTGGGACAATGAATTCACGGTGTTCTTATTTCAATTTCCAGGAGTGTATTTTGTTCACAACAGAAAGGTAGGCATTTTCAATAAAATATTATTAAAAAGAGACTGGTAGCGTATATTATTTATAATTTTTTGATATAGTGGACCAGTTAGTTAAGTCGCATGGTGCTCAGAGCCATTTTTTTTTTGCCCAGTACCTTAATAGGTCATAACGGCCAATAATAACAACATGCAATTCAATTCCTACGTGCTGTTGCAGCGCCACTCGGAGTTAGGTGGAATAGGTTTGCAATCATTGGGAACGACACGAAATCAAGTTGTGATCACATGCATAGCGCACAAGGCTCAATTTCAGAATGGCAGCCATCATAAAAGAATAACGTCCATAGGCAAACCAACTGCGAATCAAAAGCAGGACACGATCAGATAGCCACGGGGAGGGGCAGCTCGGTTTGAGGCGCCATGTCACGGATTGCGTGACCCCTCCCGCCGGAGGTTCGAGTCCTCCCTCTAGCATGGGTGAGTGTGTTGTTCTTAGCATAAGTTAGCTTAAGTAAGTTTAAGTAATGTGTAAGTAGGGAGACCAGACGTCCGGATTAATCCGGACATGTCCTTTTCAGCTCTTTGTCCGGGGTCCGGGCGGAGTTTTACAGTGTCCGGCTTTTTCGCTAAGTTGAGCGTAATACAGTTAAATTTACAATACGTCCCGTTCTATTGCTCTTTTCTTAAATACTGTAACTATTGGCACAGCCTTCGTGATAAACACGCACGCAGGCGGTGTTATTAGGTGGCACCAGGACCGTCGATGTTATCGTTGATCGACCTATAAACGAATGCAAATATCGATTATTTAAAATTTTCGTTTCGTATCTTCGCTTTGTATTGGCTTGGCTTCCTGTAGTGCACGTGTGATTTGTGGGTGTAATTTTTAACCGAGTGAGTTACGTAAAATATTTGCTATGCCTAAACGAAAGTGTACATTTTCTGATGTCCTTTTCTGCATATATCCAGCTTTCAAGAAAGGGAGAAATGAATTTGAAGCGGAATGTAAGATATGTGGAGCTGGAACGTGCGTCTTAATGAGTGGCCAACAAAGGTAAGAAATAACACGACAGATTAATAACTGTCATGGTTTTATTTCATTGTTCCGTAGTCATTCAATTTATTTGTATTCGGAAGGTTAAAGCGCAGTTTACATGTCGTCAGCTGCTGCTTGAATTGTAAATGTTGGTAGCGGTGCGTCGAATGAAAGGAGGTGAATGGTCTCACGTTTTTCGCTTTGTAAACAATTCCGTGTTGTTGACATAACAAAACAATTGACGCCACACTGTCACCACAATCAATGTTTTTAATTTTTTGTATTGCTCAGTTAACCACCACCTGACCATCAGTAACAATTAACTCCTAGTTTTACCGGTAATTCCCGGCAGTCACGTGACTTGTCCAAAGCTGAAGGGTGGTATCCTCATCTGCAGTTGACCCGTTTGATATGTCCTCTTTTTTCTTCCATTGTCCTCCTTTTTGAAGCTGTTTGTCCTTTTTAAACAATTGCATCAGGTCACCCTATGTGTAAGTCTAGGGACCGATGAACTCAGCAGCTTGGTCCCTTAAGAATTCACACACAGTTGAACATTTTGAACGATCAGATAACATCCGTAAGGGTCTCCGTCGGAAAAATCCGTCAGTCGTAAATATTTTTTCACCGTTTTCTCCTGATTCTGAACGTTTGGATCTGACCAGAAATCCATTAACGCTAGACAACATTGTGGATTAACTCAATGTTTATTTCCAAACTTTAAGGGCGACGCATGTTTCGTACCGTTTCGTTACGGAAAGAAGGCACGGAACGGGGTGTGCGAAAATTAAAAAAAAAATGTTCAAATGTGCGTGAAATCTTATGGGACTTAACTGCTTAGGTCATCAGTCCCTAAGCTTACACACTAATTAACCTAAATTATCGTAAGGACACACACACACACACACACACACACACACACACACACACACACACATGCCCGAGGGAGGACTCGAACCTCCGCCGGGACCAGCCGCACAGTCCATGACTGCACGTGCGAAAATAATTTGCACGGCGCCTACAGGGCGAAGGATAGTAAGAGGGGGGATGGTTAGGAAAATTTCACGACCAGTGCTAGTCACCCACGGGTGCCTGTGTGCCTGGTACGGACCAGCGACTAAGGTAGCTACATTTTACACACAAAAGTAAAAATAGTTCGCTAAAAGCGCGTTATTTCTATCAAAGATTGTGAAATTAAGGTAAGGCTGTTTTAATGCAGCTCTAGTGCAAGGAGTTGAAGAAAATGGCATTTGAAGGATTTATTAATTACGAATGACCATTAAGCATTATGTTGTAAGAAACTTGCAGTCCATAGTTGCAGTCTAGGAGATCAAGTCTTTTACAACATATCAAATAGGTTACTATGTTCGCCACACCAATCTTACCACGAATAAAGTGTTACATTTACGAATAGAGTAATATACAATATTGAATGAATTAATCACTTCCACCGCTGCATATTGTTATGACCATTCTGTTTCTCCTGACCGCAGCATTCTGCCTTCGGAATTATTATTTTTCTCGCCCCACTGCGAATTACACTTTCCCTCGAATTCCTTACAATGTCGGTGGTGTAAGGAATGACCTCGATGGGCCAGCAATGGCTTTATCGTCACTCATTATTTTGAAATATCTTTGCCCAGTTCCCAATCAGCCGCTACTGTTAGATTGCTAACATTAGCACCAATGGAGGAGAGAAGACAGTCGGCATGAAACGTTCCGAGTACTATCGACACCACAACGAGAATAAGCCACCTTCTTTCCTTAACCAAACTGAACTATTGGACAAAACTTAAGGACTATTTCCGTATTATATCTGCCATGAAATGAATAAAATTGATTAGCTATATGTTCTTTTATATTTGGCCATATGTTTTCCTAAAATATTACAGGGCGCACCCATAAATGTCCTAGGGCGCACTCGTGCGCCCTGGCGGACACTTTGAGAACCACTGGTGTATAGAGAAAGAGAGAGAAGAGGGGGGAGGGAGAGGGAGGCAGAGAGAGTGCAGATAAGCGCGCGCGATATTGAATAGCGGAATACATCCAATTAATGTGCAATGGAACGTGATCCATGCTGCAAATAATTGCAGGCTAAGCCTGTGGCGGCCAGTTATCATCTGATAATGTGCTACATACACTGTAAATATCGCACTAAAATTATGCCATTTCTTTTCGAATTCGAGGTAGGAATCGCACTAAAATCACGCCATTTCTCTTCGAGTATGTGTTGGTATGCAAATAAAACGAACAAAAACATGTTTAGTTGCGCTCTCTCCACTGTCGCTAGAAACCAGTGTCCAGAGCCACACTACAATCAACTCAGCGAAGAGACACGGCTATCTATTTTCGACTGTCCATGCTTTGATGTACGTCATCCGTTCCAGCGTTATGAGTGCTGCGTTTCTCACAGCACCACGTCAGTATTTTTCTTTGAATGCGCTTGTAACGTATTGTGCAAGCGTAGTGTATGAGGGGCTTTTGAGAAGCAGTTGAGGTAGCAGTGTAATGGCTATAGATCGTAGTTAAAAAAAAAAGGAAATTTAGTGTGAAAGTTTTTTTGCAGATCTGCACATTATGTGCCAAAGAGTCCCATTTCCAGTAGATCTTTGTAGGAGAAAGTGAGAGTTTTAAGAGTTAAGTGGATCTACTCCAAATGTAAATCTAACAAAAGGAGGGCATGGGATGAGGCTCACCAATTTGGATGAAACTATGTGAGTAAAAGCAGGTAGATGTCCCTTTCAACTTCCTAGAATATTTCGCCTGAGTGAGCCATAGGGAAAGGTAAAATGCTCACTAAAGATTTGTGCATAGATTGTAAGGTACTTTACAGCATCAGTTCTCGTACTGGCGAAGTAGCACAGTGATCAGCTGCACACAATAACCATTTGTCAGCACAGGTTCGATTCCCGACACTACCATCATTTTTTTATCTTATTTTATTCAATGCGTTTTTAAACTATTAATTATAAAATTTAAATATGTTTAACCAGTTCGGCTTGTATATGTAAAATTAATGTATTCAGTTTAGTTACGATTATTACTGTTGCAAGTCAAAAGACTGTCGGCCACCACATGGTATCATACTGGTAAATTTTGCAGTAGCCGCTTCTGGGCTAAGCAATATCGGCACACTATTGCACCGGAAAATGATGATATAAATGTATTACTAATTTCTGTATACAAGAAAAGTTCAAGTAACACCACAGTCAAGACTTGGTTCGTGGCCTTAAAAGTAAAGGGTCTCTCGAGAAGTAACCAAATACAAGTCCTCGCCACCCGCTGATAGTCTCTAACATTCTTACTGTTTATTTCGCCAGATCTTGGGCAGGGACATTGCAATTGAATGGGTCTCAAATGACAAAATCATTAGTTCAGGTTTAACAAACGAAGGCTCACCAGAGTCAGTATAATCCACTTGCTTAGATGGCATTCAAGTACATCTTCAGTTAAAACTGCCGCAGTAACCTGCAGCGAAGAGTTTAAGGACTGTCTGCCGGTAATTTGCCGTCCATTGCGACGCACCGCACTCAGGGGTGATTACAGGTAAATTGCATTATCCTCGTGGAACGCCACATGCTGGTATAAACACTGGATACCACTTCAGCACTGAGGCGTACGCCCACCCACCCCCGTCGTCGCGACTGCACAGTATCGCTTCGCCGTTTCCCCTCGGCAGCGGAGCTCTTCTCAAAAGTTTGTGTATATATTGTCCCGGCTAGTTAAGAACCACTCTCTGCCGTGTGGGTCGGGAATAAAACATCTCTGAATCATGTTGTGAACCTAATTGTGTGAACCAGCAGTTGAATATTGACCTCGTTTTCTATTTCCAGAGATATTTCATAGACTTTCAACAACGGGACATCCAAAGACAGTGATTTTATTTATTACTCGGGAGTAGCATAGCAATCGGATTCCAGGTCTTTTTTTCTAATTTTTGTTTCCCAAATAATTTGATTTAGTTACCTTCGTAGTCAATATGCCTTCGTTAAATCCTATTATCTGTTTGTAACAAGCTGATCAGCTTTTCTCAATAACCCTTGAATGTTCACAGATATAATTGTCTATGTACTAGCTGATTTTTGGGATTTAGAAAACACGGAGAAAGTCTAGTATATATTGTGTTTTATTGACACAATTCACTTCTTAAATTAATGTGAGATGGCACTTAGGAATCAATGAAGAAGGAGTTGCTCCTAGTGTGTATCATTTCGGTATAATAAAAGTCAGTCTGTACCACATTTCTTCTCGTTCCTATCACCAAAGATATGATTTACCATGAAACTGTCCTTTACCATTAATATCTGATAAATCATAAATATTTCTCTGGCTTTACAATGTCTAAGCTTCTTAAATCTCACGACACGGTATTAATTATAAGTTGGATTTCTTTCAATGTCTGTTCAGCACAAATTTAGTCTTTTCACGGGCACTATATCTCACGTCTCGTTTATTAGCAGAATCGCCTTGACAACGATCGGCAAAGATATTAGTATGATAAAGTCCAACTATTTTCTGTCCCAATATCTCAAAATAATATATTATCCACCACTCCAATGTCTAATCCAGTTATCAAAATGATATTTAATTAGGCTTATAATCCCTAACTTCCGACTACCACGGAAGACTGCGAACATGCACCAATGAAAACAAAGACTCAAGAGAGCTAAAAATGCTGCACATTGGTTTATATATTATTTTGGAAACAAAACGCAACTCTGTTATGTATTCCTTGGATTCCCTTTGTACTACTTTGCGTTACTCTATTTCAAATATCTACTCTTTGTAAAATTTTAACTATCTATTAATTCGAAATACAACTATCGTTTTTTGGCTCTTGGGTCATTTCGTATTACAGAATTTAATCTAATATTCGTTTCTGAATACGCACTCTCTAAAGAGCTGTTACAGGCGCCATCAACACCAGACCGCACGGCGAGCCAGACAAGGATAGCGCAGGCGCGTCCGGCGCTACATTTTCTTCCCCGCACCTCACATTCGTCACCCAAGGATGAAACGTATCTGCTCGCATTCGAAACTCATCGACATGACCCGGTGCACGGTTCATAAACACTCGTTCGACGTATTGACTAACCCTGAATCTTTAGCAGGTAGGATAATACAATGTCTAATCACATTAATGTGACTGTCCGTCAAAAGACTGAATAACCCTCTTTAAAGGCGCCAGCCGCTGCGGGACGTGCAGGAAGAGGGTCAGTCAGGTTCCCTAATGTACTGAGAGGGATGTGGAGCCATGGCAACTCCAGTGCACTGGTCAGCTGCGCTATATTTCTCGGCGGAACATCCACGGCGCGAAAAGGCGATCATGATGGTCCCGCAGATTCTCGATTGGATATAAACCCAGGGAGTTAGGTGACTAGGGGAGTACGGTGAACTCATTCTGGTGCTCTTCGAACGACGCACGTAGACTGCGTGTTGTGTGTCACGTTGCACTGCCGAGATGATGGAAACCGGACATAGAAGTGGACACAGTCCACAAGGACTGATGGGTACTTCGGTTGAAGCATTGTGCCTATCAGAATGACGCGTTCACCCAGGTAATGCCACGAAAATATTCTCCAGACCGTAACGCTCTCTCATCTGGGGTGGACTCCTTTGCGTTGAGACATTTCACGCTGTACACGTGAATGGCCATGTGTCCGATGGGGCGTAAAGCGTGATACATCTCAAGAGGCCATCTGACGCCACTCAGTGGACTTCCAGTTGTGGTATCAGGTTGCCAATTCCAGCCTTCGGCGCCCATGAACAGATGTCAGTGTGGGTGCGTAAGCCAGTTGCTTGCTGCAGAGGCCCATACGCAGCAACATTCGCTGAACGGTCGTGGAGGAGACACGGTTGGTAGCCCCTTGGTTCATCTGGGCAGTAAGTTGCTCGACAGTTGCACGTCTATTTTCCCGTCCACATCTCCACAGCTTTCATTCACCCGTGTCATCTATGAGCCGCGGTGCATCACAGTTGACTCATTCCTGTTTCTGATAGCACCACCTAGTCTTCAGCCATTGCGTCACGCAACAGTTTACTAATTTCGCCATTTCTGAAATGCTTCCACCCTTGACCCAAGAAAATGTTTTCGACATCAGATAAATCGCTCCGTTTACGACAACGACTGCAGTGTTCTCTTCTCCCCCCCCCCCCCCCCATCAGCCCTCTCACCGTCACCCCCCAAGCATGCATTACATAACCTCCATTGCTAATGCTACAACTTGCCGTCTGTGAGTGGTGATGTCGAGCATAGCCGATTGTAGTCTATGGAACAGTGGCAGCCCGTTCTTCCTCAAGAGCCGAAATCAGAGAAGGTACTCTTGTTGGACAAAGAGGTATGCAGCGAAATCGACGTTTTAACTCGTCAAAAACATGTTCCAATGGGTTCATGTCGGGACAGAGCTGGTCACTCAGTTTCAGGAATGTTATTGCCCACAAATCATAGTGGCAATGACACTCTTCACGATAGGCTACATTGTCATGAAATTATAAACACTCATGTTGCTGTATAATGTGTCCATACCCTTCCGCATTCAGCGTTTTCTTAAGTGCAATAAAGGCACCATTTCCTTACTACGAAAGACGCCCCATCCCTAAGGGTACCTCCTCCGCACTTCACTGTCGACACTACACATGACACCGTTCTCCAGGCATTCGCCAAACCCAGACCGCTCCATCATATTGCTACACGGTATGGTGTGATACATCACTCAGAATAACTCGTTTCCAGTCATCCACTATCCAGTGAAGTCGCTTTTTACTCCATCTTAAGCGTCGCTTGAGTACAGAAGTATGAGGCTCATGAGGAGCTGCTCGAGCATTGTGCACCATTCGTTTAACTCCCTACAAATAGACATTGTGCTAGGTGGACTGGTGGTAGCATTTTCCAGCAAGCGATTGATTCCTTCCGCTGATTTCATGCGATCTTTTGCAACCACCCTTTACAGTTCTCGATGGTCCCTATCCGTCAGTGCTTGAGGTGAAAAGTAAGGTAAAGTTGTACGGCAAGTACAGCTAGGAAATCTCTAAGGGTAGGTTCCATCGCCTAATTGGAAAGGCTTTTCCTAACCTTCACATCTGCAGACACCTCTCACCTCTCCTTCTCAAGTACATTGAAGAGCCAAAGAAACTGGTACATGTGCGTAATATCGCATAGGGCCTCCGCGGGCAAGCAGAAGTGCCGCAACACGATGTGACATGGACTCGACTAACGTCTGAAATAGTGCTGGAGGGAATTGACACCAAGAATCCTGCAGCGCTGTCCATAAATCCTTGAGAGTATGAGGGGGTGGAGATCTCTTCTGAACAGCAAGTTGTAAGGCATCCCAGATATGCTCAATAATGTACGTGTCTGGGGAGTCTGGTGGTCAGCGGAAATGTTTAAACTCAGAAGAATGTTCCTGGAGCCACTCTGTATCAATTCTGGACGTGTGGGGTGTAGCATTGTCCTGCTGGAATTGCCGAAGTCCTTCATGATGCACAATGGACATGAATGCATGCAGGTGATCATACAGGACACTTACGTACTTGTCACCTGTCAGAGTCGTATCTAGACGTATCAGAGTCCCATATCACTGCAACTTCACGCCCCATTTCATTACAGAGCCTCCACCAGCTTCAACAGTCGCCTGCTGACATGCAGGGCCCATGGATTCGTGAGACTGTCTCCATACCCGTACACGTTCATCCACTCGATAGATTTGGAACGGGACTCGCCCAACCAGGCAACACGTATCCCGTCACCAATAGTCCGAAGTCGGTGTTGACGGGCCCAGACGAGGCTTGAAGCTTTGTGTCGGGCTGTCATCAAGGGTACACGAGTCGGCCTTCGGCTCCGAAAGCCCATATAGATGGTGTTTCGTTGAATGGTTCGCACGCTGACACTTGTTGATGGCCAGCACTGAAATCTACAGCAATTTGCGGAAGGGTTACACTTCTCTCACGTAGAACGATTCTCTTCAGTCGTTGTTGGACACGTTCTTGCAGGATCTTTTTTTCGGCTGCAGCGATGTCGGTGATTTGATGTTTTACCGCATTCCTGATGTTCACGGTACACTCGTAAAACGGTCATACGGGAAAATCACCACTTCATCGCTATCTCGTAGACGCTGTGTCCCATCGCTCGTGCGCCGACTATAACACCACGTTCAAACATACTTAAACCTTGATAAAGTACCCCAGTAGCAGCAGTAACAGGTCTAACAACTGTACCAGACACTTATTGTCTTGTATAGGCTTCGCCGACCGCACGTTGTATTCTACGTGTTTAAATATCTCTGTATTTGAATACGCACCCCTGTTTCTTTGGTGCTGAAGTGTATGAGAGGCTTGTGCGAAAGTGTATCTGGGAAGTGTAGGTGACTGTAATGTGCGTGTGTGGAGTGGATTGTCTTTCTCGTGTCGGAGACGGTGAGAGAAGGGAGCGAGGAAAACCCCATGCTAGCACATAGCTCTACAAGGGGGCCATCGGGCTTAACGTCTGCACCCGACAGACGGATCGTTATCACTTAATGAGATAACGCGGAGATGTTTGGAATGTAAGGACATTGGCAGGAAGACTGCTGATCAGGGGTTTGGCAAGACTTTCCCTCCTCTCCCCTCTGCCATAAAGGCAATGGGAAAGGTGTCAACAGTACATGGCACATCTGGACGATCATCCATCCAAGTACTGGCCACTCCCGACTTTGGGCAGCTTTGATAACCTAACCGCTACTACCACATTTACCTTTTTTTAAAGTGTTAGTTTATTTACACTTTCCATTCACATTAAAGTGACTAATTGTCAAAAACGTGTATAAACATCTTTTGTAGCGGTGAGAGGTGGGCAGAAAGGGAGTCACAGGTGTTGTGGAAGGCATTGACAACGACGCGGAGCCATGCCGGCTCCAGCGCCGTGGCCGGCTGTGCTAAGTTTCTCAGTGCTGGATCCATGACGCGAAAAGCCCGATCGATATGGTTCCACGTTTTCTCGATTAGATTTAAATCCGGAGAGTCTGGTGCCCAGGGGAGTATGGCAACTCATCCTAACTATTTTCGACTCACACACGTACACTGAAAGCTGTGACCCGTTGCATTGTCCTGCTGGTAGCTGCCATCATACTGATGAGGAACAAACTGCGTGAAGGGGTGGACATTGTCCCGAAGGATAGATACATTGATCCATTGTGCCATACATTCTTGTGGTGATCCATCGGCCAACGAGAATGCCGAGATCACCCAGGGAATGACACGAAAACATACCACAGACCATAGCGCTTTCTCCTCCACCCTGCGCCTTCTGACGATTATTTAAATCACAAGTTTGACGCTGTAGACGCTAAGAGCCGTCTTTCCTATGAAGTATAAAACATGATTCGTCTGAAAAGGCCACCTATCGCCAATCAGTAGACGTCCAGATACGTTAGTGGAGTGCAAATTCCAGCCTTCGTCGCCGATGAATTGCAGTCAGCATGAGTGCATGAACCGAGCTTCTGCTGCAGACGCCCATACGCAGCAACATTTACTGAACAGTCGTTGAAGAGACACAGCTCACAGCCCCTTGGCTCAACAGTTGCTAGTCTATTCACCCAAACACATCACCGCAACTGTTGTTCAATCCTGTCAACTATGGCCCATGGTACCCCACAGTTGTCTCGGCGCCAGTTTTGGATAATGCCCTTTCACCAAACACAGGCCGGCCGCGGTGGCCGAGCGGTTCTAGGCGTTTCAGTTCGGAACCGCGCGACTGCTACGGTCGCAGGTTCGAATCCTGCCTCGGACATGGATGTGTGTGATGTCCTTAGGTTAGTTAGGTTTAAGTAGTTCTAAGTTTAGGGGACTGATGACCTCAGCAGTTAAGTCCCATAGTGCTCAGAGCCATTTGAACCATTTTTCCCACGTTACAACAATGACTGCACTGTTTTTCGCGTCTTCAAAAAATGGCTCTGAGCACTATGAGACTTAACTTCTGAGGTCATCAGGGCTTACAATAAGGGAAGATCTGACACACGAATGGCTAAAGATTTTAAACAGTGCCATATCCCATTTCGGTCTTCAGAATGTGTGGACTCAGGATGGCAGAGTAATCATTAAGACAGCAGCTGGAAAGAAGACAGTCACAAACATGACAGAACTGAATAGTATTAAGTGAAGCTACTCGAGCCAAAAGTGCAAACTTAACACCATTTGCAAATTGTAACAGCCCTATACTCAGATATAGTCTTGTAATTTTATTAACTTTTTAATTATACCCATATTTGTACCTTCAACTAATTGTTTTTGTAACTGTATTAACTGTTCACTATTTTTTTTTTTTGTGTCTGTAGCTCTAACCATTACTTAATTTTAGTTACTGCTAATACTTTTTTCATTTTCTCAGTTTATTCTCTTCCATTCTGTAATAGTTCTATTGCAATTATTAGTCTCTCCTTTAGTTCATTAATCACCCATCTCTTCGGTTTAAATTGTTCATAACAAAAATCACTTTCAGTCTAATTGTAGCTTCCTACGATAATCACTACCAGTATCAGTAAATTTCAATTTAATTCTAGCTTCCTACGATAATCTATTAATTATTAAGCTTACTTCTCTCTGCTGGCAGCATCGGCCTCTTAAATCACTCCCCTTTCCCTTATTTCCACCCTAGCCTGTTTCAAATACGCTAATTACATTTCTCCTCTTACGACATAGGATACACAGTGACACACAGCCGTCACTATTTTGGTCATATTCTCCTTGCACCGAATACCACTAATCCATTTTCTATACTCCCGCAACCTCAGGAAATCTCTTGCAGTCGCCTTTCGGCACTCGCGGAGTCACAAGCAAGGCGCGCAAAATCTCGGACACCCCTGTGTTATGTCACTTGGCGGAAGCACCGGCCAGTGCCCCTCGCGGCAGGTAGTGCCTAACAAAGGGACAAACCAGTCTGCCGCCCTACTCGAGGCTGCTCAGCGGAACGCGTCAGAGCTTTTAGCAGCTCACTGCAACATCCAGTCTTTACCTGCACATTACGAAGAACTTAGCCTCCTCTTCAACCAACTAAACTACCACGTAATCCTCTTATCCGAAACGTGGTTGAAATCACACATATCCTCTGCATCTATTCATCTCCCAGGGTACACATTTCCTAGGGCAGACAGATCAAAAAAGCGAGGTGGCGGGGTCGTCGCATATATACGAACAGATCTCAAAGCGAAAGTCTTATGTACGTCAAATCCTGCTGAAGAAAAAGAGGCTGAATTCATGTTCATTGAAATAAATATACAAAGTCGGAAATTCTTGGCTGGCGTCGTGTACAAGCCGCCAAAAATAAGCTCAATGAGTTCCTTCCAGTCGGAATTACATTCACTTCAGTGTCAATACGAACATGTCATCGTAATGGGTGACTTGAACATAGAGCTGCTAAGAGACACTCCCTCCGCAATAAACCTAAGAAGACTGTTTAGTTGCAATAGCATTAACATTCTTCCATTACAACCTACACACCATACGGCGCACAGTCATATTCATATAGAAGTAATCGCAACGAAACAGACTGACAAAGTAAGGGATGTTGGTCAAACATCGGCCCCTGGCCTCTCAGCACATGATGTAATATTCCTGGCCTACTCTGTGCAGCCCCCAAGGATCAAATCGCGTTACATAACTTGTAGGAACATGAAACGTATTAACCTTGACGCTCTAACAGCCGACTGCTCAGAAATCTCATGGCATCAAATAATCAGAGAACCTACAATCGACGGCAAAATTAATGAACTTGGTGATAAACTCACTGCCCTCGATGACAAACCTGCACCTGTGCGCACAATCCGTGTAAGAAAATCTCCTGCTCCATGGCTGACAGCTGAATTACGTCAAATGATGACTAATAGGGATGCTTCCCACAGGCGTTTCAAGGCAGATCCGAAACCCGAGCGTTTCGAAGAATATAGAAAGCTACGGAACAGAGTGAAACAATGCATATGCAATGCTAAAATCAGGCACGCTCGCTCCCTTGTATGCAGCGATCTGACGCCCACGACTCTATGGAAGAATCTCCGTAGCTTGGGGGTCGTAAAGGCAAAATCGGAAACTACTTTTCATGTGTCAGCTAACAAATTAAATGAATTCTTCTCTGCACCTCTGAATACCGGCACGGCTGATAACTACCGTCCACAAGAATCCCCAAACAGGATAACTAACAACGATACCTTCCATCTAAAACATGTAACAACAAATACGGCAAGAAAAGCAATAATGAGAATCTCTTCTGATGCAATAGGCAACGACAGTATCGGTATAACCATGATTAAGAATGTTGCCGATATCTTAGTACCTGTCTTAACTGACATATTTCATTTTTCCCTCGTGAACGGAATATACCTCACTGCATGGAAAAGAAGCATAATTCGACCCATCCCTAAGATCGAAAACCCGCAACTGCCTAGTAATTACCGACGAATTAGCATACTGCCTGCTGTTTCCAAAGCACTTGAATATATTGTTCATGACCAAATCACTGAACACTTGCATGAATTCAGCCTATATGACAACATTTGAATCCGGTTTCCGTAAACATCACAGCACAAACACTGCCCTAATTAAAGTAACTGATGACCTGAAATATGCCATCGACAATCGAAAGGCAACAATATTGACTCTACTGGACTTCAGCAAAGCTTTTGACACTATTAACTTTGACATATTACTCAGAAAAATGCAACTGCTTAATTTCTCTGATAGTGCAATGAGATGGTTTGAAAGCTACTTAAAAGACAGACAGCAATGTGTTGTCTGCATAAATGAAAAATCTTCCTGGAAACATGTTTCCTCGGGAGTGCCACAAGGATCAGTCTTAGGACCACTTTTGTTTTCTTTATATGTCAACGATATTTCGTCGGTTCTGTCCTCCTGTAAATATCATTTCTATGCCGACGACCTCCAGCCCTACCTAAGCGTCAGACCTGAAAATGTAAACACTGCAATCGCTCAGATGAATGATGATCTGTCTTCAGTAGTGACATGGGCGAAAAACCTGGGGCTTAAACTAAATGCAAAAAAGACGCAAGTAATCTTAATAGCCCATCAGAAATTAATAAGTTCAGATTTCCTCGAACGGCTACCTCCTATTCTGCTCGACGGTACTCCAATACCATATCAGAAAACAGTGAAGAACTTGGGTGTAACTTTGGATGAGCATCTCAACTGGGCGGAGAATACAGTCGCAGTGCGCCGAAGGACGTCTGCTTGTCTCTATGCTCTCAAAAAGTTCCGGAACATATTTCCACAGGACTTGAAACACCAGCTCATGCAAGCACTCGTTCTACCGAACCACCACTATTGTGATGTGATTCAACAAGGCATGAGTAGTGAAAACAAAAGACGGCTAGAGCTAACCATGAATGCCTATGCGCGTTACACCTGCAACATTCGCCGATATGATCATGTTAGTGTTTCATACTCCGAGCTAGGGTGGCTGCGGCCGGACAAATTGCGTGACTACCACACTCTTATGTCTACTTCACCGACTCCTCGTCGCGCAAGCACGCCAGTACCTTGCTTCAGAGATTAAAAACCTGTCATGCCATCATAATCGAAACACGAGGTCACTCTTATTTGGTATCCTAACTGTGCCCACTCACAAAACAAAAACTTTTGCAAACTCCTTCTCAGTTGCCGCTGTCCGCCTCTGGAACAAACTGCCCCTTACCTTGCGCAAAATTCAATCTCCTGCTGCTTTTAAGAAGAAGTTGAAGCATTTCCTACTATCATCCTCATAAAGTTCTCCACAAAATTAATGTACAAGGCCAATCCTCTCATCTGTCAAATAGCAAAGCTATCGTCTCCTATCTTGCTCCTGAGATGCCTTCCTCTTCATCTATCTCTATTAGTCACGCAATCTTCTTTTCCTTTATATTTCCTTAATTATGTTTCATCATGTCTCTCTATTCTTCTCCTCCCTTCACCATGAGTCTCCCTAATACTCCCTGCTGCCAGCACTCCTATCTACAATCTGTCTCTTCAATAATGTCTAATTATAACAGTACTTATGATCTACGAATATAAACTCTATATGTATGTATTTTTCCAGGTGTACCTTTCTAATTATTTATTTCACTTTTTGTACTAGATGTAGTTAAACATGCCTACTAAAATATATGAATGTAAAATAAGTAGAATGCATGGTTAGATGTAAGAGAGGGCCTGATGGCCCTAATCTTGCCAGGTTAAATAAATAAACAAATAAACCTAACTACCCTAAGGACGTCACACACATCCATGCCCGAGGCAGGATTCGAACCTCCGACCGTATTGGTAGCGCGGTTCCAGACTGTAGCGCCTAGAACCGCTCGGCCACAGTTCGCGTCTCCCCGAAACACTTTATATACTCTCCACTGCTAGTGCTGCCACTGGGAGTCTGCGAGTGGTTGCATGTTGACGTCGAATATAGATGGTGGTCACATTAATGTGGTTGGACCGTGTATTTGTAGTTCTAACTACGGACAGAGCTCTTTAACACATAAAAATAAGGTAAGTGAGTATTTAAATAGCGAGAATCGTGCACGGCTGCTGACTGTATGTGAGGCGAGACTCGTCTTGGTTTATCTGCGGTCGTTCCTTCGCATTTCCACTTCATAGTCACGTCATCAACCGTGGACTTGGGCTTTAGAAGGGTTAAAATGTTCCTGATGGATATGTTACTCATGTGACATCAAATGACTAGTCTACGTCCAAAGTCAATACGCTTTCATGACAGACACAGTCCGCAGCTCGTGGCCTAGTGGCTAGCGTTGCTGCCACTGGATCACGGGGTTCCAGGTTCGATCCCCAACTGGGTTGGGGATTTTCTCTGCCCGGGGACTGGGTGTTTGTGTTGGCTTCATCAAAATGGCTCTGAGCACTATGGTACTTAACATCTGAGGTCATCAGTCCCCTAGAACTTAGAACTACTTAAACCTAACTAACCAAGGGAGATCACACACATCCATGCCCGAGGCAGGATTCGAACCTGCGACCGTAGCGGTCGTGCGGTTCCAAACTGAAGCGCCTAGAACCACTCGGCCACACCGGCCGGCGGCTTCATATTCATCATCATCATCGTTCGTGACAGTGGCTGGATTGGACTGTGTAAACAAATTGGACTGTGAAAAATTGTAACTTTGTACGGCAGCTGATGACCGCGCAGTTGAGCATCCCACAAAACAAACATCACCATCAAATTGATCATCATCCGACAGACACATTCTGCTGTTATCGCTTCTCTACTTCCAACGCAATATACCTCGCCTTCTGTTACACTGGCCTCTCATGGCATCTAAGGACAACTCCACATTATGTGGGAGTATCCAAATACAATTGATCTGATAGTGTTTATCACTGACTGCGCAACTGCAGTAACGTCCTAAGTGCCGCAAGTCACATAATGCGTAGGGTTCTGTGAAGAAAACCATAAATTTTGTTTATTTCAGGCAGTATACTGCGTCGTCGGTGGCTTTAGGTTGAATGAGAGACGACGTTATAAACAGCACCAAGAGGAGGAAGTTTAAACTGAAAAAGAAATGAAACGTTTGAAGCAACTGGATTTGGAAAGTGGGGGCGTTCTCGAAATTCGGCTCTATTTACGGTGGCCTAAGCTGAAAGGCCAGCTGGAAAGCGGCGGCGGTCCTGTGAGAGGTTGACGTTTGCAGGCGGAATTCTCCGCCCGCGCGCTCAGAGCGGACGCCTGGCGAATGTGCAAAAGCGTTGCCGGGGCTGGCCCTCGCTCTGCTGTAATTACCAGCGTGACAGCTGAAGTCCGGAGAGGGAAAGGGGGCGGGGGCGGGATGGGGGGGGGGGGAAGGGGCGTCAGCTGGTAACGACATTGCGGCGGCGGTAATCTGGTAAGCGTCGCCGTTTGCGAGATACCGCGCCCACTGTCGCCGGCGCTAATCGCATTCACGTCGACTGTCCATCTGCCGCTGCAGGCGTGCTCAGTGCGAACTGGCTGTGCGCTTGTTCGCCTCGGCACGGCAGAGCTTTGATTCCTTCCCGACTCCAACGGCAGGAGACACCTCGCCTACTGTAGTCATGAACATGGAATGTGATGTGAAACACACAATATTACGCTACTCTCCATTAAAATTGCTACACCACGAAGATGACGTGCTATAGATGCCATATTTAACCGACAGGATGCTGTGATATGCAAATGATTAGCTTTTCAGAGCATTCACACAAGGTTGGCGCCGGTGGCGACACCTACAACGTGCTGACATGAGGAAAGTGTCCAACCGACTTCTCATACACAAACAGCAGTTGACCGGCGTTGCCTGGTGAAACGTTGTAGTGATGCCTCGTGTAAGGAGGAGAAATGCGTATCATCACGTTTCCGACTTTGATAAAGGTCGGATTGTAACCTATCGCGATTGTGGCTTATCATACCGCGACATTGCTGCTCGCGTTGGTCGAGATCCAATGACTGTTAGCAGAATACGGAATCGGTGGGTTCAGGAGGGTAATACGGAAGGCCGTACTGCATCCCAACAGCCTCGTATCACTAGCAGTCGAGATGACAGGCATCTTATCCGCATGGCTGTAACGGATCGTGCAGCCACGTATCGATCCCTGAGTCAACAGATGGGGACGTTTGCAAGACAACAATCATCTGCACGAACAATTCGACGACGTTTGCAGCAGCATGGACAATCAGCTCGGAGACCATGGCTGCGGTTACCCTTGACACTGCATCACAGACAGGAGCGCCTGCGATGGTGTACTCTACGACGAACCTGGGTGGACGAATGGCAAAACGTCATTTTTTCGGATGAATCCATGTTCTGTTTACAGCATCATGATGGTCACATCCGTGTTTGGCGACATCGCGGTGAACGCACATTGGAAGCGTGTATTCGTCATCGCCATACTGGCGTATCAGCCGGCGTGATGGTATGGGGTGCCATTGGTTACACGCCTCGGTCACCTCTTGTTCGCATTGACGGCACTTTGAACAGTGGACGTTACATTTCAGATGTGTTACGACCCGTGGCTCTACCCTTCCTTCGATCCCTTCCAAACCCTACATTTCAGCAGGATAAGGCACCACCGCATGTTGCAGGTCCTGTACGGGCCTTTCTGGATACAGAAAATGTTCGACTGCTGCCCTGGCCAGCACATTCTCCAGATCTCTCACCAATTGAAAACGTCCGGTCAATGGTTGCCGAGCAAATGGCTCGTCACGATACGCCAGTCAGCTGTACCTGTACACGCCATCCAAGCTCTGTTTGACTCAATGCCCAGGCGTATCAAGGCCGTCATTATGGCCAGAGGTGGTTGTTCTCGGTGTGGATTTCTGAGGATCTATGCACCCAAATTGCGTGAAAATGTAATCACATGTCAGTTCTAGTATAATATATTTGTCCTATGAATACTCGTTTATCATCTGTATTCCTTCTTGGTGTAGCAATTTTAATGGCCAGTAGTGTAGATTGGTGTATAAGTTCGTAGATCATTTATTTTGCATATCGGTATTCCGGTTGCTATGTGTTTATTTATCAATTGTCATTTTTATTTGTAGTTCTCTGTTGATATTTGAGATTTTATATCGTCATTTTGTCATTTGGAAATAGTGAGTGGAGCCGTGGATGCTAGAAAATGGAGCGCCAAGAAGTGATATCGAAATATTTTCGACATATTCTTCTGTCTGAGTTCAGTGGAAGCGTGAGAGCAGCGGAGGCAGCTAGAAACATTTGCGCCGTGTGTGGGGTAATTTGGACAGAGCACAGCAAAAAAAAAAAAAAGTTTCCTCGTTTTAAAGAGGATCGTTCTGACATTAGCGGCCCTCCAAGTTCATAAAGACCTTTGGTGTTTGTTGAAGATAGTTTAAGCGCGTTAATCCACAGTCATCCACGTCAACGTTTTCGAGAACTGGCAAATGTGCGGAGCTCTGATATTTCCACCATCTTGAGACATCTGCAGGCAATAGGGAAGATTCAAAAATCAAATGTATGATTGCAAACCAAAATCACAAAAATCAGCTGGTGGCCATGTGTGCATCTCCACTTGCTCGTCATCAATTAGCTCGTAAACAACATCGACCATTCCTATGCTATATTGTTACTGATGACGAGAAATGCTGTCTTTATGCTAACATAAGGGAAAAAAAAGGATATGCTGAGTCCAACCAAAGCAGCAACTCACCACACAAAGACCTGAGTGCATCCACAAAAGTTAAGGTTATGCATCTGCTGGAAGAGTGGACTACAAATTGCTTCCCCGAGATGTAACCATCAATACTTACATTTATTGTTCACAACAGAGATATCTTGCAGACGCAGTCCAAGAAGAAGGTCCAGGAATACAGGTGAAGTGATGCAAATCAACGATAACACCCACCTGCACTCTGCTAGAGTGACAAGATTGCCGGCGAAATTCGTGCCGAAACTGCTGACACTGCAGCAAAAGTAACTTCGTGTTGAACCCTCACAGCACGTGCTGGACTCCACAAACAGTGACCCCGTCTTCGTGAACACCATACTAACTAGTGGCCATCGAAAGGAATGAGATTTTAGACAGGAGAGGACATTATGGTAGCAACGACAGTCGAGCGCAACTCCATTCTGAAAGAAGGTTTTTCGGTATGCTTCCAACAATGGCGGTACGACTGGGAGAAGTGTGGGTGTCCCAAGGGAACTTTGGGATGTCCAACGCTCCCAGTAAGCCAGGTTTTTTTCCCCAGCCAAAAGTCGGATATCAGATACTGTTCTAACAGACCTCGTATGCACTGATTCTTCATCGTCATACCGGTATAGTACCTGTACTGACCTGCCTCGATATAGAGGATGTTCAGCTGTTGCCTCACCAGCATGTTGTCCAGATCTCCTACTCATTAAATTATCTGCTCATGAGTGCCAAGAGACTGGCATGGTACCACTCACTGGCGACTACAGCTGCTGATCTCTGGCGGAGAGTTGATGTATCCTCAAATTACGTACCCGTATCTATCATTAGGTACAGTTTGACTTGATGACCAGCAAGGATAGAGCGGTTGTTGGTGCCTGAGGAGGCAGTTCCAAGTGCGGAATTTTATCACCCTGCGTACCCCAAAATAACTACAAATTAAATCTCGTATACTCCTACTGCATGGTACACGCACAACAAAGGGTTCAATCGTGTTTCAGCAACGAGACTAAATTATTTTTAATAGATCATAACTATTATCACCATTTCGTAAGACTATAATACAGACCGTCAATAATTACTACTTTTTCCAAATACTAGCATTACCACTTGAGACAATGTGGTGGAGATAACAGCTTATGGAACGAATGTATGAACAACGTCGCCGGTCGGTGTGGCCATGCGGTTCTAGGCGCTTCAGTCTGGAGCCGCTACGGTCGCAGGTTCGAATCCTGCCTCGGGCATGGATGTGTGTGATGTCCTTAGGTTAGTTAGGTTTAAGTAGTTCTAAGTTCTAGGGGCTGATGACCTCAGAAGTTAAGTCCCATAGTGCTCAGAGCTATGTGAACAATTTGAACCATTTATGAACAACGTCTTCTTCACATAGTTCACTCCTCACACACATAATTTATGCTACACATGTAGGACAGTAAAACTAAGAGACACAAATCACATATTCTAAAACATCTCGTGAAAAATGTGGTTTCTGAGCTATAGTGAATTCCTGTCACAAACAAGTATAACAATAAACGAACTGAGAGCACAGCACAACAGTCACTATATAATGGCCTCTGCACGGCTCTAGGACCATTATTATTATTATTTATTTCTTTTCTCAGACGTTATGCCTGGTCAAAAATGGAAAGTGACGTGGACCTTGATCAAGCGTGACTTCCTTTTAACTGTACGTTATATGTTATGTTGCATTTAGGAGCTTTCGGGTGACTGAACATGTATCAATAATTTCGGATATCTGTAGTTGTATATATAAGTTTCGATGTAGCTGTATTGCGTTGATGTACTGATGGATATTGTGTGGTATGACTCCTGTAGTTGATAGTGTAATTGGTATAATGTTAACTTTATCCTGATGCCACATGTCCTTGACTTCCTCAGCCAGTTGGATGTATTTTTCAATCTTTTCTCCTGTTTTCTTTTGTATATTTGTTGTATTGGGTATGGATATTTCGATTAGTTGTGTTAGTTTCTTCTTTTTATTGGTGAGTATGATGTCAGGTTTGTTATGTGGTGTTGTTTTATCTGTTATAATGGTTCTGTTCCAGTATAATTTGTATTCATCATTCTCCAGTACATTTTGTGGTGCATGCTTGTATGTGGGAACGTGTTGTTTTATAAGTTTATGTTCTAAGGCAAGCTGTTGATGATGTATTATTTTTGCTACATTGTCATGTCTTCTGGGGTATTCTGAATTTGCTAGTATTGTACATCCGCTTGTTTGTGATCTACTGTTTATATTTGTTGTTTGCAAAGTCTGCATTTATCTGTTGTGGTATTGGGATCTCTAATAATATGCTTGCTGTAATATCTGGTGTTTATTGTTTGATCCTGTATTGCAATCATGAATCCTTCCATCTCAATGTATATATTGCCTTTTCTTAGCCATATGTTGGATGCATCTTGATCCATGTGTGGCTGTGTTAGATGATACGGGTGCTTGCCATGTAGTGTTTTCTTTTTCCAATTTACTTTCTTCGTATCTGTTGATATTATGTGATCTAGAGGGTTGTAGAAGTGGTTATGAAATTGCAGTGGTGTAGCCGATGTATTTATATGAGTGAGTGCTTTGTGTATTTTGCTAGTTTCTGCTCGTTCTAGAAAGAACTTTCTTAAATTGTCTACCTGTCCATAATGTAGGTTTTTTATGTCGAAAAATCCCCTTCCTCCTTCCTTTCTGCTTAATGTGAATCTTTCTGTTGCTGAATGTATGTGACGTATTCTATATTTGTGGCATTGTGATCATGTAAGTATATTGAGTGCTTCTAGGTCTGTGTTACTCCATTTCACTACTCCAAATGAGTAAGTCAATATCGGTATAGTATAGGTATTTATAGCTTTTGTCTTGTTTCTTGCTGTCAGTTCTGTTTTCAGTATTTTTGTTAGTCTTTGTCTATATTTTTCTTTTAGTTCTTCTTTAATATTTGTATTATCTATTGCTATTTTTTGTCTGTATCCTAGATATTTATAGGCATCTGTTTTTTCCATCGCTTCTATATCCAATATGTAATCTTCTTGTTTAGTGTGTTTGCCCTTGACTATGTTATTTTTCTTACATTTGTCTGTTCCAAAATGCATATTTATATCACTGCTGAATACTTCTGTTATCTTTAGTAATTGGATGAGTTGTTGTTTTGTTGCTGCCAGTAGTTTTAGATCATCCATGTATAGCAAATGTGTGATTTTGAGCTGGTATATTCCAGTAATATTGTATCCATAATTTGTATTATTTAGCATGTTGGATAGTGGGTTCAGAGCAAGGCAGAACCAGAAAGGACTTAATGAGTCTCCTTGGTATATTCCACACTTAATCTGTATTGGCTGTGATGTGATATTATTTGAATTTGTTTCTATATATTAAGTGTGGTTTTCCAATTTTTCATTACTATGTTTAGGAACTGTATCAATTTAGGATCTACTTTGTATATTTCCAATATTTGTAGTAACCATGAGTGAGGTACTCTATCAAAAGCTTTTTGTTAATCAATGTATGCGTAGTGTAGTGACCTTTGTTTAGTTTTAGCTTGATATGTCACCTCTACATCTATTATCAGTTGCTCTTTACATCCTTGTGCTCCTTTGCAACAGCCTTTTTGTTCTTCATTTATAATTTTGTTCTGTGTTGTATGTGTTATTAATTTCTGTGTAATGACTGAAGTTAATATTTTGTATATTGTTGGTAGGCATGTTATGGGGCGATATTTAGCTGGGTCTGCTGTGTCTGCTTGATCTTCCATGTACAAGTGTATCAGGGAATGTGTATGGGTCTGCAATGTAACTGTTAAATAATTTAGATAGATGTGAATGTGTTGAGGTGAACTTCTTTAGCCAGAAATTTGCTATTTTTATCTTTTCCAGGGGCTTTCCAATTGTGAGTAGAATTAATTGCTTGGGTGACTTCATGTTGCAAAATTATCACTTCAGGCATTTGTGGTATCACCTTGTATGTGTCCGTTTCTGCTTGTATCCACCATGCATGCCTGGTATGTTGTACTGGGTTTGACCATATGTGTTCCATGTCTGTTATGTTTGGTGGATTGTCTATTTTAATGTGTGTGGTATCTATTGTCTGGTAAAATGTCTTTTGATTTGTGTTGAATGTTTGGTTTTGTTTCCTTCTATTTAACCTTTTTTTGTATCTTCTAAGTCGTTTGGCCAATGCTTGTAATTTCTGCTTCTTTTCATCTAATTGCTCTATCGCTTCTTGTTGTGAGATTTTACCTTACCTTTTTCGGTTTTTTTTCTGACATTTCATTTCTTATAAATTGTGTTAGCTGTCCGTTGTCTTTTCTCAGTTTTTCTATTCTGATCTGTAGCCTATGTTGCCATGCTGGTTTTGTGGCTTTCTTCTGTGTGTTGGTTGGTTCTGATCTCTGCCTAGTATGTATATTTAGTGTAGTGAGTGCTCCTATATAAACCAGTAGTTGTAACTCTTCCATAGTTGTGTTCTCATTTATTTTGTTGTGTATGATTGTGTTGATAGTTGTTATTGTTGTTTCGACTTGTGGGTTATTTGGCGGTCTATGCAAGAATGGTCTAATGTCTGTATTTGTGTCTTTGTATTCTATATATGTCAGCTGAAATTTCTCTTCTATATCTAACATGTATGTCACTTCTTGTTCTATTTGTGCTTGTTCTGGTGGCTGTCTTAAGATTTCGTTTTCCTCTGATTGTTTAATTGATGTGTGTTGGTCTTTGTTTGTTTGGTCTGGGATGTTTGAGTCCATTACTGTATTTTCTTCTTCTTCTGATTGCACATTAGTTTGTTCCAGTATTTGTTGTACTTGTTGTTTGATGTTATCTAATTCTGACTGGGGTATCCTGTTATTTTTGATTATTACACGGATCTGATCAGCTAGTCGTTGTTCTGTTAAAAATTTTAATTCTGGGTATCTGGTAATAAATGTTGTGTATACTTGTGATCTGTATCCAGTTGTGTTGGTTCCTAGGTTTGTTGCTTGGTAATAGCAGAACATGAGGTGTCGATTAACTTCATCTGACCATCTCATCTTCTGTCTTTGTTTTCCTTCTAGGGTGGTTGCAGGAAGCATATCTTGAAAAACACCTCTATTTGGATTTAAATCATTTGCCAGTTGGCTAGCAGTGTCGTTACCATTGTGGGCGGGCATAGGGTTCAAGCGTCGTCCCCGACCATGACGGCGCTTGTCCGAGGCTTCTTTAGTTCTGTCCTGAACCAAGTAATCACACTAAAAGGGGGTTAACCCTATTAGTGGTTTGTTCTTTTCGTCGCCTTTTACGACTGGCAGAACATACCGGAGGCCTATTCTTCTTCTTCTTCTTATTATTATTATTATTATTATTATATTGTGGTGATGGTGGTCAGATACAACGCATTGGCAGCCAGTAATCTTTTAATTTCTGCTAGTTCAGATGTAAAGAGTGCAGTAATCAAGTGATTTACAAAAAGTACACCTAAGAATAGTATGCACATTATAATTTGGTTGTTTCTAAATTGGGGTGCAGGACGTGAGTGAAGGAAGTGCTGCTAGGGGAGGAATGGTGCTCCCACTGTGAATAATCAGCTGTCCTCTCTGAGTTGTAAGTAGCTCTCGTGATGCACTGAAAACTGCTTCATCATTATATACAAATATTAGAAATTAGCAGTACTAATTGTGTCACTCGTTCATTAGCTCGTGGCTCAATAAAACATCTACAAAATATTTCTTTTAATTTAAAAATGAAAATGTGCAAAGGAAATTCTTTTCTGCTCTAGTTTTATTAGGGGTTAACGTTTTTTTTGGGGGGAAGGGGGGAGGCTGGGTAGGTTGGTGCTATCTAATACCTGATTTCTTTCAGGAGTAATGGTCTTAGAAAGTTTGGGAACAACTGACGTGGAGGGAGATGCATTACAGCAGAAGTCACTGGTACACCATGTTCAATTACTGAAAAGCCCTCAAACGATCTTAGTTTTTTTTTTACTAATTCTTCCAGATATAATTTTATTATAGTATCATACATGTCAGCTCACACAACAATGCAACAATTAAAATTCAACCATCATAAATAGATATAATGTTGCAAGTGGACGCATATCTCTAAATCTTTTTGTTTTTAGTATCTTGAGATATGACTCTGCTTTGATTCCTTTCGTTAGTACTACTTGTACATCATGGTCTGACACGCCTTCACTAGTTTTTCTCACCCTGTGCCCTTCAACTAGAGAACAACCAATGTAGATACTTCCTGTGATTGCGCTGCTGTTTCCCTGAATCCCAGCTCGAAATTACACCGTCTGTATCAGGTTATAAGACTCAAATAAAGTAATTCCCATTCTCTTCTATGAAGAATCAGTCATGAATTCATACTGAAATCCCCACCAAAATCAACTTCATATCTTCCTTAAGGAACGAGCATAGCACAGTGTCAAGTCAGGAGAGAAAAACCCTGTAGTCTGGACTGGAGATCTCAACAGGCCTGCGATTAAAAGTTTTGTTGTTGAAAATTCAAACTCTTCTGTACAATAATTGTTGTTTGCAATGTTTTAAGTCATATCCTTTGACTCAAGCATTAGGCTTATGAAATGAAATGTCGTGTGGCTAGAGGGCCGAGTGATAACTAACTCATTGCAGATAACTAGGTAAGAAGTACTTTTCGGAAGCAAGGCTTAGGTTTCCTTGGCTACGTAAATGTTTCTCTGAAGTACGAATAATGTTAGTGTCAAGATCTATTAGCAGTTCATCTGCTTCACCTTTAATTCCCCTGACATTTTGTTGAAGTAGGCTTACTGCATCTTCTGCTATGCATTCTACATTTGTTGAAATAACTTTCAGCATAAAGTGAGCATTCCTCCAGCAGGGATACTTCCTACTCTGACTTTACCCTGATATCTACGTAGCTCTTCTACACGTTATCGCCGGAATTTGGGCTTGAGTGAGCCCAAGTCCCACACGGATGGGTCTGTTTCATAAAATCTGCTTGGTAGCTTTGTAAACGATTTGATTATTAAGAGGCTTGTACTACAGCAATTTCAGCACTTGTTAGCCGCCAGAGGATATACTGCCCGTCTGTAAAATGAACGCTGTGTGATCATTGTTATTAAGACAACTGTCATAATTTCGTTACCTAACCTAGGAATGTTCGTAAAATTTTTAATTTCGAATTGTTTCCTGTGCGTGGAAGCACACAACTGACTGCTACTGAGCTTACATTCGCGTATTAATGCTTGATTTTTAGTTCTGTAATTTTTTCAATGCTGAAGTAGGCTACTATTTTTTTTTCCTTTTTTTAGGCTATATTTGCTGTATGATTAACAACGTGGCATTCTAAGTGGGCTTTGAAGCAACTGAAATATCCAGTTCCCGTGTTTGTCAGCGAAGCAATACATTTGTAAAAAACGTTGAAAATCATAAATTAAACGTAAAAAAATATATTATACCCACTGTATTTTTCATCTGTCTCTTCCATACGGACATTCAGCCAGCACTGGTATAGTTAAAAACACATTTCAGTTTTTGTTGTTTACTCCACAGTTTTTTTTTGGCAAATTATATATTTTTGTCAGTTTAATTTAATCTGCCCTGCACAGTTCCGAATGACGAGTATCCGCTACGGAAACAAATACCGTATTCTTTCCTGTTTTGTTATTTTTATGTCCAGCAGACTGTACTGCTTTTCTCAGATTGCTTTCAATGTCAAAGCCACAAAGTTTCATGTACCCATCAACGGATAGGTTTAGGCCGCAATACACTGAGGTGACAAAGGCCATGGGATAGCTATATGCACACATACGGATGGCGGTAGTCTCGCGTACACGACGTATAAAAGGGCATTGCATCGGTGGAGCTGTCATTTCTACTTAAGTGATTCGTGTGAAAAGATTCCAGTACAACAGGAATTAACAGAATTTGAAAGCAGAATTGTGATTGGAGGTAGATGCATGGTACATTCCATTTCAGAAATCGTAAGGGAATTCAATTTTCGAGACCCACAGTATTAAGACACTGCCGAGAATGCCACACATCAGGCATTACCTCTCACGACGGAAAATTCAGTGGCCGACAGTCTTCACCTAACGACTGAGAGAAACGACACACGATCGTCGATCTGGTGTAACAACAAATGTGATTCATCCGACCAGGTGACACTCCTCCGTTGATACATGATCCAATCTTGGTGATACCATGTCCGCTGGAATCCAGACTGACGACGTCATTGGGGAATATGTAATGGTTGTCAGCTGCGGAGATCGATGTTAAACAATGTGCCCTCAAAATTTGCTTTTAATAGTTTCCACGACGAAACACTATCTCGAAAACTGGCAGAAAACTCATAAACATTATCGTTGTATGTATAGTGCACCGGTGGCAAGACGCAATCAATTCTTTCACTACGCTATACCAACTCTAATGTTACTGATGGCAGCGCCACTAAAGCAGAGTTACTAAAAGCAGTTTTCAGAAATTCCTTCACCAAAGAAGACAAAGTAAATATTTCGAAATTACAAACAAGAACAACTACCAACATGAGTAACTTTGAAACAGATGTCCTCGGTGAAGAGAAGCATCTTAAATCACTTAATAAATACAAGTCTTCCGCTTGAGATTGTATTCCAGTTAGTTCCTTTTAGAACATGTAGGTACAATAGTTCCGTAGTTTGCAATCATATACAACCGCTTACTCGACGAGAGATCCGTACCTATAGATTGGAAAGTTGTGCGGGTCACACAAATACGCTAGAAATGAAATACACTCCTGGAAATGGAAAAAAGAACACATTGACACCGGTGTGTCAGACCCACCATACTTGCTCCGGACACTGCGAGAGGGCTGTACAAGCAATGATCACACGCACGGCACAGCGGACACACCAGGAACCGCGGTGTTGGCCGTCGAATGGCGCTAGCTGCGCAGCATTTGTGCACCGCCGCCGTCAGTGTCAGCCAGTTTGCCGTGGCATACGGAGCTCCATCGCAGTCTTTAACACTGTAGCATGCCGCGACAGCGTGGACGTGAACCGTATGTGCAGTTGACGGACTTTGAGCGAGGGCGTATAGTGGGCATGCGGGAGGCCGGGTGGACGTACCGCCGAATTGCTCAACACGTGGGGCGTGAGGTCTCCACAGTACATCGATGTTGTCGCCAGTGGTCGGCGGAAGGTGCACGTGCCCGTCGACCTGGGACCGGACCGCAGCGACGCACGGATGCACGCCAAGACCGTAGGATCCTACGCAGTGCCGTAGGGGACCGCACCGCCACTTCCCAGCAAATTAGGGACACTGTTGCTCCTGGGGTATCGGCGAGGACCATTCGCAACCGTCTCCATGAAGCTGGGCTACGGTCCCGCACACCGTTAGGCCGTCTTCCGCTCACGCCCCAACATCGTGCAGCCCGCCTCCAGTGGTGTCGCGACAGGCGTGAATGGAGGGACGAATGGAGACGTGTCGTCTTCAGCGATGAGAGTCGCTTCTGCCTTGGTGCCAATGATGGTCGTATGCGTGTTTGGCGCCGTGCAGGTGAGCGCCACAATCAGGACTGCATACGACCGAGGCACACAGGGCCAACACCCGGCATCATGGTGTGGGGAGCGATCTCCTACACTGGCCGTACACCACTGGTGATCGTCGAGGGGACACTGAATAGTGCACGGTACATCCAAACCGTCATCGAACCCATCGTTCTACCATTGCTAGACCGGCAAGGGAACTTGCTGTTCCAACAGGACAATGCACGTCCGCATGTATCCCGTGCCACCCAACGTGCTCTAGAAGGTGTAAGTCAACTACCCTGGCCAGCAAGATCTCCGGATCTGTCCCCCATTGAGCATGTTTGGGACTGGATGAAGCGTCGTCTCACGCGGTCTGCACGTCCAGCACGAACGCTGGTCCAACTGAGGCGCCAGGTGGAAATGGCATGGCAAGCCGTTCCACAGGACTACATCCAGCATCTCTACGATCGTCTCCATGGGAGAATAGCAGCCTGCATTGCTGCGAAAGGTGGATATACACTGTACTAGTGCCGACATTGTGCATGCTCTGTTGCCTGTGTCTATGTGCCTGTGGTTCTGTCAGTGTGATCATGTGATGTATCTGACCCTAGGAATGTGTCAATAAAGTTTCCCCTTCCTGGGACAATGAATTCACGGTGTTCTTATTTCAATTTCCAGGAGTGTAGGAGTAATTCGCTGAATTACAAACCATATCACTAACGTCGATTCGGCGTAGGATTTCGGAATACGTACCGTGTTCTAAGGTTATGAATTACCTCGAAGGAAACGATTTATTGATAAACTGGCAACAAGTATTCGGAAAATATCGTTCTTCTGGAACACAACTAGCTGTTTAATCTCAGAAATTAATGAGTGCTATGGACAGGGGATGTCAAATTGATTCCATGTTTTTAGATTTCCAGAAGGCTTTTGACACGTTTCCTCGCAAGCTACTTCTAATCAAATTGTGTGCCTATGGGGTATCGTCTCAGTTGTCGACTGAATTCGTGATTTCCTGTCAGAAAGGTAACAGTTCGTGGTATCTGATGAAAAGTCATCGAGTAAAACAGAAGCGATATCTGCCGTTCCCCAAGGAAGTTCTATAGTCCCTCTGCTGTCCCTGATCTTTCTTACTCACTGGTCATACCCGACTCGAGATTCCATTACCGCAGCAACGTATTTTCGCCATCTGTCCCTGTCTTGGGCTATTTCCTTCCATTCCCCTTCAATACCTAGGCTCCTCAAATCAGCCTTCACACTGTCCTCCCATCTACGCCTCGGTCTCCCCACAGGACGTTTTCCCTCTAGGTGCCCTACCAGTACTCTGCGCGCTGCCTTGCCCTCATCCATTAGAGCTACGTGACCCGCCCATCGCAGCCTACGTGATTTAATAATACTGATTATGTCAGGGCTTGAATAGAGTTCGTGAACCTCTTCGTTACGCAGTTTTCGCCACTCTCCGCTAATGTCATCCCCTTTTGCTCCGAAAATTTTCCTCAAAATTTTATTTTCAAATACTCGAAACGGCTTTTCATTTTGCACAGTGAGAGACCAAGTCTCATATCCATACAGCATAACTGGTAGAATAATAGTTTTGTATATTCTAATCTTTAAATTCCTAGACAATATCCGTGATGAAAGTAATGTATTCACTCAGAAGTAGCACGCATTTCCCGCCCGTAATCTCTTCTTCAGTTCGGATTCAATCTCATTTCTCGAAGTGATGTCCACGCCTAGATACTTAAGGGGAGTTGGAATGCCGGAAAATGGAAAAAATTCACATTTTCAGTTTTTAACCTTATAACTTAATTTGAAATTTTCTGCTTAAAATGGTGCAAAATTTGTTAAGAAATTCCAATTGGAAGTATTTTTATTTAATTTTTCAAAATTACATGTGCGCCCAGCAAAGTTACCCATCTTGTGATTTGTACACATTTAAATCTTCGCATTTCCGAAAACATTACATATAGAAGGCTGTGGATTTCACTCTTCAGTTGTAGAATCTTTGATCCTTCCATAGGTACCATTGTTTTTACGACTAGCTGTGTTTATTGTTCAGTTTTTGATCTGTGAGTGTTTGTTTTGAGCCTCGAGTTTAGTTTGTCGCTCATTTGGAGTTTGTTATCTGTCTTGTTTTGACTTTCAGTGGTGAGTGCGTAGTTTCTACGATGCCTAGGAGTGCATCATTATTTAAAAAGCGAAAGTTTCGCGGTAATAGATTTACAAATAACGTTTGTTCAAGTGATTCTGCTTCAGCACCTGTTGATGCTGGTGAAAGTTCTGACGTTTGTACAGCTGAGATGTGTGAAGGAGACACGCCCACCAGTGCATCAAAAAAGAAGTTATCAAACTGTGCAAGTGAAATTACAGATGAAGCTTCTAATGAACAATATGTTTTAGTCGACTTTCCTGTTTTTACTGAGTTTATGAAGAAATGTTTGTGTTGTAATCTTTGTGGAGGTTCTTTTGATATGAACATAACAAAATCTATAGGACTTTCCTGCAAAATTGCTATAGTTTGTGCCAGTTGTGAAAATGAGACCTGTTTTTGGAGCTCTAAAACATGCAGTAGCAATTTGTTTGAGAGTAATATCAGGCTAATGTATGCAATGAGAGCAATTGGTAAAGGACATACTGCTGCTCAAACATTTTGTGCCATAATGAATCTTCCACCTCCACCTGCTAAAATTGACAATTACACTGAAGTGATAGGAGATGCTGTTCAGTCTGTAGCAGATTTATCAATGAAAGCTGCTGCCAGTGAAGCAAAATATATAAATGAAGGAAACCCAGATATCCCTGTTGCTTTTGATGGAACCTGGCAGAAAAGGGGTCACACATCCAAAAATGCTGTTGCTACTGTTACTAGTGTGGACAGCGGTAAAGTTTTGGACTATGAAGTGCTCACTAAACATTGTTACCATTGTGCATCTGGTAAGATAGAAGCAGCTCACATATGTAGCAAGAATTATGAAGGTACGAGTGGAGGCATGGAGGCTGCCGCTGCTGTGAAAATGTTTAGCAGATCAGAAAAAGAACGGGGAGTATTTTACACAAAATTCCTTGGAGATGGGGACTCCAAGGCATACAAAAGTGTTACAGAATCCATGCCATATGTCAATAAGACAATAACTAAACTAGAATGTGTCGGTCATGTTCAGAAACGAATGGGCACTCGTCTAAGGAAACTGAAACAGAATCTGAAGGACAAAATTTTGTCAGATGGTAAAACCATTAGAGGTCGCCTGTCAGATAAAATTATAAATGAATTACAACAATACTATGGTATGGCAATAAGAAATAATGCAAATAATTTGCAGGAAATGAGACAAGCTGTATGGGCCACATATTTACATCGATCATCAACTGATGATAATCCTCAACATTTTGCTTGTCCAGATGGTCCTCAGTCATGGTGCAATTATAGAAAATCTCAAGCTACTGGGGATCCTTATCACCATAAAAATTATATTCCATTGGCTGTTATGGAAGTAATTAAACCAATATATAGAGACTTGGGGCATCCTGATCTTCTGCGAAAATGTCTTCATGGTTGTACCCAGAATCAAAACGAGTCGTTCAACAACCTCATTTGGACTCGTGTACCTAAGAATGTATTTGTTGGGATAAAAACATTGAAATGGGGAGTCAGTGATGCTGTTATTTCATTCAATGATGGTCATATGGGTAGGCTAAAGGTCATGGCAAGGCTCGGCATTGCTCCTGGTATCAACACCATCAGAGGTCTTCAGCTTCTGGACAGCGTGCGAGTAAGGAAGGCTCAGTATGCAGCTGAATTTAATACAAAAAAAGCAAGGGCAGCAAGGAGAAGAAAGCTTCTAGGTGAAGAAGAAGAACTAGAAGATGACCCTGATTACTCTGCTGGACACTTTTGATAATAGAATAAAAGGTATTTGTGAATTTTCATAATAAATTACTTTAATCGCATTTTCTGGCATTTGACATTTTTAGTGTTACATGTACCTTTATCTCATAAACCACTCAACCAACAACATTCAAATTTTCAGAAATGCTGCAAAACAGTTCAAAGAGGCCACTGAACTAGAATCATGACAAGAACTGGCTTATTCTCTGAACTAGGGAAGTTTATGTTATACTTTTTCCAATAAAAAATGGCTTAATGGTAAAAAATTCATAAATACTATACCAACAAAAAGAAAACATTGGTTCTAGTTCAGTGGGCTCACAATATATGCTGAAAACCTCTGCCAGAATTTCAAAGTTCTGAAGATAATAGTTCCAAAGAAAAAGGTACACAAAGTTAGCAAATTTAACATTGGCGAGATAGGGCATTCCAACTCCCCTTAAATGTGTTGACTTTTTCAAACTGCATGTCTCCAACTCTTAACATTTCGTGATCTACTGCTGTTGGCATTCTAGTAGTAACCAGGTATTTAGTTTTGTCTTCACTTATCCTTAGACCTACATCTTCACTAGCCTTGATTAACGCATTCGCATTTGCTGTTACAGATTCTTTCCTATCGCTAATGATGTTAGATCATCTGCATACCCTAATGTCTTAATATTTCCATTTAACTCCAGACCCTCTGAATTATCTGCTGCCATTCGTATAACATATTCTAGGACTAAATTAAAAAGTAACGGAGACAGGGCATCTCCCTGCTTAAGTCCATTCTTTATTACAAATTCTTCTGACTCCAATTTCCCCACGCGTACTCTACCTTTTGTGTTTTTCAAACTCACTTCTATAAGTCTAACATACTTCTTTGGTATTCCAAGTTCCAAAAGAATTCTGTACAATTTTGATTGCAATACTGAATCATATGCTTTTGTAAAATCTATGTAAAGATTATGAACTGGTTTATTGTATTCCCATTTCTTTTCCAAAATTTGACGCAGAGTGAATATTTGGTCTATGTTTGATCTGTTCCTCCGAAAGCCGGCTTGGTAACCCCCCCCCCCCACAATTTCATCTGCATATGGTGTAAGCCTGCTTAGCAGAATATTCGAGAAAATTTTGGAACATACTGGTAATAGCGATACCCCTTTATAATTACTACAATCCATTTTGTCGCCTTTCTTAAAAATTGGGATCAGAATCGACTCCTGCCACTCTTCAGGTATCATCACTGAGTTCCATACTTTAGTTATCACTTTGTGAACTACTCCCACCAATTTCTGTCCCCCATTTTTAACTAATTCTCCAGTTATGCTATCTGATCCTGGTGCTTTATGTTTTTTCAATTTGTTGATTGCATCTCTTACTTCCTTTAACGTTGGCTCAGGTATCTGGTGTTCTGCTGAATGTATTTCGTACGCCTGCTCATTTCCTGCTTCCTGGTGTACATTTAATAGATGCTCAAAATACGCCCTCCATTTACTTAGTATAGCACTGGGGTCTGTCAGTATTCCCCCAACATCCCCTCGAAGTGCATTTGTCCTAGCCTTGAAGCCCTTCCTATACCCATTTGTATCTAGGTAAAGTTTTTTGTTTTACTGTTTGTTTCCATTTTTGCAATTTGATTGTTCAAATAATTCCTCTTCTTTGCCCGTAGCCTACGATCAACTTCCCTTCTCAAGTTCAAGAACTCCTCTCGTTTTCTGTCTCCCATTCTGTCCCAATCTAATCGCGCTTTCCTCCTTTCCTCTACCAATTTCTTGCATTCCTCATCAAACCACGGTGTCCTCCTGTTCTTCTTAATTGTACTTATTGTGACCTTCGCTGCCTCTTTGATATTATTCCTCACAGTGATCCACTGTTTATTTACATCCTCGTCTTGATCTTCGTGTGTCCTGAGAGCATCAAACCTATTTGAAATTTCTATCATGTACCTTCTTCTAAAGTTTTCATCATTTAGCTTGTCAGTGTCGAACCTAACAAGTTCTGCATTGTGACACCTTGTTGTTGCTGTAGATAGCCGTTGGTGAACTTTGGCAACTACAAGAAAATGATTAGAATCGCAGTCTGCTCCCCTGAAAGTTCTAACATTTTCTATACTAGTGTGCCATCTCCGATCTACAAGAACATGATCAATTTGGTTTCGGGTGTGTCCATCCGGAGAGACCCAAGTTGCTTTATGAATATCCTTTGTAGTGGGACGCGAAATTGAAGCGTCACCCATCCACCAGTGTCAGCCCAGTTTGCAGGTGACTATAAGTTTAATTTAGTTTGTTTATATATTTTTCTTATTATTGGTAATAGATGTGAATTATCTAAAAGTTTTGTATTTTTTTTTATGTGTTTCATGTACGGAGAGGGCGGCGCAACGAACGGAGACAGCATCTTCGTTGCCGCGACCAGAGAGGAAATTGCTGGCCGCTATACGTCGCGGGTCGACAGCCGAGGAGCAACAGAAGATCCTGGAACCGAGTTGTTGCGTCGTGCTTCTAAAAATTAAAAATTAATTTGTATACTCTTTTTGTACAACAATGACGTCATATAGAGCTTGATCTTGTTGAAAAGTCAGTCCTATTCTGTTAAGCCTCAGGTTCAGAACGTCTGTATGTAGGAAGTTAATAAAATAGTGGATACTACTAAAGTTGAAACACGTGTTCTGAGGATTTATTTATGGAGAATTATGTGAACTGATTAATAGTATATTTGACAAGATTATTGAATTTTGACAGTGGTCATCGCAACTTTGAATCTAGAACGTTTAGTCAATGTGTGATTCTGATATCGATTAAGTCAAGATAAAGTGGGTCAATATAAGTTCTGAGGAGAAACAAACGAAATTTAAATTGAAAAAGTTTACGCAAACCAATTGGCCCGAGTGATGTAATTCTTTGCATACGACTCGACTGATGTTTATAGTTTCGTTCAAGAACCATTCTGTGGCAATTTAAAAAGAATATAAATCATTTTGAAGTGGGTTGTAACTGACGTAGGTGACGAAGTCTGCACATGGTCATATGATAAACGAAAGTCATTCCTAAACAAAACCTATACGTCGTTACACTACACCTTCCTTTTGAAATATGTGCTCTCAACAATCATGTCATTTGAAACAGCAAAATTAACCACCCTTGTGCCATTATCATTCGAAATGTTATGCAAAATTTTTTTCCCAATTGTAGGCCGGAATGCTTCCTCCTTCCCTATCTTCGCTTTAAAATCACCTATGATTAATTTTGTATCATACGAGGAGAATTCATCCCACAGTAGATCTCGTTCTTCATAAAAGCCGTCTTTAGCAACCTCTTCAGTGTCCTCAGTTGGTGCGTCTACACTAATTACTGCTAGTCTATCCCACCTGCCGGACAACACTATAACTGATAGTCGGTCACTAATGAACCTTATATCTCTGATTGCGTGAAGCACTTTTCTCTGTACTGCGAAACCTGTTAAGAAACTGTGAGCTTCCGCACCTCCATAGAAAAATGTATAGTTACCCCTCTTTATGCTCCCCTTCCCCTGCCACCGAGTTTCTTGAATAGCTGTAATGTCTACATCGTATCTATCTAATTCGTCTAATAATGTCTGGACCGTTCCTGGCCTGTTCAAACTTTTAACGTTCCATCTTTCCAACCTGAAAGTTCCTTTCGGCCTGAATCTCTTCGAAGTAGGTTCCGCCCGGAGATCCGAATGGGAACCTAGTTTACCTCCGGAATATTTTACTTCAAAGGGACCCATGCCCATTAATGTTGCTGATTCTTGATGAATAGATTTGATGGTAAGAGAAGAAGAAACAGGGATGGTTCATCACGCCATCGCCTGCTCCCCACCGGCTGTCCGCGACTGCTTATTTTTTGTATTCGCAGCTACCCTTCTTATCTGAAGGCCGTACCCCCTATCCGCAACCTGGGGACGCGCTGTGCCGTGGTGGTAGGGGCCCACGAGACAGTGTCCCTGATCGAGGTAAACTGTTTAGGGGAGAATCTGAGTACCCGTCTTAGATTTTTCGCAAATGATGCCACCACTTACTGTTTCGTAAAGTCAGCAGATGATCCAAATAAATTGTAAAATGATTATAGAAGATACCTGTACAGTGCGAAAAGTGGCAGTCCACTCAAATTAACGAAAAGTGTGGAGTCATCCACATGAGTACTAAAAGATTTTCGACAAATATTGGTTAGACGATGTATGACATAGATCTAAAGGCTGTGAATTCAACTAAATACTTCGGGATTACAATTACAAAGAACTTAAAATGGAATGATCATATAGATAATGTTGCGGGGAAAGTGAATCAAAGACTACGATTTATTGGCAGAATACTTAGAAAATGAAACAGGTCTACTAAAGAGACTACCTACACTACCCTTCGCCGTCCTCTTGTGGAGTACTTCTGCACGGTATGGGATCCGCATCAGATAGGATTGACAGATGACGTCGAAAAAGACCAATGAAGGGCAGTCAGTTCGTTTAGCATTACAGCGAAATAGTGGAAAGACTGCCACGGATATGATTCGCGAATAGGGTGACAATCGTTAAAACAAAGGCGTTTTTCTTTGCAGCAGGCTCTCGTGAAATACCAGTCGACAGCTTTTACCTCAGATTGCGAAAATATTCTATTGCCGCCCACCTACATACGGAAGAATGATCATCACAATAAAATAAGAGGAATCAGAGCTCGCACAGAAAGATTTAAATGTGTGTTTTTCAGACGCGCCGTTCGAGAGTGGAACGGTGGAGAGGTGGCTTGGAGGTGGTTCGATGAACCTCCTGCCAGGCACTTAATAGCGAACTGCAGAGTAATCATGTGTATGAAGGTGGACGATGTGCTACGAAACGCTCATACCTGCTCGAAAATTCTACTTTGTTGCCAGAACTGCCACATACCCGCCTATACTGCTTTTCAGAGGGGGTATGACTCTAACATTCACGTCCTTTGCTGAGGCGTAGACATCCAACAGCTTGTTGCCTTCTTATTGATTCACAGTCGTACAACCACTTCCTATAGCTGCTCAAGACAGTAGCACGCAAACAGTCGATCAACTTAGCCGGTTCCGAGACGCTTGTTCCGAGTCGCTGGGGCATAACAATCTATCTTTTGGCAAAATCAAAAGGGTGGGGTAAATAAGTGACCTGGAGAACAGAGTTCCAGGGAACAAGAAACACAGCGGAGGAAAGGAAGTACAGTACGAACCTGCTTGTAAAAAATGTTGAAAGTGATCACCTCTAGTCGCTTTTGGGCCATGGTCAGCAGGCTGCTGAACGGGAATCGAAGGTGGAGTGTTTGAATTGCTGCAATCTCATCCCAACCCGTTCTGCTGCAGTTCTTGTTGTAATATACCTTAGATTCGAGAGCCCGCACAAAATAATCGCACACTGACAGATCAGGTGGCTTGGGTGGCCAGCTAGCGGCGCGATAAAATGACCTCTGCTAACAACTGTCAGGCGTAAAGGTTGTGTAAATGTGCTCCAAGGTTCGTCCGGCTTAGCCTATTGGAAGGTGGTCTCTTGCAGCATCTGCTACAGTCAGATTAGTGTTGGACCTCCTTTCCTCTGCTGTGTTTCTTTGTCTCCTCGACCTCTGTTCTCCAGGCCACTTTTACTTGCCCCTCCCTGAATCAATGGATATCCGCACCTGCAACGCGTATCGCCGCTGCAACGATTCCTCACTCGCCCCTACTCTGCATAGACAGGATTATTCAGTTGCCCCTACCGATGTCGTTTTATGCAACCCGCAATGTTATATCTGTTGTTCACAAACCACCCGTGAGATTTTGATATTCTCTCGCTGGCTATGCGCTAACTATTAGTCCCACAGAAAGAAACATGAACAGGATGATTTTGTAAGAAATTCAATGTAGTTTTACTTTAAATTGTGAAGCGTTTTCGCTGAAGGCCACGGTTTTCTTGTTTTCAAGAAAAACGTACAGAAGTGACCTTCAAACGTACTCCTACTACCATACTCAGCCCCCACTGGTTAGGATTTCTAGTACATTGTTCATAGGACTGCCTTCTAAAACTGTACAAAAATTTGTGAGTGCACGAACTATTTCGCACATTCGACCTTTTTTGCTCATCATTGACCGGACGTATTACGTCACCGGCTTAGTCGAGCATTTATAAACAGTAAAATTGACGTTCGTCTAAATTTTACCTAGTAATTTTGTGAATTTTGAGAGCATAAAATAAACTATTACATCATTGTGTTCGCCAGGCCTACTGACTACGAAACTACTGTGCTTGTAAAGGTTAAGATTGCATCGAATTGTCAACGTAATTAGTCTTAGAGTAACGCTTATAAAAGTTATTTTTCTTTCATTACCCTATCGGACCCACTAAAATTAATCATGTTAACGAAATAGCTGACTATCCTAGTCATGTAATAGACCAGTCATTAGATACCATACAAAGTCGAATATCGGGGTTCGTGTTGTCGGAAATCTTTGTACAGTGGTAGGAGGGAGCACAAAACCTAACCACATTAAATTTCATATAAAAACATTGCGGATTGAAAACAACATCAGTAGGGACAGCCGTTACCACACTGTTTACCCAAAACACCACCAAATGGCACTGAGTCTCAGTGTGGGCAGTGGTCATTATGTGTTGGCTCATCGGCGTAATCCACCAAGCAACAGCGTCGGTGTGAACAGATGAGCAGTAAAAAACATGGAATATCATTTCTCAGTTATGTGACTTCTACGTTGCACAGAGTAGCCGTCAAGCAACGAGGAAATGCTCTCTTAAAAACGACGAGCCTCGTTTCCGCTTTCATGGTTATCAAAATGCCTCCGGTAAGTTGTCAGAAAAAAAGCGCTTCTTCTGCCAACTTAACTCCCTTCTGCTGGGCGCGTCTCCGCATGTGCTCCACCACAGACTGATGAAGCTTTACATTTAACACTTTCCACTCCGTTACCAGAACGTATTGAACATCAGCAGTTGAGGCACACAGATGCAGAACGTAATTAAAGGACTTTTAGCGCGTCCCATCCGCGACCTACACTATGTCCACATTCTCCCACGTGACCGTCTTCCCACTCTTTCCATTGGCTGCTGCAGTCACAGCTTGGAAGGCGTATCTGGCCGGCACCATAGCCTGCTAGTATGCTATAACAGCGTCGGCGCTTTCCAGGATGGTGTGATGATGATGATGTTTGGTTTGTGGGGCGCTCAACTGCGTGGTTATCAGCGCCCGTACAATATCCCAACCTTTGCTCAGTCCAATTTCGCCACTTTCCTGGATGATGATGAAATGATGAGGACAACACAAACACCCAGTCATCTCGAGGCAGGTGAAAATCCCTGACCCCGCCGGGAATCGAACCCGGGACCCCGTGCTCGGGAAGCGAAAACGCTACCGCGAGACCACGAGCGGCGGACAGGATGGTGTGATGCTGAGTACATGGGTGAAGCTTGCAAATTTTTCTCGCACATGGCGCAACACATCGACGGCTCCCCAGGCATTCCTGGATTGTGGAATTGTTACTGTGAAAATCACATGTACTTGTGTAGACTGTGAATACATAGTAGTTGATTTGCTCGATTCCTTCTACTTGAAGATTATTGTCTAACTGCCATCAACTTTTAAGATAGGTAAGCAATACAGAAAGACTATAGTGTTGGAAATATTGTTGTGCATGTTGCTGATAGTGTTGAATAATGCGCTTACAAAATACGTTGATACTAAGTTTCTGCGACATACAAGTCTGAAATTCACTCATTATTCCTTATAGATGTCTTTCTTCTGTGTACCGTTGTGTAAGAACGAAATATGAAAACCTAATGGCACGCGTCACCACGAATTTCCATTTGGTAATTATCTAAGAGGTACGTCGGTACTTCACGCCAAGCACGCTGTGAAATTCATCAGTAGATGTAAGTCAACATTTTACCGAGGCACATTATAAATCTGCTTCGAAAAGAAAATTATGAAAACAGGTTGCATTCCCAACAGATTTCCAGATTATCCTTTCCATAAAGTCCTAGCAGAAGCTACATCTAGGCGGCAAAATGGAAAACGCAACACAAGTGCAAACCTTGCGTAAGTGACATGCATGAATGTAACAAAAATTGTTCAAATGGCTCTGAGCACTATGCGGCTTAACTTCTGAGGTCATCAGTCGCCTAGAACTGAGAACTAATTAAACCTAACTAACCTAAGGACATCACACACATCCATGCCCGAGGCAGGATTCGAACCTGCGACCGCAGCGGTCGCTCGGCTCCAGACTGTAGCGCCTAGAACCGCACGGCACTCCGGCCGGCCATGAATGTAACATTAAAAGCATTCACGGAAGCTGGAGTTCAACCGGAAGATGACGTGCTTTCCAAACTAAAAATCCTTGGCAAAAGAACTAATGACACAAAGGTTATATTGAAGTGACAGAAGTCATACAGGGTAGTAAGAGACGTGTGAAAACTTTCCGACATGCTTATATCCGACGGGAATTTACAGACTTTGAACGCTGAATAGTAGTTGTAGCTAGACTCATGCGACAACCCATTTCGAAAATCGCTAGAGAATTCAGTGTCAAGAGTGTGCCGAGAATACTAAATTTCAGGCATTACGTCTCTCCACGGATAACGCAGAGGCCGACGGACTTCACATAACGTACGAGAGCAGGGGCGTTTGCGTGGAGTTGTCAGTGCTAACAGACAAGCAACACTGCGCGGAATAACCTCAGAAATCAGTGTGGGTCGAACGGCGAACGTGTCCGTTAGGACAGTGCGGTGAAATTTTGCCGTTAATGGACTATGGCAGCAGACGACCGACGCTAGTGCCTTTACTAACAGCACGATATCTCCTGCAGCCTTTCTTCTGGGGTCGTGGCCATATCGGATGGATCCTAGACGACTGGAAAAGCATGGCCTTCTCAGAGGAGTCCCGATTTCAGTTGGTAAGAGATGATGGCAGGGTTCGAGTGTGGAGCAGACCAGAGTTGTCAACAAGACACTGAGCAGGCTGGTGGTGGCTCGATGATATTGTGGCCTGGGTTTAGATGGAATGGACTGCCCCTCTGGTCCAATTGAACCGATCATTGACTGGAAATGGTTATGTTCGACTGCTTTGAGACCATTTACAGCGATTCTCGGATTTCATGTTCCCCGAACATGTCACCAGGTGTCAGCTGTTCGCAACTGATTTGAAGAACGTTCTGGACAGTTCGCGCGAATGATCTGGCCACGCAGATCATCCGACGCGAATCCCGCCGAAAATTTATGGGACATAATCGAGAGCTCAGTCTGTGAACAAAATCCAGCACCGCAAAACCTTCGCAGTTGTGGACGTCTATAGAGGCAGCATTGCTCAATATTATTTTCAGGGGACTTGTTGTGCCCATGCCACGTCGAGTTGCTACACATTACCGTTCAAAGATATCCTGTGACTGTTGTTACGCTCATCCTCAGTCCCCTACGGTGGTGGGACTATCATCTCTTCCTTTCCTATCGTCTTTTCTCCTCTTCAGTCTAAACTATTCCTTGTATTTCCTTCTTCTAATTCAAAATTTAATTTAGTAAAAATTTTGTTAAATCGGTTTTGGGAAAGCTGCCAAAGTGTTGTTACCTCAGAGTAAACAACAAAGTAAAGAGACAGGGACGTAACATTCACTCACTGTCAGAGCGACTTGCCCAGTGTGAAAATAATAACACATACCATAAAAACCTGGATTCGTTAGCATCAGAAAAATTTAAGACATTCAAAATAGAATTCTTGCTAGAGAAACAAAAAATGCTAATAGAAAATCGCCTCACTCGAGTAAGGAAATGATCAAATACTGTGTCATTCGGCATTACCGCTCACTCAAAGGTCACAAATATGACAGAGATTTTATGCATAAATTCCCCGACAGCCATACTCTATCCCGCTTTGTTGGTGACATTTCGCAAGAAACGTAAGTTACGCCTTTGATAAAGTCGAGAATGGAAGCAGAAGGTAGCTGTCTAAACAAGGCGGAATTGCTACATAGCTAAGTAATTGATATCAATTAGGCAGCTCCAGTATGGCAGAAAATTGGTTGAATTCTTCGAAGAATAGGACACAGTGCAGACTCAAGCTCTCTCCCATGTTTGCAAACTTACGGTTAAAAAGCATTTGGAAATCTACGTAGTGCAGGAACTTTGGGGAAAGCCATTCAATACTTCTTAGTGCTCTTACGTGTAAATGTTTCTTACTAGCCGTGCTGAATTTGATAACTGCCGTTGATGTAGTAGCTTATGAAAAACCGAAGCATCTCAACTGCAAACCACTGAATCGAAAGGTGATGCATGCTTAACACCATAGACTCTCCACTCAGCGGCAGCTCGTAACAGTTACGGGGCTTATATGTATAGGCTCTATAGTAGCAGTCGGCAGTCAGTGAGACACAGCACTTCACTCCGTTCAGCAACACATACAGACAAATACAACACATATACACTTTACAAATACAAAACGTTTTAAATTTTGGCTGGGACAACGTCATGAACGAGGGCCGATGTCCCAGAAATAAATTAATATTGTTCCAGTCCCCCGGTTACAACCAAGATTTTCGCGAAGTTTCCTTTGGTTATAAGGCGTATGCCGGAATTCGTGAACCCGTCCCATTTATCCATTTATTCCCAGTTGTGATCTCCTATCTGTTATAAGAGTCGAGGGGCATGAAAGGGAAGCAGTGGTTGGGAAAGGAGTAAGACAGGGTTGTAGCCTCTCCCCGATGTTATTCAATCTGTATATTGAGCAAGCAGTAAAGGACACAAAAGAAAAATTCGGAGTAGGTATTAAAATTCATGGAGAAGAAGTAAAAACTTTGAGGTTCGCCGATGACATTGTAATTCTGTCAGAGACAGCAAAGGACTTGGAAGAGCAGTTGAACGGAATGGACAGTGTCTTGAATGGAGGGTATAAGATGAACATCAACAAAAGTAAAACGAGGATAATGGAATGTAGTCGAATTAAGTCAGGTGATACTGAGGGAGTTAGATAAGGAAATGAGACACTTAAAGTAGTAAACGAGTTTTGCTATTTAGGGAGTAAAATAACCCATGATGGTCGAAGTAGAGAGGATATAAAATGTAGACTGGCAATGGCAAGGAAAGCGTTTCTCAAGAAGAGGAATTTGTTAACATCGAGTATAGATTTAAGTGTCAGGAAGTCGTTTCTGAAAGTATTTGTATGGAGTGTAGCCATGTATGGAAGTGAAACATGGACGATAAGTAGTTTGGACAAGAAGAGAATAGAAGCTTTCGAAATGTGGTGCTACAGAAGAATGCTGAAGATAAGGTGGATAGATCACGTAACTAATGAGGAGGTATTGAATAGGATTGGGGAGAAGAGAATTTTGTGGCACAACTTGACTAGGAGAAGGGATCGGTTGGTAGGACATGTTTTGAGGCATCAAGGGATCACAAATTTAGCATTGGAGGGCAGTGTGGAGGGTAAAAATCATAGAGGGAGACCAAGAGATGAATACACTAAGCAGATTCAGAAGGATGTAGATTGCAGTAGATACTGGGAGATGAAGAAGCTTGCACAGGATAGAGTAGCATGGAGAGCTGCATCAAACCAGTCTCAGGACTGAAGACCACAACAACAACAACATCTGACCCATCGTCGGCTTTTCTGATATTTCGCTGAATGGAATCGCAACTCTTTAATGGGCTGGATCTGGAACTGTCCCTTCCACTCCCAAGAGTACGGAAAAAATCTGTCGTCAGCTCTTTGCGGCCACCGGCTGAACGTCAAATTTTAACAAATTCAGGTAAGGAATGCCGAGGCTGACAGCGCCCAACAGCAGGCTATGCTAGCAGCCCTAACCAGCGAAAACCACTCCTTACCTGCAAGTTGTGGGAGCAGCAGCGCGAACAGGCAATACTATCGAACACGGAAGAAAAAAATTTAACATCCCATGAATCAAGAAGAAAGTACTCCCGGAATTCTTCAAAACAGGCGGCGTCCTGCACATCGTACAACCTAAATTTGATCCAAACCTACACCACTTGGAAGGCATGAATTATTTATAAGATGGTCTCCCCTTGAACGACACTAAGCTTTAGTCAATGCAGAGCTTTAGAAATGGATGGTATGCGCTGTAGACTGCCTTAAGAGCTTCATGGACAATATTGCTAATCCATACATACGAGTGTTGGAACTTAAATAGTGGCAACTATTTGTTCACAACCGATACAAAAGAGTTACGTGTTTGCAGCTGTTACTGTCCTTCAAAGTAGTCACCAGCGTTGTGTAGAACGCGTTACCAGAGATGTGGAAGGCGTAGTATATCATTAGCACAGCCTATTCTGTTAATGGTGCGAATAGAGCGGTCTACTGACTGTCGAATCTCTGGAACAGTTCTGAAGCGAAGGCCACGAAGTGGTCCGTTCATCATCTGAATCAAGTTAAAGCCACAAGGACTTAGGTCGTAATACTGTTCGTTTTTGGAGCATCACCTGCGACCAGCTTTGCGAAAGAAGCGGCGACACTTTCTGCGCAACCCGCCCATCATTTTGCACGACAATGCGCGGGCGCATACAGCGCAAGCTGTGGCAGCTTTGTTCGGCTTAAGTTCCAACCCTCGTAGTATAAAAATGTATGCACTGTATGTATGTATGTATGGTCCAGACCTGGTCTTAAACCGAGGGACCAATTTCAACCAAACTTGTTACACATATCCCTTACTGTCACTGTTGGGATAAGAACCACCTGTCTATCATTCTTCATGAGATATGAGGTCATAAACAATGAGATGCATGAAGAACTGCCACGTTATGCATGAAATTACTGCTGTGCTATTAACTCTGTTTACAACAAATTTCGCAGATAGTATCCACATATGCCGCCAGATAGACTTGTTGTTGTTGTTGTTGTTGTTGTTTTTGTGGTCTTCAGTCCAGAGACTGGTTTGATGCAGCTCTCCATGCTACTCTATCCTGTGCATGCTTCTTCATCTCCCAGTACCTACTGCAACCTACATCCTTCCGAATCTGCTTAGTGCATTCATCTCTTGGCCTCCTTCTACGATTTTTACCCTCCACGCTGCCCTCCAGTGCTCAATTGGTGATCCCTTGATGCCCCAGAACATGTCCTACCAAACGATCCCTTCTTCTAGTCAAGTTGTGCCACAAATTTCCCTCCTCATTAGTTATGTGATCTACACGTCTAATCTTCAGCATTCTTCTGTAGCACCACATTTCGAAAGCTTCTGTTCTCTTCTTGTCTGCCGGCCGCGGTGGTCTAGCGGTTCTAGGCGCTCAGTCCGGAACCGCGCGATCGCTACGGTCGCGGGTTCGAATCCTGCCTCGGGCATGGATGTGTGTGATGTCCTTAGGTTACTAAGGTTTAAGTAGTTCTAAGTTCTAGGGGACTGATGACCACAGATGTTGAGTACCATAGTGCTCAGAGCCATTTGAACCATTCTTCTTGTCTAAGCTATATATCGTCCACGTTTCACTTCCATACATGGCCACACTCGATACAAATACTTTCAGAAACGACTTCCTGACACTTCAGTCTATTCTCGATGTTAACAAACTTCTCTTCTTCAGAAACGCTTTCCTTCCCATTGTCAGTCTACGTTTTATATCCTCTCTACTTCGACCATCATCAGTTATTTTGCTCCCCCAATAGCAAAACTCCTTTACTACTTTAAGTGTCTCATTTCCTAATCTAATTCCCTCATCATCACCCGATTTAATTCGACTAAATTCCATTATCCTCGTTTTGCTTTTGTTGATGTTCATCTTATATCCTCCTTTCAAGACACTGTCCATTCCGTTCAGCTGCTCTTCCAGGTCCTTTGCTCTCTCTGACAGAATTACAATGTCATAGGCAAACCTCAAAGTTTTTATTTCTTCTCCATGGATTTTAATTCCTACTCCGAATTTTTCTTTTGTTTCCTTTCCTGCTTGCTCAATATACAGATTGAATAACATGGGGGATAGGCTACAACCCTGTCTCACTCCTTTCCCAAACATTGCTTCCCTTTCATGCCCCTCTACTGTTATAACTGCCATCTGGTTTCTGTGCAAATTGTAAATAACCTTTCGCTCCCTGTATTTTACCCCTGCCACCTTCAGAATTTGAAAGAGAGTATTCCAGTCAACATTGTCAAAAAAAATGGTTCAAATGGCTCTGAGCACTATGGGACTTAACAGCTATGGTCATCAGTCCCCTAGAGCTTAGAACTACTTGAACCTAACTAACCTAAGGACATCACACAACACCCAGTCATCACGAGGCAGAGAAAATCCCTGACCACGCCGGGAATCGAACCCAGGGATCTAGGGCGCGGGAAGCGAGAACGCTACCGCACGACCCGTTGTCAAAAGCTTTCTCTAAGTCCACAAATGCTAGAAACGTAGGTTTGCCTTTCCTTAATCTGTCTTCTAAGATAAGTCGTAGGGTCAGTATTGCCTCACGTGTTCCAACATTTCTACGGAATCCAAACTGATCTTCCCCAAGGTCGGCTTCTACCGGTTTTTCCATTCGTCTGTAAAGAATTCGTGTTAATATTTTGCAGCCGTGGCTTATTAATCTGATAGTTCGCTTAATTTTCACATTTGATAGACCTTCAAAATTATATTATCGTATGGCACATAATTCAGGGGATATTACGTCACAAACACTGAGATGGGTGAAAAACTGCCGCAGTGTGGATGACGTTTATATTTATTACTTCGTTGGTACTGAACTCTGTTCGCCACATATTTCGCAGACAGTACCCATATATGCCACTGAACGTACTTTCACAAATACATCATTGCATGACATATCACTCAAAAGATACGACTTTGTAAACACTCTGATGCGTGAAAAATACTGCATTATGCATGAAATTATAATACATTTATTATTTACCACCAACACACTTCTACACTCGAGTCAAGTTAAGGAAACGCCTGACACCTGGAAGTGTTATTGACAGTTTTCAACTGCTAAGCGCAAACGGCTGTAGGCGAAAATACACTCCTGGAAATGGAAAAAAGAAAGCATTGACACCGGTGTGTCAGACCCACCATACTTGCTCCGGACACTGCGAGAGGGCTGTACAAGCAATGATCACACGCACGGCACAGCGGACACACCAGGAACCGCGGTGTTGGCCGTCGAATGGCGCTAGCTGCGCAGCATTTGTGCACCGCCGCCGTCAGTGTCAGCCAGTTTCCCGTGGCATACGGAGCTCCATCGCAGTCTTTAACACTGGTAGCATGCCGCGACAGCGTGGACGTGAACCGTATGTGCAGTTGGCGGACTTTGAGCGAGGGCGTATAGTGGGCATGCGGGAGGCCGGGTGGACGTACCGCCGAATTGCTCAACACGTGGGGCGTGGGGTCTCCACAGTACATCGATGTTGTCGCCAGTGGTCGGCGGAAGGTGCACGTGCCCGTCGACCTGGGACCGGACCGCAGCGACGCACGGATGCACGCCAAGACCGTAGGATCCTACGCAGTGCCGTAGGGGACCGCACCGCCACTTCCCAGCAAATTAGGGACACTGTTGCTCCTGGGGTATCGGCGAGGACCATTCGCAACCGTCTCCATGAAGCTGGGCTACGGTCCCGCACACCGTTAGGCCGTCTTCCGCTCACGCCCCAACATCGTGCAGCCCGCCTCCAGTGGTGTCGCGACAGGCGTGAATGGAGGGACGAATGGAGACGTGTCGTCTTCAGCGATGAGAGTCGCTTCTGCCTTGGTGCCAATGATGGTCGTATGCGTGTTTGGCGCCGTGCAGGTGAGCGCCACAATCAGGACTGCATACGACCGAGGCACACAGGGCCAACACCCGGCATCATGGTGTGGGGAGCGATCTCCTACACTGGCCGTACACCACTGGTGATCGTCGAGGGGACACTGAATAGTGCACGGTACATCCAAACCGTCATCGAACCCATCGTTCTACCATTCCTAGACCGGCAAGGGAACTTGCTGTTCCAACAGGACAATGCACGTCCGCATGTATCCCGTGCCACCCAACGTGCTCTAGAAGGTGTAAGTCAACTACCCTGGCCAGCAAGATCTCCGGATCTGTCCCCCATTGAGCATGTTTGGGACTGGATGAAGCGTCGTCTCACGCGGTCTGCACGTCCAGCACGAACGCTGGTCCGACTGAGGCGCCAGGTGGAAATGGCATGGCAAGCCGTTCCACAGGACTACATCCAGCATCTCTACGATCGTCTCCATGGGAGAATAGCAGCCTGCATTGCTGCGAAAGGTGGATATACACTGTACTAGTGCCGACATTGTGCATGCTCTGTTGCCTGTGTCTATGTGCCTGTGGTTCTGTCAGTGTGATCATGTGATGCATCTGACCCCAGGAATGTATCAATAAAGTTTCCCCTTCCTGGGACAATGAATTCACGGTGTTCTTATTTCAATTTCCAGAAGTGTAATAGCCGTCTATAGAGCTATGAAGATGCGTTGACACAGAGATGTTTACATAATCGCGTTGTAGACAGACGAAGAAGCTGCGTCCAGCGCACAAAAACGGTTTGACGAATAAATGGGAAAGAAAGCTTTTCCGTGTTATATTACAAATATAGTTCTTTTTTTCATTGAAAATACTAGGGCAATGCCAGGTTTGTACGCTAGTTTTAAATAAACTGTCTCCTCCATTGTTGTCGGACTAATCACCGAAGTGAAACATTTTCAGAAGTAACAAAAAAAGGCCTAGGTATATAATTTTGCTGAATAGTGGAATGTTCAGAGGTATACATCTGGATTAATAATCGTTTATTCTTTAAGTATTTTAGTAAGCTGTTCTCAAATGGGACATAGTCGTGCAACCAGCCGAAATTCGTGAAATCATAACGTAAAGTTTCACGTTGCGAAGAACTTACGAGTGTAACAACAGAACAGAGCCTCTCGGATTTTCAAATTTACAACGAAACGTGAACTAATGCGAAGCAAAATCGCTTTCTGCAGTATAAGGTTGTTACTTTAATTTGCTATGAAAGCGGAACTGATAGACAATAAAAGCGGGTTAAAAGCTGTGAGCTGTCTGGGGAAGTTAACCTTGCATTACTGCGCAACTGTTTTACCAGGTATCCAGTCTATCTTACCAAATTCCCAACCAGACTAACATTAATTATAATCTTTTAATAGTCATACGACAACCGGTGATATATATATAAAAGAGAATTTAAATAAAAAGAAATAAATCAGTTTATATTTGGAAATTTATTTTAACATTGATCACTCAAATTTCAGCATATTAAATTTGATTCATAACTAAACTGGTGCCTTATTTGGGATTGTGGAAAATGTGAGTTTGTTATCTTACGGAACACATCAAATATGGAGCCAAGATTGGGAGACTACATACAACACTGCGTTCATAAAATAACACACGAAGAACGTTGAAACATATGCAAGAGGAAATTAACCACAACCAACCGATTCAATTTTCACCCAAAGAAGTTACGCTCGTAGCACAATCCTGTCCGTCATGTTATTACCGCACACTGGTATACTAAATTCATACTAACTCTTTGTGAAATCTTCCCGAAAAGAAAAGCTGAGGGCTACTTTGATGATTACACCACATGCTTCACGTGGTCAACTTACTTTACACAAAGCGTATAACTCCACAATAATTTTGATAATTAAAATAAATTAGATCGAAAAGCAATTTACAAAAGAAAAACCTCGAACTGGTTACTAACGTCTTACTATTAACCTGATGGGTCAAGCAATTACATAAGCACGTGGTAGTGGTCTCACAAAGGACACCCCATGTGGGTTGAACATAAAGAAAAGTTGCTATATTGAAAAATATTGTCAAGACGAGAAGTTATAATCTCACGCACGTTCGCATTTAAGATTGATGATCTTATTTAGAGTTACTGATCAACACGTGGTTCCACTTTACTCACAAAGTAGTGACAAAGCAACTACTGGAAAATATTCTGAAATTCACACTCGAAAAACACTGCGTTGCAATTTAAGATAACATTAGATATTTTAGAGCCAAACCTGAAGTAAAGGTGATTAAATTTTCAGTTAGGCTGAACTTAAGAAATCCATTGTCCTACGGACTTAGCAGACACGCGCTTAGCCGGAGATCTTACCACTTCAGACGCTCGCCACGGACAGACTGACTTGGTCCCTTCCTCGAGGGTGGCTCACAAATATAAACGGAAGTGGCCAGAGGGGCAGCTTCCTATACCAACATGACAAGGGACGGACAGGACCATACTAAGTATAGAAACCTCTTTGCTTTTAGAAAGCATAGCTACCTGTTCCGACGTTGGTCCTACTGTTCTCTAGCAGACAGGCTTGTCTGCTACCCTCAAGCATGCAACTGGAAATACATTTGCTCATTCATCCTCTCACACAGAAGGGAAGGGGGATGACAGTATCTTATCATATACAGTATATAAAAGGAAGCGGATGTAGGTTCCGTATGAGACTGTGTGACATGAATTACATATAAACTGTGTTTTAAAGTGTAGTAGTGTGACAGATCGTTCTTGTTTATGTGTAAAAGTAATACGTTCCACTACTCAGTCTCCTCCCAGATAGTCAGAAACGCCACAGTAAATTTAGAAGAGGAATTTATGCCGTAAATGACAACATATTTAAGAAATTAACATGAAAGGAATCCAACAGAGACCTTTCAGTAGTTATTGCATTTAAGCAAGCAAAACTGCTGCAGTGCATGTTTAAATTACGACACTATCATCTGCTTATTTTCTTCACTCGCCGATCGAGCAAATGCTCCGTATATGTCTGCTCCAAGTGCCGCGTGTGATTATGTGATGATTATTGTGTTAGATCTTGCATAGTACAAACATGTTTGAAGACAACAGTCGTGTTTAAGTTAGTTGGCGTTTGACAGCAAGCGGGCTACACTAGCATTGTTAGTTCCCACTGCGTTGCCATCTCTGCCGCACAAACCAGTTCTCTATTGGGAAACTTTTCCTGGGGCGAAAATTTCACCTGTTTCAAGAAAAAACATCGTAACTGAAATTAAGAAGAAACTTTTGAGATAATTGTAAAAAGTAATCTTTCTCAGCAGCAATTGTCACATTTGTTGAAATGCGCTCCTTGAAAAAAAAAAAAAAAAAAAAAAAAGGAAAGGAAAGTGAAGCAACCTGATGGCATGGTCAGAGATCAGTGCAACTTCTTACATGTACGAACCATTGCTACGTAAATGACTTCTTGTGACAGAACGGCCATCAGAGCGCATCAGTGCTGTTCGTGTTTTGTGTTGTTACCAGGCCTGGTACGATATACAGGGTGTTTCCGCAAAAGTGTGCAAAAATTCAACAGGACATCGAGGATGCTCCACAATACAGTTGGAGGCAGGGAACCTGGGGTCGGAGAAGCCAGCTTAAGGAGATAATAGGAATAAAATCGTGTTACTGTGTACTTTTTTGTTTACATTAGTTAACGGCAAATAAATGGTTCAAATGGCTCTGAGCACTATGGGACTTAACATCTGAGGTCATCAGTCCCATAGAACTACTTAAACCTAACTAACCTAAGGACATCACACACATCCATGCCGAGGCAGGATTCGAACCTGCGACCGTAGCTGTCGCGCGGTTCCAGACTGAAACGCCTAGAACCGCTCGGCCACACCGGCCGGCAGTTAACAGCAAATACCATCATTGACACGATGAAAGTACTATTCGTACTGCATTTTACAAAATGTGCTGAAATTGACGATCATCAATCTCAATGTAAGCATGACATCGGCGAACAAGAGTCTGACGCATCCTGACAAATATCGCTGGTGTGTTTCGAATCACATCACAGGCAGCTACAACTCTGGCAACTAATTTCATCTCCGTATCCACTGAGGTCTCATAAACAAGTGACTTTAGATATCACCACGGGAATTGTCCGCCCCCGGCAGCTGAGTGGTCAGCGCGACAGAATGTCAATCCTAAGGGCCCGGGTTCGAGTCCCTGTTGGGTCGAAGATTTTCTCAGCTCAGGGACTGGGTGTTGTGTTGTCCTCATCATCATAATTTCATCGCCATCGACGTGCAAGTCGCCGAAGTGGCGTCAAATCGAAAGACTTGCACTCGGTGAACGGTCTACCCGACGGGAGGCCCTAGTAACACGACATTTACATTTACATTTACATTTATCACAGGAAATAATCGAGGGGATTCACGTCAGATGATCTCGCAGGCTACAGAATAGGGCCTCCCCTACCAAACCAGCGAACAAGAAATACTGTACTGGTACCGCTCCGTCGTATTGTACTGTACGTCTCTGAACAGCACTGAGTAATGAATGGGTTTGTCTTTGATTCATAGCACCTTCTGTCATGGGACACTAAATATGATACAACAGTGCCACTTTATGGACAAGTAAAGTAAACAAAACCTGCATCATGACTTCCTGGGAATCATGCTCGTCCTCCTTGTTTCCTTGCAGGAAATAAAGAATGTATGGGTAAACAAACAGCACAGTAATGTAAACTTGTATGCATGTTAGTTGTAAATAAGCTGGATAAAGGTAATGCTAGACAAAGCGGTAGACAAGTTAACTTCCATGTTTCTTTCAGCTGGCTTCTCCCACCCCAGGTTTCTCACCTCAAATTGTTCAGTGAAGCGTTCTTTATGTCCTATTACATTTTTGCACGCTCTGACGGGAACACCCCGTATAAGGGGCGCCGACCGCTTCTGAAGTTGCGATATTGCAGTGCCTGCGATATTCTGATTACGATGCTAAGTTCCTTTGGAAATGCATGTATGTCCAAAGGAAAAGGCACTGCGAAGACTACAGTCGTTATCAAATACATTAAATGAATTCGCAATTGCAAATAAGGACAACCATCAGCTGTAGAATGGAATGACGACAGTGAAAATTTGTGCCGGACATGGACTCGAACCCGGATATCCCGCTAATTACGAGCGGTCGCATTACCTTTTGGCTATCCATGCACGACGCACGATCAGATACAAACTTCCATATGTCGTCAACCATGTGTCTACCACCTGTACTCGTACATCCTTTATGTATATTCTCGTAGAGGTCAGATGTTGTACTCGATAGTCGCTTACAGATAGGCACGATATTGCAGAACCTGTGTCATTCTTATTACGATGCGAAGTTCCTTTCCACATGCATACATCGTAATCGTGATCACAATAACACAGGCACTGCAATATCGTATTTATCTGCCGATACCGGGCAAGCGACTTTAAAGTACAACGTCTAACATGTAGGGGAATATACATAACGGGTGTACGAGTACAGGTCGTAGACGCATGGTTGACGACGTATGGCGGTATGGGTCTGGCCTTAGTCGTACACGAATAGCCAAATGGTAAAGCGACCGCTCGCGATAAGTGGGGAAACCGGGTTCGAGTCCCGGTACGGCACATTTTCACTGTCGTCATTCCATTCTACAGCTTATGGTTGTTGTTATTCGCAGTTGCGAATTCATTTAATGCTTCTGATGTTGAGTGATCACTCCGAAGGACGCGGAGATGCCGCGTACTCGTGGAAGACAGAGTTATCAGCACCTGACAGAGTTTGAAAGGGACCTCGGTGTGGGTCTTCATCAGCCGACTGGTCGAGTTTTGCAAAATCGAGAGTAGGGGGGCATTCGTACACTATGTGATCAAAATTATCCGGACACCTGGCTAAAAATGAATTACAAGTTAGTGACCCCCTCCGTTGGTAATGCTGGAATTCAATATGTGTTGGCTCACCCTTAGACTTGATGACAGCTTCCAATCTCGCAGGCCTACATTCAATCAAGTGCTGGAAGGCTTATTGGGGAATGGCAGCCCATTCTTGCACTGAGGACAGGTATCGATGTCGGTCGGTGAGGCCTAGTACGAAGTCGGCCTGCCAAAACGTCCCGAAGGTATTCTATAGGATTCAGGTCAGGATTCTGTGCAAGCCAGTCCATTACAGGGATATTATTGTCTTGTAATCACTCAGCCACAGGCCATACATTATTAACAGGTGCTCAATCGTATTGAAGGATGCAATTGCCGTCCCCGAATTGCTCTTCAACAGTGGGAAACAAGATGGTGCTTAAAACATCAATGTGAGGCTGTGGGGTGATAGTGCCACGCAAAACAACAAGGGGTGCAAGTCCCCTCCATGAAAAACACGACCATTCCATAACACCACTGCCTCCGAATTTTACTTCGGTACTACACACGCTAGCAGATGACGTTCACCGGGCATTCGCCATACCTATACCCACACCCTGCCACCGGATCGCCACATTTTGTACCGTGGTTCGTCACTCCACACAACGTTTTTCCACTTTCCAATCGTCCAATGTTACGCTCCTTACACGAAGCGAGGCGTCGTTTGGCATTTGCCGGCGTGATGTGTGGCTTATGAGCAGCTGCTCGACTTTGAAATCCAAGTTTTCTCACCTCCCGCCTAACTGGAACAGTACTTCTGGCAGTAGGTGGCAGAAAAACGTATGTTTTGGGATATGTCCGGATACTTTTGGTCACATAGTGTATGTGAAAGAGGACCGATGGTGAACTGCATGTGAGCATTAGGGAAAGCATACTTACCTTCATTATTCCGATCGACCACGTCTGACAACCACAAGAGAGGATCACCCTACTGAGCGTCAAGTACATCATAGGCCCTTCACATCAGCTCTGCCGTCAGATAACAAGTAATGGACTCCACCCAACATTCTGCGTAATCTCGTACCATTGGTCGGAGATTAACAAAACCCGGACCAGGACATTACCGTCCCAAGTGGAAGCTGCGGTTAACACCACAACACAACTGGTTGCTTCTGGAGTGCTTCCCTGACCACGAAACATGGACAACTGATGAACGGATTGGCATTGTGTTCAGTGTTCAACTGCGGTTGTTCACCAGCCCCGATCATGATCGTTGGCGAGTGTGGCAGCGACCTTGGGAAATGGTCTCATTCTTCCAGTGTTCTGGAGAGTCACATCGGTGTTATTCCTAATGCCATGCTATCAAAAGTCATCCGCTACGACTTTGGTTCACGGCTGGTAGCGATTGATGGAACTCTGAGCACGTAGTGGACCGTCAGATACATCCTGCGTCCGTATGTGTTACCTCTCATGCGACAGTATCATGGCACAATTTTCCAACAGGACAATGCCCGTCCAAGCATTCCACGTGTCTATGAACTTTTTGCATGACGTTCAGGTGCTCTCGTGGTCAACCAGAGAGTCAGCTCTGTTCCTGATAGAACATGTGTGGGACCAGCTCGTACGTCAGCTCTGGTTGGGGTTGGTTGGTTGGTAGGTTGGTTGATTTGGGGGAGGGGACCAAACAGCGAGGTCATCGGTTCCATCGGATTAGGGAAGTATGGAGAAGGAAATTGAACGTGCGCTTTCAATGATATCATCCTGCCACTCGCGTGAAGCGATTTAGGGAAATCACGGGGAACCTAAATCAAGATGGTCAGGCATGGACTTAAACCGTCGTCCTCCCGAGTGCGAGTCCAGTGTGCCAACCACCGCGCCACCTCGCTCGGTGACCGTGGCAGTGTCAAGGATATAAAGGACCAGTTGGGTGACGCAGAATCATGCTGATAAGTGAGATCGTACTGCTAAGTTCTTTGTAAATTTCGTTTTTGTAGCCACTGCAATAACTTCACATACCTCATCAACCTGTGACGTTTCATTTCGTTTCCTCCTTACCATCTGAATGCATCACTTTTGTTTGTCAAGCAGCATATTATGGCCACATAGCTAACGCTACTTTGCATCAATTTGTCAGTGATCCTAAAAATATTTAGTTACTAATATAAAGGTGGAAAAAAATTACAGAAGAAAAGGCCGCTGCAGCGTTCAAAATACAGTCGATAACAATGTTGTACTGATGATCATATAAATGAGGAGCATCTTTTCAAAACGCAAAATATAACAGAAAGTAAAATTTTGAAGACAAGCGAAAATTTATGTCGTAAAAATATTTTCTTTTAATAGTATATAAATAATAAGGTAGAGTCCCTGTTTATTAAATGGCAAATTTTTTGTTTTGCCGTCAAACTATGACGACTTCGGTAATGTGGTTTGTTTTGATCTGTTAAACAATATTTCCCTTTTGATGTAAGCTATGTATGGACATGACACATTTTGACTAGTTTTCGATAACATAGAACAGGTAAATAAATTTTATTTTTGGAAAATTCGCTTTTTAATATTCCATGAGGAACTTTAACACCAGAAGCAGAAACGAATGCATAAACGCGCATCATTTCCAATTACTGTGCTCATATTAGTTTTCCTAAAACAGAATCCTGTTCTCAAAAAATCACGCCGGCCGGAGTGACCGAGCGGTTAAAGGCGCTACAGTCTGGAACCGCACGACCGCTACGGTCGCAGGTTCGAAACCTGCCTCGGGCATGGATGTGTGTGATGTCCTTAGGTTTGTTAGGTTTAAGTAGTTCTAAGTTCTAGGGGACTTATGACCACAGCAGTTGAGTCCCATAGTGCTCAGAGCCATTTGAACCATTTTTTTGAAAAAATCACAAACAATATTTTGGGCAATAAGTTTGTTACATGAAAGGCTGATAATCTCGCTGAAGAACCTAAGTACTTCATTTTCTCTCTAAGTTTTTCTTCAAAATCTGTAGTTTAGCAGTTTTTCGACAGCGTCTTTTTATTGTTTTTATTTTTTAATTTATTTATTTATTAAACCTGTTCATAGATGACACTTCGGATATACCTTCAACTTCGCTAAAGCTATAGTTACGTTTGTCTGGTGGCAAAAAACACTTTGAAGGTTCATCAAAAAAGAATCTGAGGTGATTTTTGATTTTCACGTCAGTTAACCTCCTATAGCCTACTTCTTCAAATGAATCCATTACAGGTCTCTGATTCCTTTTACATATTTGCTTACTTCCTTGTAAGGAAAATGTTTTCCAACGTTCCAAAAAACTTCCTAAGCTTACACACTACTTAATCTAACTTAAACTAACTTACGCTAAGGACGGCACACACACCCATGCACGAGGGAGGACTCGAACCTCCGACGGGGCAAGCCATCTTCGCATGTGTTTGGCTTCAGTATTACTTAAATTTTTGTACTTGTCCAAAACTCTCTGTTAGTAGGTAAAAAGGAGTATCTTCGAACTGGAAAGGACAGAAGTACATTAGTCACGTGCTCTTGAATTATCTTCTAAGTAGAACAGACAAAAATCAATGAAAAAGATGCATCCACTCACTTACGCCCTCCATCTTAACAGAACTAAGTTTTTACTTCTGGCTTCCGTATTTCTAAGAGTCTGAATGGGGGCAGAAAAAAAGTTACAATAATGCTATAATACTGAAAACGAATGCCAATCTATCATAATTGGTCGGTTAAAAGCCTTGATGGCAATCCACCACTCTTCCATTGTACCCAACATCGTTTAGTAAACCAAAATATGATAAATTTATGGACTTTATGCAGTTTCATTCATTCTTGAGGACGAAAAGCTATTTTTTGCATTTGCTATAGAAAATAGTGTGTTCTAAAATACTGTTTGATGAGATCTGGTTGTAGGAGCGGGTAGAGCGGGTCATAAAATATATGATTTCATATAAACCTCAATTTAGTTCACCAGTAGACCTACGTATTTTGAAAAGCTACTGTTCAAATGTATTGCGCCGACTGCAATCGAGTGATCACCCGAAACGCATCCTGTCGCAAAGAAAATTTCATAGAAAGTTGCTGGTTGCCGTATTTCTTCAAATAATACAGTCCATAGTCAAACTCAATCATCATTAACATGAGTAAATAAAAATTATAGCGCCATATCTAAAATGTACGCGCCACCAACAGGCTTGGAAGTAGCTCTCTTCTAAGAACTAAGTACGGTTCACGTCGTAAGGAGAAGTGAATTTCAGAGAACTCTGAGTGCTTGCCTTGGAACATGAGGCTCCAGGTCTCGCTGTGTGATTTGGGCACCCCCCCCCCCTTCCACCCGGCCATAGCCCTCAATCCCCCACCACCCAGCACCCCATCAAAAAGAACCAAAATAGCGACGCGGTTCGCGGCAGCGCCCTACGCCTACGCAATCCAGACAAGGGGTAGTAATTGATGGGTCGTAATTGGACTTCCCAGGCCGACGGCGGGCCACACAAATGACTGATTACCGGCAGGCGGAGGCCCGGAAATGAAACTAATCAGGTTCTTTCCCCGCTTCTCATTAGCACCCACTGACGTCGTCTCCTAGGCCGGGCGCAAGGAACAACCGGGCAGAACATAAAGAACAGCCCCAAATTTATGTCACAGCTTTTTTATGACGCTGGAATTAGTAAAATTACTTTTATTGGTGACCAGGTATGTTTAATTTGTGTACGGATGAACAGTCACACACATTCTTCAGGGTTTACTGTATTGTGTATTATTTTCTTTTCATTTTTACTTGCTTACAAGTTCATATGAATCTCCCAGGGGCAGGAACATAGAGGTTGAACATAACCACCATCTGGGAGATACTATTCTGGAGCGCATCAAGAATTTGGTTCTAGCGGAGGAGAGTTGGGAAAATCGTTATCTACTTACAGTGTGTAGAGCGAAGGTGTCCCTTATTCCAAAATTAAGTATCTCGAAAACTAAAATCGATAGACCAGTGCAACAAAAGGTATGTTCTTTTGCGAAAGCCGTAAGAATTTTATACAGAAGTTTCAAAATCGTCCGAAAATCTACTAACAGTTGGCGCCGTACACTGGGCACCTTGTACAGTATCAGCGTGCGTAATTAAACTCGTTCTTTGCAAGCAGTCTTTGCAATCACACCACAATCTTTTCGAAATGACCATCTTTCGCAGTACGGAGGTGAAATTTGCCTTCACATGCTGCAGTGTCTCAAAGTAAACGGATTCAGATGCCACACGGATCGCCGATTCAGTGTGGTAGGATGGTTACGGTAGACAGTGTCTTTCAATGGTCCCGACAAAAAGTAGCCACAAAGAGCAGAGCGGGCGAATATGGAGGCCTATACATCCTTGCGCCAATACATCTGCAGTAATCCAACGCACTACCGCCAGTCTCGTAGTATTCATCAAGAAACCGAAACATCTATTCGGTGCGATATGGTCTGGCCCCATCTAGCATGAACGACTCTGCGCCTGGTCAGTCCTCCAAAGCTAGCTGTGTGGCGACAAACTGTTCCAAAATCATATCGTAGCGCTCGCTGGTGAGCGTTTCTCGCGTAAAAAATTGCCAGTAATGCCTATGCTGTGTACTGGATTCCAGTCTGTAACTTTGGTAGAATACAGCGGTTTCGGTTCAGGCAAATGAGGATTTTCGCAATCCCAAACTCACCAGTTTTGTTTATTCACGACTCTATTCCGGTGGAGGTTTTCTGTGAACCAGATACAGCCAACATCAGTTCTTTCATTATCAATCATTGTGAGAATCTGATTCGCAGAGTCAGCCCTCTGTCATAACTCGTACAGCTGGCTCTGGATTTTGAATGGAAACATGTGTAGGCTCTGACTCAGTATTTTCTGCGTGCTGGAGTGCTTCTAACCTGTTGCTGCTGCCATTTTTCGGACGGATTTCCTTGGCTTTTGATGAATAATTCAAGAAAACCTGGAGACATTCATAGAAGTAAACTAAGGTTTGCCTGCGATCGATAGTCTCCGCTAGATCATCAGCCGCGCTATCTGTCCTTTGGAACTTGACGAAGACCTTACGAGCAATTATCGCATTGGGTCCGTTCTGAACATAAAATCGTGTTTGAAAACTTCACGGTGTTGTCTTATGAGTGTGTTCCATCCTTTGGTGTTCCGGTAAAAGAATAATACGTTGTTGAATGGATGATTCAACCTCTTCCTCCAGTAGGCTAACCTCCTTTCATGGTTCAGCAGTGGAAATGATCGCTCTGAGCTGCGGCAGGATATTTATAGGCACTACGTACTGCTATTACAGCCCTCTCTGTTAGCAGCTTTTTGAACTACACTGAAGAGCCAAAGAAACTGGTACACCCGCCCAATATCATGTAGGGCCTCTGCGAGCGCGAAGAAGTGCCGCAACACGACGTGGCATGGACTCGACGAATGTCTGAAGTAGTGGTGGAGGGAACTGACCATGGATCATGCAGGGCTGTCCATAAATCCGTAATAGTGCGAGGGGGTGGAGATCTCTTCTGGATAGCCCGTTGCAAATCCTCCCAGATATACTCAGTAATATTCATGTCTGGGGAGTTTGGTGGCCAGCTGAAGTATTTAAACTCAGAAGAGTCTTTAAACTCTGAATTGTCCAAGTCCATCGAAATGCACAATGGATATGAATGGATGCAGGTTCAAATGGTTCAAATGGCTCTAGGCACTATGGGTCTTAACATCGGAAGTCATCAATCCCCTAGACTTAGAACTACTTAAACCTAAGGACATCACACACATTCATGCCCGAGGCAGGATTCGAACCTGCGGCCGCAGTAGCCGCGTGGTTCCAGACTGAAGCGCCTAGAACCGCTCGGCTACCGCGGCCGGCGTGGGTGCAGGTGATCAGACCGGATGATTACGTACGTGTAACTTGTCACAGTCGTATTTAGACGTATCAGGAGTCCCATATCACTCCAACTGCACACGTCCCAAATCATTACAGAGCTTCCACCAATTTGAACAGTCCCCTGCTGACATGCAGGGTCCATGGATTCATGAGGTTGTCTCCATACCCATAGACGTTCATCCGCTCGATTCAATTTGAAACAAGTTTCGTCCGACCAAGCAACATGTTTCCAGTCATCAACAGTCCAAAGTCGGTGTTGACGGGCCCAGACGAGGCGTAAGGCTTTGTGTCTGGCAGTCATCAAGGATACACGAGTCGGCATTCGGCTCCTAAAGCCCATATCGATGGTGTTTCGTTGAATGGTCCCCACGCTGACACTTGTTGATGGCCCAGCATTTAAATCTGCAGCAATTTGCGGGAAGATTGCACTTCTGTCAGGTTGAACGATTCTTTTCAGTCGTCGTTGGTCCCGTTCATGCAGAATACTTTTCCGGTCGCAGCGATGTCGGAGATTAGATGTTTTACCGGATTCCTAATATTCACGGTACACTCGAGAAATGGTTAGGCGGGAAAATCCCTACTTCATCGCTACCTCTGAGATGCTGTGTCCCATCGCTCGTACGCCTACTATAACACCACGTTCAAAGTCACTTAAATCTTGATAACCTGCCATTGTAACAGCAGTAAGCTATCCAATAACAGAGCCAGACACTTGTATTATGTAGGCGTTGCCAACCGCTGCACCGTATTCTGCCTGTTTACACATCTCTGTATTTGAATACGCTTTCCAATTCCAGTTTATTTGGCGCTTCATAAAAAATTCTTACAGCTTTCGCAATAAACATACCGTTTTGTTGCACTCGTCTATCGACCTTAGTTTTCGGGATATTTAATTACGAAAAGAGGCACTTCTTCGCTGGACGCCATGTTCTGTGAAGAGCATGGTAGAGGGCACTTAGCATGACAGCATAATAAGACTGCGTTTTTTCCCGTTATAGTTAGATATGGAGCGCCAGAGAGACCGACGTTTCATCGTAATTTCGGATGATTTTCAAAATTTCCTTATAAATCGACGTGTCTGTTGGTGGAAGAACGATGAGAGTGATACGCAAAATATTTTTATGTAATAGTACTGATTTGATTACGTCAGGGCTTAGTATGTCACTTAATTTAAATTTTCAGAGAAATGCATCGGCTGAAAGCAGCCTCGGCCCAACAAAGAACCTACCCCTGTATCAGCGCCTAGTCTTGATTCCATTGATAGCAAGTTTTCGAGGTCGTGACTGTTTGGCTTCCTGCTCCACCTCGCGCTGGTCTCTCTAACGAACCTGTTCTGCTAGTAATTAATACGCGAGAAATTCAACTACAGTCTGAATCTTACAGGCACAATTAATGTATCAATTAGTGCCACCTAGCAATATTTAGCTGAGGCTTACGTAATATTACGGCGCTTGCAGGAAATGGGAACGTGCAGCAGATTTACTATTACGTCACATCAGTTGCAAAATTTTCCGCTGTGTCGAGCGCATTTTTACGGCTCCTGTTATCATCTGTGCTTCATAGTTTCTGCTGTGACACCTACATGACAGTAGCTATATGAATTGCACGATTCATCATTTTTGAATTGTCTCTTGCTTCGTAAGCATTAGGTGACGTTCGAGTCCTCCTTAATTCGTGCGTTTTCTGTGCTTTTATACTTATGTTGTGTTCAAAACGTGCATGGAAGAGCAGAAACGTCTGGAGAAAATGATTTACAAAGAAGATGAAAACGAAGTATCTGAAGACGTTTCAGATTACACGTCATCTGAAAATTATAGTACTTCTAGATATTTTTAAAGATGAGTTGCTGCATACATTTATTGGATTATTTTCACAGATTGTGTTGTTGTGAAGGATTCTCCTCCAGGTTCATGAGGAAATGAATGCGGGCGTATGAGTCCAGTGAATGCGACAGTGGAGTGTGTATATCTCCATCTTTCAATTTACATCAGTCTCTACTCAACTAAGAATGCAAAATTTTGCTTTGATTCGTGTTTTGTGCTTTTCTCTAGACATAAATCGGCTCCAACAGGAATATAAACGGAAAGATTACATTTTTGCTTACGTATTGAATACAAAAATTTCTTTTCAATTTCTTTCTTTGATGATTACTGTTAAGTTGAAGTTTCATCTACGTATTCAAGATTTAGCACTAGCAAAACCAAAATATGTGTAGCGTATTTAAAGTAGAAAATCAAATATACCTAAAAGTATTTTGAAATTATTACTATATATTTGTACAGACGAATTATAACTTAGAAAAACGACAGATATTTTAGCTAGTCCACAGGTAATGGCAGATAATTACGACATCAGGACATAAGTGCTAATTTCTTAGCCTTTGTACCCCTTTTCTTTCCAGTCACTTTGCACTTTATGCCCAATATTGTATTTGGTTGTAAAGAACCAAGCTTAAACTGTCCGTCCTGACCATATATTCATAAAAAAGTTGCCACCGTCGTACTTGGAGAGCATTAAGTTTGGCAGCGAGCAGCAGGTAAGACAATATCATGCCAAGGTGTCCGACGTCGTGTGCAGCCTGGAGGTACGCAGAATCAGTCTCCTGCTTACATTCGCTAAACCTAGATCGTGCTGAGGAGCAGTCGTAACCTGGTAGGAATTAAAAACTGCACAAGACAAATGGGTAGTTCGTGAATACTGATGGGGTTTTGTGCTCAGTACTAAAGGTAGGTGGCGAGAGAGAGGAAAGTCGAAGTCAAGCAGTTGGAAGGCATGTGGTATTGATGATTATGGAAGCCGAAGTACACCAGAACATTTGAAGATATTCTAGTTGATGTTTGTACAGGAAGCAGTCTCTGCTTTATTTTCCAAATAGACACTGCATACATCGTGTAGCTTCAGTTTCAAGGTTTTATCCTAGAATCTACATTCACCAGCACCCAAGTATCTGGCAGCAGCGGAAATACTACAACAGGCTAACGAATGACAAAACACTTGCACTTTGCGAAGGAAAGAAACCCCACGAATTCCTTTCGTGTGCTACCAAACTCTTCATCTCAGATTAGCTCTTGTAACCTACGTCCTCAATTATTTGCTTGACGTATTCCAATCTCTGTCTTCCTCTACAGTTTTTGCCCTCTACAGCTCCCTCTAGTACCATGGAAGTCATTCCCTCATGTCTTAGCAGATGTCCTATCATCCTGTCCCTTCTCCTTATCAGTGTTTTCCACATATTCCTTTACTCTCCGATTCTGCGTAGAACCTCCTCATTCCTTACCTTATCAGTCCACCCAATTTTCAACAATCGTCTATAGCACCACATCTCAAATGCTTCGATTCTCTTCTGTTCCGGTTTTCCCACAGTCCATGTTTCACTACCATACTACCAGACGTACATCCTCAGAAATTTCTTCCTCAAATTAAGGCCAGTATTTGATATTAGTAGACTTCTCTTGGCCAGAAATGCCTTTTTTGCCATAGCGAGTCTGCTTTTGATGTCCTCCTTGTTCCGTCCGTCATTGGTTATTTTACTGCCTAGGTAGCAGAATTCCTTAACTTCATTGACTTCGTGACCATCAATCCTGATGATAAGTTTCTCGCTGTTCTCATTTCTACTACTTCTCACTACCTTCGTCTTTCTCCGATTTACTCTCAAACCATACTGTGTACTCATTAGACTGTTCATTCCGTTCAGCAGAACATTTAATTCTTCTTCACTTTCACTCAGGATAGCAATGTCATCAGCGAATCGTATCATTGATATCCTTTCACCTTGTATTTTAATTCCACTCCTGAACCTTTCTTTTATTTCCATCATTGCTTCCTCGATGTACAGATTGAAGAGTAGGGGCGAAAGGCTACAGCCTTGTCTTACACCCTTCTTAATACGAGCACTTCGTTCTTGATCGTCCACTCTTATTATTCCCTCTTGGTTGTTGTACATATTGTATATAACCCATCTCTCTCTATAGCTTACCCCTACTTTTTTCAGAATCTCGAACAGCTTGCACCATTTTATATTGTCGAGCGCTTTTTCGAGGTCGACAAATCCTATGAAAGTGTCTTGATTTTTCTTTAGCCTTGCTTCCATTATTAGCCGTAACGTCAGAATTGCCTCTCTTGTCCCTTTACTTTTCCTAAAGCCAAACTGATCGTCACCTAGCGCATTCTCAATTTTCTTTTCCATTCTTCTACATATTATTCTTGTAAGCAGCTTCGATGCATGAGCTGTTAAGCTGATTGTGCGATAATTCTCGCACTTGTCAGCTCTTGCCGTCTTCGAAATTGTGTGGATGATGCTTTCCCGAAAGTCAGATGGTATATCGCCAGACTCATACATTCTACACACCAACGTGAATAGTCGTTTTGTTGCCACTTCCCCCAATGATTTTTAGAAATTCTGATGGAATGTTATCTATCCCTTCTGCCTTATTTGACCGTAAGTCCTCCAACGCTCTTTTAAATTCCGATTCTAATACTGGATCCCCTATCTCTTCTAAATCGACTCCTGTTTCTTCTTTTATCACATCAGACAAATCTTCACCCTCATAGAGGCTTTCAATGTATTCTTTCCACCTATCTGCTCTCTCCTCTGCATTTAACAGTGGAATTCCCGTTGCACTCTTACTGTTACCACCGTTGCTTTTAATGTCACCAAAGGTTGTTTTGACTCTCCTGTATGCTGAGTCTGTCCTTCCGACAATCATATCTTTTTCGATGTCTTCACATTTTTCCTGCAGCCATTTCGTCTCAGCTTCCATGCACTTCCTATTTATTTCATTCCTCAGAGACTTGTATTTCGGTATTCCTGATTTTCCCAGAACATATTTGTACTTCCTCCTTTCATCAATAAACTGAAGTATTTCTTCTGTTACCCATGGTTTCTTCGCAGCTACCTTCTTTGTACCTATGTTTTCCTTCCCAACTTCTGTGATGGCCCTTTTTAGAGATGTCCATTCCTCTTCAACTGTACTGCCTACTGCGCTATTCCTTATTGCTGTATCTATAGCGTTAGAGAACTTCAAACGTATCTCGTCATTCCTTAGTACTTCCGTATCCCACTTCTTTGCGTATTGATTCTTCCTGACTAATGTCTTGAACTTCAGCCTACTCTTCATCACTACTATATTGTGATCTGAGTCTATATCTGCTCCTGGGTACGCCTTACAATCCAGTATCTGATTTCGGAATCTCTGTCTGACCATGATGTAATCTAATTGAAATCTTCCCGTATCTCCCGGCCTTTTCCAAGTATACCTCCTCCTCTTGTGATTCTTGGACAGGGTATTCGCTATTACTAGCTGAAACTTGTTACAGAACTAAATTAGTCTTTCTCCTCTTTCATTCCTTGTACCAAGCCCATATTCTCCTGTAACCTTTTCTTCTACTCCTTCCCCTACAACTGTATTCCAGTCGCCCATGTCAATTAGATTTTCGTCCCCCTTTACATACTGCATTACCCTTTCAATATCCTCATACACTTTCTCTATCTGTTCATCTTCAGCTTGCGACGTCGGCATGTATACCTGAACTATCGTTGTCGGTGTTTGTCTGCTGTCGATTCTGATTAGAACCACCCGGTCACTGAACTGTTCACAGTAACACACCCTCTGCCCTACCTTCCTATTCATAACGAATCCTACACCTGTTATACCATTTTCTGCTACTGTTGATATTACCCGATACTCATCTGACCAGAAATCCTTGTCTTCCTTCCACTTCACTTCACTGACCCCTACTATATCTAGATTGAGCCTTTGCATTTCCCTTTTCAGATTTTCTAGTTTCCCTACCACGTTCAAGCTTCTGACATTCCACGCCCTGGCTCGTAGAACGTTATCCTTTTGTTGATTATTCTCAATCTTTTTCTCATGGTAACCTCCCCCTTGGCAGTCCCCTCCCGGAGACCCAAATGGGGGACTATTCCGAAATCTTTTGCCAATGGAGAGATCATCATGACACTTCTTCAGTTACAGGCCACATGTCACGTGTCTTTAATGCAGTGGTTTCCATTGCCTTCTGCATCCTCATATCGTTGATCATTGCTGATTTTTTCGCCTTTAGGGGCAATTTCCCACCCCTAGGACAAGAGAGTGCCCTGAACCTCTATCCGCTCCTCCGCCCTCTTTGACAAGGCCGTTGGCAGAATGAGGCTGACTTCTTATGCCGGAAGTCTTCGGGCGCCAATGCTGATTATTTATCAAAATTTAGGCAGTGGCGGGGATCGAACCCGGGACCGAAGACGTTTTGATTATGAATGAAAGACACTACCCCCCTTTTTTTTAATTCTTTGTTGATCTTATTTTGTTCTATTTTGTTCGTTGTATATGATCGGGGCGGACGTCTCATGACACCTTTTGAAGTTGTTCGTTGAACCGTTCACTCAGTTTTTTTATTACAGAGGGTAGCTAAACCCTCTGACCGAACACGGTCCTAGACCACGGGTGTTCTATTCATACTTAATGTAAATGATCATTCTGCAATAATACGCTGCGTGATAAAAAAGGTGGCACACCCAGAAAGAGTGGCGGAACGAAATGAAACTTCACGTGTAAAGAGGTTACACCATGTTATTTTTGTGAGTACAACTTCAGCGAAAGACTGCAAATATTCGGTCCACTCAAATTAATTTGAGCACCACCTATGTTCGACGTCAACGTGCAATAACCATTCACGGCAGCAGGTGGCAGCAGCAGCAGTGGAGGGTACATAAAGCGGATCCGGGGAATGCGCAAGAGTGTAGTCGTCGTCGTAATGCAGAAGCGGTGCAAATTATCTGACTGCAAACTGGCATGAGCATTGGCTTTCGGACCAAAGGTGGAAGAACTTCCGACACAGTTATGTCAGTTAACTGTTCGTGTGGCTCTATGGTTAAGGTATACCACTCATCGCAAATCAGCGCTATCCAAAACCGTCAACTAGGCAACTGTGGTACATCACGGGCCATGATAAGTGTGAACGACGGCTGCGGATATATTTACGAGCGAGTAGACGAGCAACGGTTGACCAACTGACCATCTAGACGAACCAAGGGGCAACCATCAGTGTCTCCTCAACGACCGTTCAGCGAACGTTGGTGTGGATGGGCACCCGCTGCAGGCGCCTGGATCATGCTCCCGTGCTGACTGTATTCGTCGGTAACGAAGACTGGAATTTGCACACCAGTAACGCAACTGACCCTCCACTGAGTGGCGACAGATGGCCTTTTCAGCAGAATCACGTTTTATGCTCCGTCGGATAGGTGGCCATTGGCTTGTACGCCGTGAAACGTTAGAAACCAAACACCCTGCAACAACAATCGGAAGGCCCCTGGCCGGAGGAGAGAGCGTTGTGGTCTGGGTGATTTCGTCATTCTGAAAGGCACAAAGTGTGCATCTGTGCTTGGGGAGCATGTCCCCCTTAGATACAGTTGGTTTTGCCTCAATAATATGGCATCTACCAGCAGGACAATGCGACGTGTCATATACACTGAAGAGCTAAAGAAACTGGTACATCTGCATAATATCGTGTAGGACCCACGCGAACACACAGAAGTGCCGCAGCACGACGTGGTATGGACTCGACTAATGTCTGAAGTAGTGCTCGAGGGAATAGACACCATGAAGGCTGCAGGGCTCTCCACAAACCTTAGGAATATGAGGGGGATGGAAATCTCTTCTGAAGAGCACGTTGCAAGGTATCCCAGATACTCTCAATAATGTTCATGTCTGGGGAGTTGGCGGCCAGCGGAGGTGCTTAAACTCAGATGAGTGTTCCTGTAGCCACTATGTAGCAGTTCTGGACGTGTGGGGTGTCGCATTGTACTGCTGAAATTGTCGGAATGCGCAATAGACATGAATGAATGTAGGTGATCAGACAGGATGCTTACGTACGTGTCACCTGTCAGAGTCGTATCAGGGGTCCCATACCACTCCAACTGCACACTCCCCATATCATTACAGAGCCTCCACCAGTTTGAACAGTCCCCTGCTGACATTCAGGGTCCATGGAATCATGATCTTATTTCCATACCCGTGCACGTCAATCCGCTCGATATAATTTTAAACGAGACTCGAGTGACCAGGCAACATGTTTCCAGTCATCAACAGTCCAAAGTCAGTGTTGACTGGCCCAAGCGAGGCGTAAAGCTTTGTATCGTGTAGTTATCAAGGGTACACGAGGTAGCCTTCGGCTCCGAAAGCCCATATCGATTGTGTTTCGTTGAATGGTTCGCACGCTGACACTTATTGATGGCCCAGCATTTAAATCTGCAGCAATTTGCGGAAAGATTGCACATCTGTCACGTTGAGCGATTCTCTTCAGTCGTCGTTGGTCCCGTTTTGCAAGATCTTTCTCCGGATGCAGCGATGTCGGAGATTTGATTTTTCACCGTATTCCTGATATTCACGGTACACTTTTGTAATGATCGTACGGGAAAATCCCCACTTCATCGCTGCCTCTAAGATGATGTGTCCCATCGCTCGAGCGACGACTGAAGCACCACATTGAATCTCACTTAAATCTTGATAACCTGCCACTGTAGCAGCAGTAAGCGATCTAACAACTGCTTAGCACACTGGACTCGCATTCGGGAGGACGACGGTTCAATCCCGCGTCCGGCCATTCTGATTTAGATTTTCCGTGATTTCCCTAGATCACTTCAGGCAAATGCCGGGATGGTTGCTTTGAAAGGGCACGGCCGATTTCCTTCCCCATCCTTCCCTAATTTGAGCTTGTGCTCCGTCTCTAATGACCTCGTTGTCGACGGGACGTTAAACACTAACTTCCTCCTCCTCCTCCTCCTCCTCCTCCTAACAACTGCGCCAGACACTTGTTGTCGTACAGTACATGGGCGTGCCGACCGCAGCGCCGTATTATTCTGCCTGTTTACATATCTCTGTGTTTGAATACCCATGTCTATTCCACTTTCCTTGACGCTTCAGTATAGCTTGCAGTGCATCTGCGTGGTTCGAAGAGCAGCCAGATGAGTTGACCATACTGCCCTGGCAACCAGAGTCCGTGGATTTAAACCCAAACGAGAATCTTGGAACCACCTCGATCGAATTGTACGCGCCATGGACCCTCAGCCGAGAAACCTAGTGCAGGTAGCCACGGTACTGGAGTCGGTATGGCTCCACTTGCCTAGCCGCACATTCCAGAATCTAAGAGACTCTCTTCCTGCATGTTTCGAAGCGGTCCGCGCTGCAAAAGGTGGCTGTTCAGGCTTTTGCCAGGAGATCACATTCATGTCACTGGACAATGTAACTTGGCATTATCAGCCCATTTATGAGCATGACGTCGTACCTTCTCTCCTGGATGCATGCAGTGATACGATTCGGAAGACTGTCATAAAGCCGTTGCATCCTCTCGTCAGGGCTGGCCGCTGTGGGCCAGCGGTTCTAGGCGCTTTAGTCCAGAACCGCGCGCCTGCTACGTCAGCAGGTTCGAATCCTGCCTCGGGCATGGTTGTGTGTGATATCCTTAGGTTAGTTAGGTTTATGTACTTCTATGTCTAGGGGACTGATGACCTCGGATGTGCTTAGAGCCATTTTTGAACCTCTCGCCAGGCAAACTGGATCACAACTAGTGTGACTGCTCCTTGACAGCCTCGATACTGGCTGTGGGCAGATTTGACGTCTCACACATCTTCTATCAGGGACAGATCTGGGGATTTTACTGCTGACGGGAGTGTCTCAGCATCACACAGACAGTTCATAGAGACACGTTCTGGTGCATTATCCTGTTGAAAACTGGCACCACTATACAGTTATGAGCGAGGTATCACGTCAGGAAGTAGGATGTCCGTGACGTACCACTGTGCCATTAGAGATCCCTCAATCTCTAGCAGCCGTGACCTCACGGCTCCCCGCACAATGAATTACACCAATGTGCTCCTCAAAACCAGTGAAAGCATTGGACCTCAGTCCAGGTCGGCGCCATACTCACTGACGAAGGTCATCCAGGGTAGTGAAGAATCACGGTTCATCGCTGAACACAGTGCGACGCCATCCACCTGCTGTCCATGCTTTCCGGATACGGCACCACTTCAAACGCAACCACCTGTCCTCTGGTGTTAACAGCAGTTCTACACATGGACGATAATTTCCTAGCACGGCAGCTGTCAGACTGTGACCAATAGTGCGGCAGACACATAATGTTGCAGCGAGTCCATTACTTGTTCTCAGATGGCAGGCGCAGACGTGCTCGGTGCACAGTACGGCGATATTCCCTTGTGGTGGTTAGATGTCATCGACCGGAACCTTGACAACGAATATCCCAGCTCTCACGGTCCCACACCGGTCCAGTATCGGGCTACTGTCACATCTGGGCTAAACAAAAGGTTTCGAACGCTTGGCATATTTTTTTATTTAACTAAGGCATTTGAATGTGTTTATCACAAAATATTGCTCCAGAAGTTGGACTATTACGGAATATGGGGAGTAACTCACAATTGGTTCCCCTCCTACTTTGGCAACAGGCAGCAAATGGTCACTATTCACAATGTTGATAACGGCTTTGATGTGGGGGTCCGAGTCTGGTAATGTCAAGGGAGGGAGGGGGGCGGGGGTGCTCCAGGAATCAGTGTTGGGGCCACTTCTGTTCCTTATTTATATAAATGATATACCCTCTAGTATTACAGGTAACTCTAAAATATTTCTGTTTGCTGATGACACTAGCTTGGTAATAAAGGATGTTGTGTGCAACATTGGCTCGGTTTTAAATAGTGCTTTTCATGACCTAAGTTCATGGCTTGTAGAAAATAAATTAACTCTAAATCACAGTAATACTCAGTTTCTACAGTTTCTAACACAATTCAGCAAAACCTGACGTTTTAATTTCACAGAATGGGCATATGATTACTGAAACTGAACAGTTCAGATTTCTAGGTGTTCAGATAGAAAATTATCTTGCAAATCCCACGTTCAGGATCTTGTTCAAAGACTTAATGCTGCCATTTTTACTATTCTAACGGTATTAGAAGTGAGTGATCGTTCGACACGTAAATTAGTCTAAAAAAATGTTCAAATGTGTGTGAAATCTTATGGGACTCAGTCGCTAAGGTCATCTGTCCACAAGCTTACACACTACTTAAGCTAAATTATCCTAAGGACGAACACACACACCCATGCCCGAGGGAGGACTCGAACCTCCTCCGGGACTAGCTGCACAGACCATGACTGCAGCGCCAGACCGCTCGGCTAATCCCGCGCGGCTACATTAGTCTACTTTGCGTATTTTAATTTGCTTATGTCGTATGGTATTATATTTTGGGGTAACTCTTCCCATTCTAAAAGGATATTTTCGGCTCAAAAACGGGTGGTTCGGGCAATAAGTGGTGTAAGTTCACGAACCTCTTGTCGATCCCTGTTCACGAGTCTGGGTATTTTGAAATTGGTCTCTCAATATATATATTCCTTATTGTCATTTTTTGTTAACAATATTAGTTTATTCCCAAGAATAAGCGGCTTACTCTCGGTTAATACTCGTCAGAAATCAAACCTGCATTTTGATCGGACTTCCTGAACTCTGTGCAAAAAGGTGTGCAGTATACTGCTGCATCCATTTTCAATAAGCTACCACTAGAATTCAAACATCTTAGCAGTAATCCACGGGCTTTCAAATCGAAACTGAAGGGTTTCCTCATGGCTCACTACTATTCTGTCAAGGAGTTCCTTGAAAAATTAAGCTGATTCTTATTGTATTGTTGATTGCGTTTACTTAAACTTATGGCCTGACTTTTTTCGGGTTCATAAACATTTATTTTTATCTGTTACTACTTTTATGTTGTAATTTCATGTACGACACGTTCCATGACCTTGGGTATTTGCTCCTCAATTTGATACTACGGAACTTGACGTGTAAATGCAAAAATCTGAATCCCTTAAAACAGGGATATTGCACGACTCGACCACTCGGATCACTGACAGCTACAATAAAGCCCATTTCAAACTCTGTCAACTGCCGAAAACGCTTTCTCACACGAGTTGCGGCATCTCCATGTCCAGTTTCCTGTCCACTTACGCTATTCACAGCTATTATATCCTACCAGGCCTGGTAACAACACTAAACACGAACATGTCTAATGAACTCTGGTGGTCGTTCTGTCTGTGTCATAGATTTGCAATTTTAACCACTTACTAGATATACACCGATGGTTGGAAGATGTACAAAGCTATATTGACGTCAGACCAGCACGTAGTAGACTTCGGGCTACTGATAGAATACTGGGGAAGTGCAATCAGTCTACAAAAGAGACTGCTTACAACATTCCTGAAACCCGTTCTAAAATACTACTCAAGTATCTGGGCCCGTACCAGATAGGACTAACAGGAGAAAGGATGTATACAAAGAAGGGCAGCATGAATAGTCATAGGTTTGAACTGTGGGAGGGTGTACAAAGATGGTGAAGAAACTTAACTGGCAGACTCTTGAAGATAGACGTAGACTATCCCGAGAAAAGCCTACTAACAAAGTTTAAGAAGCAGCTTTAAATTATGACTGTAGGTATATACTACAACTGAGTTGCCCGCTAAACCCGCTGGGCAGAACAGGTGATCAGGATTGTGGAAAGGGCCAAATAAGGTTGGGGTCTGTTTCACCTTAAAATTGTAATTGATTGTAATTTAATAACACACTTACAACCAAAGCGGCACATAGCCGAACTTTCACAACCACGAGTTTCAAACTCCAAATCTTTCACGGCTGAAGGCCTCCAAACAAGAAATCTTAAAAATCAGCTAGGTCAGTTTCGAATGACGGAAAACAGGCAGTTTCAATTACAAATAAAATAATTAGGCTGAAAGCCTCAAGGCAAGAGTGGACAGACAAACGTAAACAAGATGGAATACAAACGGCTGAAGGCCCACAGTGAAATTTTCAAAATTTTAAAGTAAATTACCGTAACCTTTCAAAGGAAGAAGGCAGCAATGTTTAAGCTTGAAAGGTAATTTTAAGAATAAGGTTCCAAGGCTGAAGGCCCACAATCAATTTTCCAAAATTTAAAAAAATATTACCATGAGCCTTAAGTTTTAAGTAGCTGAAACCGGACTAAAAGAAAAGACAACACAACGGCAATAACCTTTCAGCAAATATCCACTTGCCAGAATTAAAACTTACTTACATAAAACACCGTAAAACCAAGAATTTTTTTACCATTGGCAATGATAGATTATAAACAGACAACTAAACACCGATGTGAAAGACAGTAAAGACAACAGCACTCAGAAATCTCCAGGGGGTCGGTCTGCCCTCGTTCACGTAGGTGAGACAGGTGGTGAGCCCAACTAGACTTGATCTGTCGGAACCGAACCAAGGGACAGCCACGGGCCGAACGACAAACGACTTGATTGCCACCAATCGGTACATGAGAATTTAAACACAAAATGTTATGGGCGTGATTATCCACAATCAAATATGTACGAGGGTCACTCCAAAAGAAATGCACACTATTTCTGTAAAAATACAATTTTCATTCTGCATGTGTGAAAGATTTTACAGTGTGTAGATACATCCTTCCCGCTTGTTTTCAAACTTAGTTCAACCTGTTCCCGTGAGAGGCGCCGTCACAGCATGTCTTCAAGATGGCTGCTACACTTGACGTTCGTCAAAAGCAACGTGCTGTCATAGAATTCCCGTGCTGTGAAAACATGACAGTGGGAAACATCCACAAGAGGTTGAAAAAGGTGTATGGAGATGTTGCTGTCGATCGCAGTACAGTTAGTCGGTGGGCAAGCAGGTTACGTGATGAAAGCGGGCACGGCAATATTGAGGGCCGGCCGCGGTGGTCTCGCAGTTCTAGGCGCTCAGTCCGGAACCGCGCGACTGCTGCGGTCGCAGGTTCGAATCCTGCCTCGGGCATGGATGTGTGTGATGTCCTTAGGATAGTTAGGTTAAAGTAGTTCTAAGTCCTAGGGGACTGATGACCACAGATGTTAAGTCCCATAGTGCTCAGAACCATTTGAACCATTATTGAGGTTTGTCCTCGCAGTGACAGGCCTCGTTCTGCACACACACCAGACAATGTACAAAGAGTTAACGAATTGGTGACTGCCGACAGTGAACGAATTGTCACGCTACTTTGGGACAGGGGAATACTGAAAGTGTTGGCGTTAGAAAAGGTTTGTGCCAGGTGGGTTCCCAGGATGTCGACAGTGACTCACAAAGAAACGAGAAAAACGGTATGCAGCGAACTTTTGGAACAGTACGAGAATGGTGGAGATGATTTTCTTGAAAGAATTGTGACAGGTGATGAAACATGGCTCCATCATTTTTCACCAGAGATGAAGAGGCAATCAATGGAGTGGCATCATGCAAATTCACCCAAGAAAAAAAATTCAAAGCCACACCTTCTGCTGGAAAAGTTATGGCTACGGTGTTTTTCGATTCCGAAGGACTCTTGCTTGTGGACAACATGCCAAGTGGAACCACCATAATTTCTGATGCCTATATGACGACACTGAAGAAACTTCAAGCTCGACTGAGTCGTTTCGACCACATCGGCAAAAGCAGGATGTTTTGCTGTTGCACGACAATGCACAGCCACATGTCAGTCAAAAACCATGGAAGCGATCAAAAAACTCGGATGGACAACACTGAAACACCCGCCTTACAGTCCGGACCTGGCTCCACGCCACTATTATCTCTTTGGGAAACTGAAAGGCTCTCTTCGTGGAACAAGATTTGAAGATGATGACTCCCTTGTGCACGCTGCCAAACAGTGGCTCCAACAGGTTGGCCCATATTTTTACCGTGCGAGTATACAGGCGCTGGTTCCAAGATGACCTAAGGCAGTGGAGAGGGATGGAAATTATGTGAAGAAGTGAAAATATTGTTCCTAAAGGATGTATCTACACACTGTAAAACTTTCTAACATGTAGAATAAAAGATGGGTTTTTAAAGAAATAGTGTGCATTTCTTTTGGAGTGACTCTCGTTTATGTATTAAGCTGTCAAAACTACACACTGTCTTGGACATCGACAACAGGAGAGGAAAGGACACTGCCTGAAATTACGTTAGTGGTCAGGGCAGGTAACCAGAACACTAGCTACCACAAGGCAGAAAATTCCGCTGGTGCACTTAAATTGTAGTGAAGCAATATAGTTAACTCCACCACACGGCGACTCGATTTCATCACTACAAACACTCGGTGTTGCTCACATGAAAAGCTCTCCAACAGCGAATCACCGAAACGAACGACACAACATGAACGGACGTGGCTTGGGTACTTAACACACCACTCAACTTGTAAGGTGTCAGGAAAATCCAACACCTTCCATGAAAACCTTGACATGATAAGCAAATCCAGTAGTATGTCACATAGCTCCGAATAAATCACGACATTAAATTAACCAAAGTAATACGAGTAACGAGTGAGCAAATGGAATACCACAGACTAACACAAGAATGCCTAAATGCATGTCATACCTTCCCACCGTGAGACAGACGCAGTTCCGAGGGGAGAAACGGGAACAGAAGCCGAGAGCAGAACCGTGATAAGCTAGAAGGCCCTACGATAAGGGACGGACCCCAACGTCGCCAGCTAACCGCTAGGACCACGCCCCAGCCGCAAGTTTTAGCGTAAGACTTTTTCGCATCTCTGTTATGTCAGGACCACCCCCAGCCCATGTTAAAAGCTAGAGCCCTCCAAAAAAACAGTATAGATCTTACGATAACACAAAAAGGGCTACACCACACGCAAGTTTTAGCGTGAGACTTTTTCGCGTCTCTGTTACGTCAGGACCACCCCCCAGCCTATGTTAAAAGATAGAGCCCTCCAGAAGAACAGTATAGATCTTACGATAGCACTAAAAGGACCACACCAGCTGCAAGTTTTAGCGTGAGACTTTTTCGTGTCTCTGTTGCGCTACAAACTTTAAAAACATTGCCCCACCACGAAAAGGATAACGTTTCTCATTGGATAGACAGAATTTTTGTAGGTGGAGCCTAAGGTTAACATTGAGACCCTGATTGATCAGATGAAAACACAGCCAGATAGTTTTTTTTTAAACTAACTTCGGTAAATTGTAGTAAGGAGAAGTTAGGGGAGAGTTGTTTTCGAGACGGCGAGGTGAGCGGAGCTGTGCTGCTTCCCGCCGCCCCCTGACGAACACCGACAAGGTAATGAACGCACGCGATGCCGCATAACAGCGCATAAGGCTTCACTCAGAACTGCAGAAGTCTCATCTGTTACACCCCTTATTGCGTAATACTAGTGTCGATCGTCAATTAAAGCTCATTGTGTTCACATTTGCCACTTGAAGTAAAAATCTGAAACGCGATGATTTTTCTGTTATATAGTTATTGAGAAGCCACATCATCCACTGTAATTTACGACAAATTAGATAGTAATTGAAGATAATTGAGGGTCATTGTAGACCATTTTGATAGTTTGCTCTTTTGTGAAACTTATTTTAAACCTAGATTATAGATGTGATATGGCATAGGTCATCCTTCGATCCATTGTAGAACTTGGAAACCCATTCAGGGAATATTCGTTCACATTTTTGTTGAACGCAGTTGGTTTTTACCATCCTGTATTAAAACATTTCCTTTTATCAATAGTGCAATTTATAAACAATGTTTTGTGAGTAGAATGAAATTTCCAATGGTAAACTTAACTGCTTTTTCGACTTTATTTTACCAGCTAACTAAAAATAGGAAAGCCTTGAACCCCTTCCACTAAATTTAGTTAGTATTAAGATTCTTTTACAGAGAGTGCAGTGGAGCTGACGCTGAAATCATTAAGTATTTGGTTATGTCATCGCTAGTCTCTCTGAACTCTACATGTCATGTGTGGTCTGACGTCTCCTTACCAGCAACAGGTCCCACGTTCAAACTAGTCAATTCCCTAAAAAACACGCTCAGGGTGTCGTTGCGCGAAAGTGGTAGGGAGACACGATATAGAACAACAGACACCACGCAGAATGTTAGAAACTTTAACGTCCTGGGTCGGTGAGCCACGAAGCTCGTAGCGACTGGACTGCTCCACACGCGCTTCGACACTACGCAGGGACCGCCAGTGGACCCAGCCGACTCCACCACATGGAGATCCTGACTAACTAGGCCTCAGAAAGCCGACAATATCTAAAATAGTCGTCAGTGGAAATAACGCCAATTACACACACAACCTGACAAACGCTTGCATGAACACCTGAACGATACCCAACAGTAACTAAGCACGCACAAAGATAAATCGGGAGTCGATGCAATACACACACAGCCGACTCATGAACGATCGGCGAGCCAAAACACGTCGTCGGGTAGGACGACCGACTGACGATCCACCAAGACCGTGGCCCAGCTCAAGTGACGCATGGCGGCAATGGTCGGGTGAGCCATGTCGTCGCAGATCTCACAGCTCCAACCAGACTGCACTAGTTCCGCATTGTAACTCCCCGACTGGGAGGTCGGGACTGCGCTTCAGACTTGTTCCAACTGACTGGCAGCCTGAACTCGCGACCAAACTCGCTTACGACAGACAACGACCAGGAAGTAATAGCAGTCGAGCAAAGATACTACGAGAAGGGTTATATTGATACGCGCTGCTGGCGCCGCTCTCAGTCAGGCAAAGCAGCAACTCAGTGACACCAGGAATTTAAATTAACGTAGTGAGGTGGAAGTATGCTAAAAACAGGGTGTAAAATACATGATGCTGGGAACATGAGCCACACATGGCTCAACAACCTCCTATGTATCGCTCACATAGGGATCGCGAGAACAAGGAGGAATTAAAAAAATCATTCTTCCCGCCCCCCATACGCGAATGGAATGGGAAGAAATCCTAATAACTGGAACACTGGGACGTGTCCTCCGAGTTGCAGATAGCAGTGGTTTGCAGACGATGGATGTAGTTGTAGTTGTAGACCATGTCTTCCATGTATTTCACTTTGTCTGTCAGGCAGTGTAATTAGTTGGACTGGAAGTGTTGAATAAACTTACCTTCAGGCACTAATGAATTGCAGACACTGACTGCAAGCGGACAATGAGTGAAATCAATGAGAAAATGAAAGTTTTGTGTTGGACCGCGATTCGAATCTAGGCCTTCTCGTTACTAAGGAAATGCTCTGACCTCTAGTCCATCCGGAGGCAGCATGAGACTCCGTTAAGACACATTGATTAACGTCTACACACGAAAATCCGATAAATTTTCGAATGACAGTTTATATTCTGTGCAACTTAACTTTATTAGTTCCTCATGCGTTCATGGGCTGCTTCTCCTACATTTTGAGATACTACTCACTTACTGGTGTTTCGCAATCACGAAGGACATAAAATTAATTATTTTGTCTATTCTTAGTTACTGTAATAATTAGGACAGATATTGTAGAAGTATGAAGATAAACTGAAGATAAGCAAACCTACGTTTATAGCATTTGTAGATTCAGAAAAAAGCTTTTGACAGTGTTTACTGGAAAACACTCTTCATATACTGAAGTTTATAGGGGATAAAATGCAGGGAGTAAAAAGTTATCTACAATTTGTACAGAAACAGTACCGGAGTTGTAAGACGCGAAGGTAGTGAAACGGAAGCTGTAGTTGAGGAAGGAGTGAGACAGCGTTTTAGTTCCTCCATGATGTTACTCAATCGGACATTGAGCAAGCAGTAAAGGAAACCAAGCAGAAATTTCATAAGGGAGTAAAAGGTCAAGGAGAAGAAATAAAAACTTTGTGGTTTGCCAACGACATTCTAATTCTGTCAGAGACGGCAAAGGACTTGAAAGAGTAGTTGAAGCGAATGCATAGCGTTTTCAAGAGTGATTGTAAGACAAATATCAACAAAAGTAAGCCAAGGGTAATGGAATGTAGTCGAATTAAATCAGGCGATGTATAGAAATTCAGATTAGGAAATCAGACACTAAATTGTCAGCTTTGTTATTTGAGCAGCAAAGTAACTTACTGAGGTCGTAGCGGATAAGACACAAAATGCAGGCTGACAATACAATAAAATTATTTCTCAAATATTTAAAAAAATCTGGTATAAATTGTTACTGCAGACTGTCAATAGAAAGAAAAGAGCACATGAAAAAGAGGAATTTGTTAAAATCCAACGATAAATTTGTTAACATCGAATGTAAATTTAAGGTAATTCTTATTTCTTGTTCGGGCCTTAACTTCAGTTGCTGCACATAGTTTCAGCTTCATAATCTATAGCTTTGTACTTCGTACAGTTTTATACTTTCATTGTTTTTTATAAAATGAATTTAATGACATTTCAAGCAGTTCTAGGTTCTGTACATAATTACACTTCGGTAATTTTGTGATCTTTTCGTCTTTCACTATTTATACATGCGTTGTTCTAGGCTGATGCTTTCAGTATTTCAACGATATAGTTCTTGTACAATTTTATTTTTTATACTTTCAGAGCAAGACCCTATTGTTTTATATGGGCATTGTTTCACACTTTTAATATCTTAAAATTTAATTCAGTTTTCGCAACTTTATTTCCACTTTAAAGTTTTACACGTCCATTTGTATATCTTTCTGGTATTTTAACCTAAGATTTTTTACTTAACTGATTTTTTGGAATTTTTGTTATAAGACGCCGGCCACTGTTGCCGAGCGGTTCTAGGCGTTTCAGTCCGGAACCGCGCTGCTGCTAAGGTCGCAGGTTCGAATCCCGCCTCGGGCATGGATGTGTTTGATGTCATTAGGTTAGTTAGGTTTAAGTAGTTCTAAGTCTAGGGGACTGATGACCTCAGATGTTAAGTCCCATAGCGCTTAGAGCCATTTGAACCATTTGTTAGAAGACCCTTTCTTATTAAACCTATAGCGTACCTGCCACTATGCATCTTTCTCCCTCCATTGCTTTCTTTCAGCTCTTTCACTCCGCCCATAATTTTACTGTTTTATGCCGTTTACATATTACATAACCATTGTTCCTCACTATTAGTATTTTAACGTGAATTTTTACGTGATTTTACCTTGCATAATTTTAACAAGACCACTCTAGTTTAATTCATGACATCCCCACCACCCTATCCCTGATTTCTTTCCCCTCCCCAATTACCGTCATTCCATTTCCCCTCTCCCCTACTTCCAGAATATACGTTCTTAAAACATTGACCGCAGGTTCAAAACACTACTCTGATGTGTTAATCTGAGTGGACAAGACGGGCTGCTGACGCTACTACTTAGGTAAAGTCTAAGTTTATGTACAATTCTATTCTTTATTGTAAAATATTACATGATATATATTTAGTTTTAGCTTCAATGGATTGAAAATGACAGCCAACCAATTACAAAATTCACGTTATTGTACCACGACCATGGTTTCGACCGTTTTAGAACTGTTTTCTTCAGAAAGTATTGTACCCATTAAGAAATATTACTACATTTGTGTGGAACGTAGATAGTATCGTTGCAATACGCGAAATTACAAGAAATGGTTACAAATTTAGTGAAACACACTCACGCAGAATCACATATTATTTATATCTGACTTGGGAGTCATTGATTTTGTCTATTACATGTGTATGTCATCCACTTAATCACCATTTAAAACACATGTTTTGAAAGCAGTAGCTCTCTGCTGTAGAGCTTTGATTTTAAACTTTTTAATGTTCCACAAATTTGACAGGGGATCCAACAACGCGTAATGCGCCACTTAAAAGATTTATATTTACAGGGCTATTCAAAAAGGAGGAACAGATTTCAAACATTTATTGCTTTCAAACTACCGAAGATGGAAAGAGAAAAGTTCACATTTTGATACATTCAGTGTTAGGACTATGTGTTACACGACAAACATCAAAACTGTGGCTCATTTCCTGCCTCACACGAAGCAGCTGGTCTCTCGTTATCGAATTCACGCCTTCAACAATGCGATGTCGCAGACTTTCAAGAGTGTCAGGCATAGGGGGGATAAAGACGCGATCTTTTACGTAACCCCACAGAAATTCTCTAAGCTAGTTACCTGAATGACACCAATCCAGGACGCTGGACTGCAAGAGGAGGAGCAGAAGAGGAACTTCATCGCCGGTGGCCTCACAGGTTTCCTAACCTTGCCCCTTGTAACTTTTATCCGTGGGGTTACGTAAACGAACGCGTTTTTAACCTTTCTGTGCCTGATACTCTTGAAAGTCTGCGACATCGCATTGTTGAAGGCGTGAATTCGATAACGAGAGACCAGCAGCTTCGTGTGTGGCACGAAATGAACCACAGTTCTGGTATTTGTCGTGTAACACATGGTGATAACACTGAATGCATCAAAATGTGAACTTTTATTTTTCCAGGAACGTTGGAATTGCCTTTCTACCTTCTGTAGTTTGGAAGCACTAGATTTTTGAAATCTGTTCCTTCTTTTTAAATAGTCCGAGTTTGAAATTTAAACAGTAAACGTGGCATCATATCCTACAGAGCGTAAGCACGCCACGTACACAGCTAGTGACGTTCATTGAAGCTCTTGCACGGACAGTTGCTTAAGCGCAAACATGTTCAAAATCTTATATTTAGTTTTACTTTGTTTTAGATCTGAAGACGATCTTTGGTGATCGAAATATGTAATCTAATTAAAAATGTGCAACTGATACTGAACAATAAATGAGAATTACACTACTGGCCATTAAAATTGCTACATCACGAAGATGACGTGCTACAGACGCGAAATTTAACCGACAGGAAGAGGATGCTGTGATATGCAAATGATTAACTTTTCAGAGCATTTACACAAGGTTGGCGCCGGTGGCGCCATCTACAACGTGCAGACATGAGGAATGTTTCCAACCGATTTCTCATACACAAACAGCAGTTGACCGGCATTGCCTGTTGTTGTGATGCCTCGTGTAAGGAGGAGAAATGCGTACCATCACGTTTCCGACTTTGATAAAGGTCGGATTGTAGCCTATCGCGATTGCGGTTTATCGTATCGCGACATTGCTGCTCGCGTTGGTCGAGATCCAATGACTGTTAGCAGAATATGGGATCGGTGGGTTCAGGAGGGTAATACAGAACGGCCTCGTATCACTAGCAGTCGAAATGCCGGGCATCTTATCCGCATGGCTGTAACGGATCACCCACCCACGTCTCGATCCCTGAGTCAACAGATGGGGACGTTTGCAAGACAACAACAATCTGCACGAACAGTTCGACGACGTTTGCAGCAGCATCGACTATCAGCTCGGAGACCATGGCTGCGGTTACCCTTGACGCTGCATCACAGACAGGAGCGCCTGCGATGGTGTACTCAACGATCAACCCGGGTGCACGAATGGCAAAACGTCATTTTTTCGGATGAATCCAGGTTCTGTTTACAGCATCATGATGGTCGCATCCGTGTTTGGCGACATCGCTGTGAACGCACATTGGAAGCGTGTATTCGTCATCGCCATACTGGCGTATCACGCGGCGTGATGGCATGGGGTGCCATTGGTTACACGTCTCGGTCACCTCTTGTTCGCATTTACGGCACTCTAAACAGTGGAGGTTACATTTCAGATGTGTTACGACCCGTGGCTCTAACCTTCATTAGATCCCTGTGAAACCCCACATTTCATCAGGATAATGCACGACCGTATGTTGTCCTGTACGGGCTTTTCTGGATACAGAAAATGTTCGACTGCTGTCCTGGCCAGCAGATTCTCCAGATCTCTCACCAATTGAAAACGTCTGGTCAATGGTGTCCGAGCAACTGGCGCGTCGCAATACGCCAGTCACTACTCTTGATGAACTGTGGTATCGTCTTGAAGCTGCATGGGCGGCTGTACCTGTACACGCCATCCAAGCTCTGTTTGACTCAGTGCCCAGGCGTATCAAGGCCGTTATTACGGACAGAGGTGGTTGTTCTGGATACTGATTTCTTAGGACCTATGCACCCAAATAGCGTGAAAATTTAATCTCATGTCAGTTCTACTATAATATATTTGTCCAATGAAAACCCGTTTATCATTTGCATTTCTTCTTGGTGTAGCAATTTTAATGGCCAGTAGTGTATCTTAAGTATTAATACAGTTGCTGATTCTCACGAGACGAATGTTTGAGCTATAGTAATAAATTTAAGTGTTCGAAAGTCCTTTCTGAAGGTACTGGGTGCAGGGTAGCATCGTGTGGAAGGCAAACGTAGACGGTAAGCCGTTTCAAAAAGAAAAGAACAGCTTTTCACATGTCGTGCTACAGAAGAATATTGAAAATTAGATGGGTGGATCGAATAGGTAATGAGGAGGTACGGAACTGAAATGCGAAAAAAGAGATTTGTGGTACATTACGGTGCAACTTGCCTAAAAGAAGAGATCGGTTAATAGGGTACATGCTGCAGCATCAAGGAATTGTCGTTTGGTAAATGAAGAAAATGTGGAGGCTAAAGACTGTAGAGCAGGTTCAGACAGATATATTCTGCAGTAGTTACGCAGAGCCTTGCTGGGGTTAGAAGAGCGTGGAGCGCTGCATCATCCAGTCTTCGGACAGAAGACCCCAACAACAGCGACAATGCAGTTGAATCAAAATCTACCTTAGCCGCGCTGAATACTTTGAGTAATCTTACCTGAAGCTAGGGTGAGCGTCATAATATTTATATCAGGGCCAACGAGATATGCGGGGCCACGGCGTGCGTCACAGCACGTGACATTACAGGTCTCACGAGTTGTAGCGGCCGTCTGCGATGGGGAGCGAGTTACTATTTCAGACGAGTTTAATGATACTTATGAGTTTAAATACATGCATGCTCTCGATAACACACGACGAAGCTGAGACCTTTTGTGAGTACCGTTGCCTAGGAGGCACTGGCTCCGCCATGGGCCCTGATAACTTCTTCCATACGTGATAACATCGACGTGTATAAGGTGCGAATAGCGTCCTGTGGCATAGCCATTCATGCTGCATTCACATGGTTCCAGAGTTCAATTGTGGTGGTCCGCATTGGGTCACAGCCGGCCGAAGTGGCCGAGCGGTTCTAGGCTCTACAGTCTGGAACCACGCAACTGCTGCGGTCGGAGGCTCGAATCCTGCCTCGGGCATGGATGTGTGTGATGTCCTTAGGTTAGTTAGGTTAAAGTAGTTCTAAGTTCTAGGGGACTGATGACCTCAGAAGTTAAGTCCCATAGTGCTCAGAGCCATTTGAACCATTGGGTCACAACGCTGCAACATATCCCACACATTTTCGATTGGCGGGCCAGGGCAAAAGGCTGACATCCTGTGACATCAAGAAGGCACGTGTTCATGCAGCAATATGTGGTCGTGCATATGCCTTGCTGAAAACTGGCGTCTGGGGTGTTGTGCAGAAAGGGTATGGCTGTGGGACGCAGAATGTCATTCACGTAGGTCACATCGGTCCCAGCGCCCTGGACACGCACCAACTGCGATTTGTGGTTTACCCAGTAGCACCAAACACCATAAGGCCTCGAGCTGGCACTGTTTGTCTTGTGCGAATGCAGTCACTTGGATACCGTTCCCCCTCTCAGCGGAGAACAAAAATTCGGCCACTGTTTTCAAACAAACAGAACCTGGATTCGTCCGAAAACACTATCTGATGCCATTCCTGTCTCCAGTGACGTCGTTCCACACACCTTTGGCGCCTACCATGTTTGTGAACATGCGTCAAAGGTAGACGGAAAAGCGGTCGACGTGCACGTAACCCATGCCATAATAAACGGCGACGGACTGTCACCCCTGATAGTGTACCGTGTGTTACACTGTTCCACTGTTGCGCCAGAGACAAGTAGGAGTCAGATCTGTCCTGCAATGCCATTCGGACCAGGTGCTGTCTTCTCTGGGGATGGCCTGGGTGATGCGACCTGACGCACCTCGTCGTGTTCTGTGGCCTTCCGTGACCCACTCTGCACACACTCCTTGCACTGCCGAAATATTTTGTCCCACATGAACAGCAATACCCCGGACGGATGCGTCTCTCTCTAATATCGACTATATTTTACTCAGAATAATTTTCACGGCAGAATTGTGTGTGGAATTTGATCGTGTTATCAATCAAAGTGACTTCATCGACATTAAAAAGTAAAAATAAATAATTATTATTTGTGTAATAATTTAATTTTCTGTGTCAATTATATCTCACACAATGTTCATGGAAAATAGACAATGCAAATCATCTTTGGTTATCTGTGATAATTGTAGATCAAGGACGCTTCTTTTTCGAACCATTGAACTGACCGGACGCGACTGTTTAACACTGAGGTCTGTAAGAAACTGTAATGTGTTGTTAATTAATATTTGCAAAATAGAGTTACTTTGGATGTGAAATGATTTTTATTTATTTCAAAGTTTAATCCATTGCAATTCTCATCCTGTATAAGTGTTCATTTTTCCGCTCAGTTACTAAGGAGCGGAGCTATTAGCGTTAGTGATTTGTAGCGCAGTTTATTAGTTAAAATGGTTCAAATGGCTCTGAGCACTATGGGACTTAACATCTGAGGTCATCAGTCCCCTAGAACTTAGAACTACTTAAACCTAACTAACCTAAGGACATCACACACATCCATGCCCGAGGCAGGATTCGAACATGCGACCGTAGCAGTCGCGCGGTTCCGGACTGCAGCGCCTAAACCGCGTGGCCACCACGGTCGGCCAGATTATTAGTAAATGGTAGAAAAGTAATAAGCAATTTTGGTTGAGAATATTTTCAAATGTTAATGGATAATGAGGCTAAAGCAAAATGAGTTAATACATATCATTTGTTTGTGGTAAAATAGGATCTGAAGCAACAATCGATAAGTGATTGTCTCATGTCAACGGCCATCTAAGTAAAATATTGCAGTGGCAGTTTTGAATAGAAATTTTATCAGACACAAAAGTTGTTGGTTATAAATAATTACTATAATAATTGTGGCTTGATGACCCAGAACCTACTTTGAAAAGACCAATTCAACTTAGATTGAATCTTTAAATACAGTACAGATAAAACGTTACGTTATATAAATTCTTATCTGCCGATGTATGAAGCCTGATTATTTCGCACTACTTTCATGAAATATTTTAACAGGAAAAATATTTCAGTGTTGTGTGCGTGTTGTATTCTGTGACAAACTGTTCATTTTTCTGAAGATAAGTGCTTCCACGTCATATACAGTAGTATTAAATTTGATAAACGATCTGCAATTTAGTGCCATTACACTACTTTACAGAGAAAATTGCTAAACAAATCTCAGGTGGAGATTTCTTTAGCAAAGTGACGATTACTAGCTGCTAAAAGCAATGTTGAGATCTAACGACTTGTTACGTTGATAATAGGTAACTGTTTTATCGGTGATCTTACTGAAACAGCACAACACATAATCAAGCCAAGAATACTGAGCACGCGACATCTCACGCCAATTATGCACTCTCTTTCAAACTTAGTGATGTGACTGTCCAGTTCGCAGATACGCCTGCGAGGCATCCTGCACGTATACTCAAGTCTCACTGATCCATTAGCTTCGGTTAATAGCGACATCGAGAGCTGCAGGCACATTTTACCGGTAAGTGGTGTTGCACCACGATATCGATGATGACCTTAAACCCGCGGACCGACTTGGTTCAAATGCTAATCATTTCTGTAGAACAAACGAATGTACCTATCCAGTGAATATGAAAGTCCTGTCTCTAGTCGTTCAAGGTGTTCTGTTTTTTTTCTGAACATGAGTGTACATGTACATCATACTCCACAAGCCTACAGTGTTCCACTCGCCAATGCCGCGTGGTACGAATGATTGTCGCTAAGCCTCTGTATTGCCTCTGATTTCTCGAGTTTTCTCCTCGTCGTCACAAAGCGAGATGTACATGAGAGGAAGTAATATGTTGTCCGACTCTTCCCGGAAAGTATTCTCTCAAAATTTAAACAGTGAACCACACCGTGATGTACAACGCCTCTCTTTCTACGTCTGCCGCTGGAGTTTGTTCAGCATCTCTGCAACGCTCTCGCGTGGTCTAAACAATCCAATGACGAAATGTTGGATCTTCTCTATCCATTTCATCAGTCCTATGTTGTAAGGGCCCCAGATTGATGAACAATACTCAAGAATCGGTCGACAAGCGTCTTATAAGCCAGTTCCTCCGTGGATGAGTTACACTACCTTAAGATTCCTCCTATGAATCTCCGTCTTGCACCTGCTTTTCGTACTACCTATTTGTTTTGAGGTCATCCACTTATGGTCGCTCTGGGCCATTTATCAGTCCTCCGTAAGTAGTTCTGGAAATCGATGCTGTCTTCTGGCGTTGCTACTTTGTTATAGACAACTGCATCATCTTTGTTCAGTCTTAAAGATCTTCCGAATCTTTCTACTGGATCATTTATTTACATTGTAAACAGTAACTGTCGTATCATACTTTATTGGCGTATTCCGGAAATTACCTTTACATTTATCTATTTCATTCCGTTAAGAGCGACGTGTTGAGTTCTGTCTTCAAGGAAATGTTGAATACACTCGCGAATTTGGTCCGATATTGGATAAGCTCGGTTTTTTCACTAATCGGCCATGCGGGATGGTTTCAAATGCCTTTCTGAATTCAAGCAACACTTCCTCAACCTAAGCGCTGTCTTCAGCGCCGTGGATCTCATGGACTAAAAGAGTGAGCTGAGTTTCGCAAGATATCTGTTTCCTGAATCCATGTTGAGTTTTATAGAGTATATTTTCGTTCTCCAAATACATCATAATTCTTCAGCACAAAATATCTTCCATAATTCTACAAAGATTTGACGTCAACGATTTGGGTCTATAGTGGCGTGCATCTGTTCCACAACCCTTCTTGAAAACGACAGCGATGGGCTCTTTATTCCAGTTGTAAGGTACCATTCTTTGCTCCAGCGATCTACGATAAACTGCTGCTAGAAAGGGAGCAAGTTCTTTCGCATATTCTTTGTAGGTATCTCATCTGACCCTGATACCTTTCCACAACTAAGCGATTGTAGTTGCTTTTCTATTCCTGGATCGCTTATCTCAATATCCACGACTTCGACATTCGTAGGATTATTGAAAGGAAGGTCTGTGTTACGATCTTCCGAGGTGAAACAATGTCAGGAAACCGAATTCAGTATTTCGGCCTGCTCTCTGTTACTTTTCGTTTCTGTGCCAGTATGCTCTCTGACTGAATGAATAGTTTATTTCGAACCGCTTACTGATTTTTCATAAACCGAAACGTCTTAGGGTTTTTAATCAGATCTATTAACGAAATGTTAGATTATGCACGGCGGGCAAGGCGTTAGGCTGACGTCACAAGTTCATTGTGGGTCCCAGTGTAGATATATGAGGTTGCATTCACGGTTATGTGTGTTGATAAACTGCTGCAGATGAAAACGACGTTAATTCTAAAGCCTGAGTGTGGTAATTAGAGACTACACCCATGCAGCTGACGTAGCTTCTATGAAATTTTATTCTCTCTTCTACGCCACAGATCTTTCGTTTACTTCATAATTGTCGCCATGTCTTAGGAACCGTGAACCTTCTGTCATAATAAATAAATACTGCCTGGTTCACAACTTTTTATTGAGCGATAACCAGTTTCAGTCTGCGTTGCAGATCATCCTCAGGTCTGGCGCACCAAAATGCGGTTTGTCAACGCGTTTCGGCACGGCACCAGACCTGTAGATGATCTGCGGCGCAGATTGAAACCGGCAATCGGCAAACAAAGAGTCATGATCCAGACATTGGTTGTTTATTTACTACTTTTGTTTACATTTTTTGCTCGTCGTGGCCGTATCGGCAACGCACTGCTGAAATACAGTCAGTTCCACAAGAAAGTGTATACCATAATTTTAAATGTAACGTCCGCAGCGACGCAGATAGGGTTGATAGAAGACATAGAGAAGATCCAACGGAGAGCAGCGCGCTTCGTTACAGGATCATTTAGTAATCGCGAAAGCGTTACGGAGATGATAGATGAACTCCAGTGGAAGACTCTGCAGGAGAGACGCTCAGTAGCTCGGTACGGGCTTTTGTCAAAGTTTCGAGAACATACCTTCACCGAAGAGTCAAGCAGTATATTGCTCCCTCCTACGTATATCTCGCGAAGAGACCATGAGGATAAAATCAGAGAGATTAGAGCCCACTCAGAGGCATACCGACAATCCTTCTTTCCACGAACAACACGAGACTGGAATAGAATGGAGAACCGATAGAGGTACTCAAGGTACCCTCCGCCACACACCGTCAGGTGGCTTGTGGAGTATGGATGTAGATGTAGATGTAGATCTCTGGTAGTGGTCTTATATACGTACTGAATGCGCTGTTGCACAGTGTATAGATAAACAGTGTGAGAGTTGAATGTTTTGTGTTTCCGGTTGCAGCTTAAAATGAGTGCAAGGGTCACGAGGCAGTGCAAAAATGTGCAATATTTATCAAAAATACCTTCTGAATCCCGTTAAGAAGCTATTTGGTTCGAACGAGGCAAACTGGGTACTTCAAGAGGATAATGATCCGAAACATAGCAGCCGTCTCTGTACAATGAGGAAACAAGATAATGAGGTGTTCACTATGAATTGGTCTGCAATGTCTCCGAATGCAAACCCGATCGGAAATGTTTGGTCGTATATTAAGATTGAGCTTAAAGGAAAGCCAATATATACTTTGAAGCAGCTGTCATATCAGGACGATATGAAGATCTTTAGACGGGTACATCACATAACTAATGAGGAGGTATTGAATAGAATTGGGGAGGAGTTTGTGGCACAACTTGACTACAAGAAGGGATCGGTTCGTAGGACATATTCTGAGGCATCAAGGGATCACCAATTTAGTATTCGAGGGCAGCGTGAAGGGTAAATATCGTAGAGGGAGACAAAGAGATGAATACACTAAGCAGATTCAGAAGGATGTAGGTTGCAGTAGGTACTGGGAGACGAAGAAACTTGCACAGGACAGAGTAACATGGAGGGCTGCATCAAACCAGTCTCAGGACTGAAGACCACAACAACAACATGAAGATCTTTACCGAGAGAATATACAGAGAATCTCGTGGAAAGCATACCAAAAAGGTGCCAAGCTATAATGGATAATGACGGCGATTGGATTAACTGTGAGGTAATTGTGCAATTAGTAATAACATGCATTTACATGTAAACATACATTTATAGCAGTGTCTGTTATTTCATGGAGATAATGGCGTACACTTTCTTGTGGAAGCCGGCCGGAGTGGCCTAGCGGTTCTAGCCGCTACAGTCTGGAACCGCGCGATCGCTACGGTCGCAGGTTCGAACCCTGCCTCGGGCATGGATGTGTTAGGTTTAAGTAGTTCTAAGTTCTAGGGGACTGATGACCTCAGCAGTTAAGTCCCATAGTGCTCAGAGCTATTTGAACCATTTTCTTGTGGAACTGTCTGTATATTTTGAGCAGTTAGTGTCGCACAACTCTTAAGTATTTTGCAAAAGTCATATTTCGGAACAACCAGGAGCTGCCTATAACTACAGATTTTATCGACTTATCATCTTCAGGTATCATATAATTATAAGGCGCAATCAAAACGTTTCCCTCGAGGGCGCTGCTGCAACTTATATGCATCGTAGTGGGATCCGACGAGGGAGTCGCAAGGGATTATTGTGCCATTGGTTTCTTTCCGATGTGCATATGGTAAAGGTGGAAACATGAACTGTTGGGACGTTATTACCAATGTGTTGTTATCCTTTTATTTGCCCCCAAAGGACAAAATGTTAGGGCGTAAAGTCAAGCGCCGGCACGCCAGTCGGGAACGATAGAGCTGAGAGGCCTGTGGAGAAGACGTCAGCCAACTGCACGCTGACCGACCACTTGCCAGGACGACAACGCGACAGCAGCGGCATCTGTGTGAAGAGGGGCAAAGGTGCCACTCCCGATTGGTCGCGGCCCATCTTCAAGACTGACGACCTGAATAGAAGCGTCAGCTCTATTTCTTCGCTTATATTACGATTGTTTATACTGAAGGACATTGATTATTTTGCATGTCGCCCTTTGGTTGCAACACATCTGTGTAATATTCAAAGATAAGTACTATCATTTACTTTTTTGTAATAAAACTCATTAATACGATTTGTTTGAATGTTGTGTAGCGATCCGAGAAAGCAGACTTCCTAGGCACCTTACAATTGGCGACTAGGCAGGATTTAACACAAACACCGGTGGATATCCACCGGAAAATGTCTATCTGGCACCATACATGTCGAAAATCAACTGGGACAAGAGGTCATGATAAGTTACGTCGCCAGATCGCCATGTCGTAATGCAGAAGTTACGCCTACTGAAATGGGAGACATTCGAGCATCTGCCCTGAAGTCCCTTAAAAAAGACCTTAAAGGGTCGACGATTCCTGTCAGAAGAGGATGTGCAGCACGCAGTTACGGATTTCTTCACGCAGCAGGACACAGTGTTTTCCGAATAGGAAATCTTCAACCTGGTGCGTCGGTGAAATGATTGTCTCCATGCTCACGGCGATTTTGCCAGATTGGCATACCTATTTTGGACTGAATGGTCTTCGAACGGAAAGTTTTTGATCGTCCCTTATATTTACAATAGCCAGTGTGGCGTCAAATGAAATAAAAAGAGCCCAGCGCGACTGAAGTCAATACTATAATGCAGTATACAGTCCACAACAAGAACCATTGATATAATCTTCGTACTCTGTCACTGTGCTCTGCACGGAAACTGTGGTCCACGCCGAAGAATTGAAGCTGTTTATGGCAGTGTTCGAGGATTAATTATCCATATCAAGGCTTTTTTAGTATAGACTATGAAATGAGTTTGAGGATGACAGAAAGAGAAGACTAAGTAGATGAAGATAAGATGAGAGGTATGATACTGCGTGAGGAATTAGACAGAGCACTGGAAAAAGGAGAAGGAGAATATTAGTGTTAACGTCCCGTCGACAACTAGGCCATTAGAGACTGAGCACAAGGTTGGATTAAGGAAGGATGGGGAAGGAAATCGGCCGTGCCCTTTCAAAGGAACCATCCCGGAATTTGCCTGAAGCGATTTAGGGAAATCACGGAAAACCTAAATCAGGATGGCCGGACGCTGGTTTCAACAGTCGTGCTCCCGAATGCGAATCCACTGTGCTAACCACTGCGCCACCTCGCTCGGTGCAGCACTGAAAGACCTAACAAGTAAATACGACCATGGCCACTGGAGTAGAAGACATTCCATCAGCGTCACTGATATCCTTGGCAGAGCCAGTCATGAAGAAACTGTTACACCTGCTGTGCAAGATACCTGAGACAGTCGAAGAACCCTCGGATTTCGAGAGGAATGTAAAAATTCAGATTTCAAAAAGGAGCGCTCCTGACGGGTATGAATATCCTCGACCTATGAGTTTAATGTTATACTTGAAAAATGTGAACGCGTACTATTTACAGAAAGTTTGCGAAAACTGGTAGAAGCTGACGTCAGGGAAGATCAATTTGAGTTCCAAAAAATTGTAGAAATATGATTTTATTTATTTAATCGTATGGCTAGGGCCCCCCGTCCGGCAGACCGTTCGCCGGGCGCCGGTTTTTCAATTTGACGCCACTTCGGCGACCCGCAGTCGATGAGGATGACAGGATGATGATGAAGACACTTTTTTTTCTCTTGCCACCCTGATTTTACGACCCACCACCTAATAGCTTAAGGTGGGTCTTTATTGACCACTTTGCCACAGCGATCGGTGTACGGGCGCTGATGTGGCTAGAACTTCTACACCAGTTCCCGCATCCGATCGCACCGTTGCCTGTGTCCCGCCACGTGGAGGCGGGTCATAGATAATCATCTTACTTTTTGTCTTATTTTTTGTTTAATTTCATTTTGTTATCTTCGTTTGCTTTGTTTTCTTACTTTTCTTTTGCTTTTTGGCACCTTTCCCAAACCATTTAACAAATATTTACAAGAAATTTGAAATTTGAAAAGGAAATACAAAAAATAGTTGAGAATGAAGAAGAGGAAAGAAGATAGGAAAGGAAGAAGTTTGTAGTCCCTTCACCCTGGGGTAATGAGGATGAAAGCCTTGGAATTTGTCGTCAAGCCATTGATCCTCACTCTCCAATACCTTTGATTTCTTTATCTAGGAAGATCTATGCAAAACTATAACTTCTAAGCTACTACAATAATTACGCTATTGACAGGTTTAAAGTGGCTTGTTTGCCTGTGGCAAATGCGACGGCGCGCCGACACTGTTCACATCTATGTTCATGTATGGGTCTAGTCGTGTGTTATCTATTGTAATAGCTGTACATTATGTTTAGACTCATGTATTCTGTCAGGCCTTGTTTTCTGTCTTGGTTTTCATCCTCCACACTATGGCTTCTATGTAGGTGCTGCATGTAGATTTGTTGTCTGTACGGTCTCTCGCGCCTGTACTCTTTATGGCATACATCTGAAATTTTTTCTGTCAGTACGTTTAGTTCGTCCCCTAATTCTGGTGTCCTAATTGCACCGTATATGTGTCGTTCGGTTTGTAAGTGTTGTATTCTTGGTGTGTTTCTGTGTTGTCTGTGTGTGTTCGGGGGTTCCCAAACCTCCGCATGTACATGTAGATGTGTCTCTTAGGCGGTTCAAGTGTGTGGGATAAGGTCCGTGCCCAGTCAAAAAATGCAGCATGCTGCTGCTAGGATCGGCATGTTTCATTCTTAACCCTTCCGTGATATCCGGAAAAAAATGTGTGTACTCTCCGTCCTTTATCACTTGTGTCCCATTCCTCTTGCCATGTATCAGTTTCCCATTTTCTGAGGTCCCGCTTGTTGTTCAGCGGAGAACCAGTTATTATATTAACCTGGTCTAGTCTGCCCATCTTTAACCAGCACAGTGCAGCTCGATGCCTGATTGTTATGTCTATCGGGAAGATTTCAAGCACTACACACAACGCTTCGATCGATGTCGCGCCAAAAGCTCCAGATAGTCGCATTAGGACGCTGCTCTGTCCTCGCCTAACCGCTGTTCTGTTTGTGACGAGGTTGAGCGTGTGCGCCCATGTACTGGCCGCAAAACCTAGTACAAATGGTTCAAATGGCTCTGAGCACTATGGGACTTAACATCTGTGGTCATCAGTCCCATAAAACTTAGAAACCTAACTAACCTAAGGACATCACACACATCCATGCCCGAGGCAGGATTCAAACCTGCGACCGTAGCGGTAGCGCGGTTCCAGACTGTAACGCCTAGAACCGCTCGACCACCCCGGCCGGCATTCTAATGTGTTCATGGAAGTTCAGTTTTTCGTCTATGTGTACGCCCAAGTAGCGGGTTACTTTAGTTCTTTTTATGTTGTTTACCCCTATTTTGACTGATGGGTTGCGTCTTAATTGACCCTTCCAAAAGTGTGTATGTTGTCTTGTTACCCGCTACCTTTAGGTTGTTTGTGTCGCACTATTGTGTTATTGTTTGCATTGTGCCACTCGCCTTCTCCTCTAGCTGGGCTCTTGTGTCTGCTGAGATGACCACAAGTAGGTCATCTGCATATGAGACAACTCCATCTTTCCTATCGTCCCCATCCAGCAGTTGCAGGAGGGGTTCAAAAATTATGTCCCAGAAGGTGGGCCCACAGATCGAACCGTGGCGACAACCTTTGGTAATTTTCCTTATTACTTTCCGGTTGCCCACACGCCATTCCAATATTCTATCCCTGCAGTAGTCTAACAGACTTTTGTATAGGGCTGCGGGTACTTCCATCTGGCGTAACCTCAGAAACAGTGCTGGCCACCACAGGTTGTCAAATGCCTCTGCGATGTCAATCATGATTGCCAATGAATATGTGTTGTCCGTATTTTGTGTAATTTCGAGGGCTCTGTTAGTTTCGTCATCAATGTTTTTGCCTTTTCTGAATCCAAACTGGTGTGGGTTTAGTCCAAGTAGGGCTCTGTGAGCCTGCAAGCGGTCACACAGTAGCCTCTCTTGGACTTTTGCCATGATGTTTATTAGACATATTGGTCTATATGATTTTGGATCTGATGGATCTCTGTCTGCTGACTTTAGTATAATAACTGCGCTTGAGGTTTTCCAGATTGTCGGTAGATGATGATGAGGACAGCATAACACCCAGTCCCTGGGCGGAGAAAATTCCCCGACCCATCTGGGAAACGAACCCGGGCCCAGAGGATTGACAATCCGTCATGCTGACCATTCAGCTACCGGGGGTGGACAGAAATGTGAAGACCCTGCCGTATAGAAGGTAGAGTGCAGAAAGTCAAACCTACATTTATAGCATTTGTAGATTTAAAGAATGCTTTATACAGTGTTAACTGACGTACAATCCGGCTCCGTATGTGAGCAGTCAGTGCGGTTGACCGCCAAATGGAGACACGGGTTCGATTCCCGATACTGCCATGGAATTCACTGTGTTGGGAGGACTAGAACAGGGTGCACTCAACCTCATGAGAGCAAATGAGGAGATACTCGACCCAGGTTCTAAGGTGAGGAACCCGACAATGACCGGAAGAGCGATGCGCTGATCACATGCCCTTCCATATCGCAACCAATGACGCCATTGACAGAGGATGACTCGGCGGTCAGTCGGACCTGATTGATCCGTTTAAGGTCAGAACACGGAACTGCTACTAATCAAATACACTCTTCGAAATTCTGAAGGTTGCAGACCTAAACTACCCTAGGCCAAAAGTTATTTGCAAATTTTACGGAAATCAGACTGCAATTAGAATAGTCAAAGGACACGAAAGGTAAGCGGTAAGCGAGAAGGGAGTGAGACAGGGTTCTAGCCCATTTACCGTGCTGTTCGAACTGTACTTGAAGTAAGCAATGATGGAAATGAAGGAGAAATTTCGAAAGGGAATTAAATTTCAGAGAGAAGAATTAAAAACTTCGAACAAGTTTCTTGTAATTGCCATTTCCGCAGCATCTGTATACAAATTGCAGTACTGCGAACGAAGAACACCTTTTGCATGCTGCACATTAAGTTTTTTATTTAAGTTGTGTACCCAGACGCGTTTCGCCTTTTTACAAGGCATCTTCAGTGTGTGTCCTAAAATAATTATACTAAAAAAGGAAAAAGAAATAATAAAAAAAATAAAATAGTACACACACACACACACAGAGAGAGAGAGAGAGAGGGAGACAGAACGTACGTCGACACAGACGTAGTCAAACTAAAAACAATAGAAAGCAAAATCTGAGACAGTTAGCACCACTTACAAAAATGAATGACACTCTAGACAGAAAATGGCAGTTACAGTGCTACATTTCGAAAACAGCGACCACAAGGAAACTGTCGGCTTTGATCTAGTTAACCAATGACAGAAACCTGTTCGGCTTACAAACAATGAATTAGACGCTGATTAGTAAGTGCCTTACGATTTTCTTATAAAAACTTAAATGAACTGTTTCAAATCTATCACCTACCGTATGTGTGCAAACAGTAACCTTACGTGCAAACGACAAAATCGTCCAATACTTCAGGGCACTCACGGAAAATGTCTTATAAATAAAGCTAAACGCATCTGGGTGCAAAAGTTAAATAAAAACACTCGAAGAAAAGTATTTTGGATAAAAAAAATGGTTCAAATGGCTCTGAGCACTATGTGACTTAACTTCTGTGGTCATCAGTCCCCTAGAACTTAGAACTACTTAAACCTAACTAACATAAGGACATCACACACATCCATGCCCGAGGCAGGATTCGAACCTGCGACCGTAGCGGTCGCGCGGTTCCAGACTGAAGCGCCTAGAACCGCTCGGCCAACCTGATTTTGGATAAAATTCGATACAAATTGAAAGGTCAAAAAGTCTTTTCTGGAGTATAGCGTTGTACGGAAGTGAAATGTGAACTATAAGCTATCAGACAAGAGGAGAACAGCAGATTTTGAAATGTGGTGCTACAGACGAATGCTGATGGTTCGACAAGTAGATCGAATAACCAATGACGATGTACTAAATCTATTGTTAGAAAAAGGAATTGATGGCATAACCTAACTAAAAAAAGGAATCGATATATAGGACACATCTTAAGACATCAAGGAGTCATTAATTAGGTAACTGACGGAAGTGGCTGGGTCTTAGCACTATGGGTCTAAACATCTGAGGTCATCAGTCCTCTAGTACTTAAACCTAACTAACCTAAGGACATTACACACATCCATGCCCGAGGCAGGATTCGAACCTGCGACTGTAGCAGCAGCGCGGTTCCCGACTGAAGCGCCTAGAACCGCTCGGCCACACCGGCCGGCAATTGACGGAAGTGTGTGGTATTCAAATTGGAGAGGGCTACCAAGGATAGAGAGTTGTGCAGGATAAACTTGAAGAACTGCATCAATCCAGTCTTCGAACTGAAGATACCAGCAGCAACGTTAAGTTCATTTTGCTATTGACAGCAGTGATTTAGAGTAGCTTTTAACTCATTTGACGCCTCAGGAAGAACGTAACCGTATAGGTTGTTGCAGACAGCCTGAAGCATAAACCTGATGGGCAGCTCTTCATGGTTCTGAAACGCGACTTTTTTCAAACTGCTATGGAGCACCTGGTCAGTATTTTTGGATATTACGTACCCAGAGCGCTGCAGACAGATAACGAGGCGGAAGACAACGGACGAGGGTGAATGCGCGCCATTGTTTTCGTTATCACAACACCGCGTCACGAGTCCGCTACGTGATTGTAGCTGTTGTCATGCCACTGATTTTGGACGCCTGCGCGCGTTGCCAGTTTACGTCATAGCTTGCGTCTATGGGACAAATGCAGCTGTTTGTCACTGACTCTTCACGCACATCATACGAAAGATATTACACATGCTAGGTAAAAATGTGGAAAACGTGTGCAATTCCATGTTTGCTGAACATCTACTGCTCTTACAGCATACGCCACGTAAACTGGATGACGCAGAATTGCTACACGAAGTGAGTAAGGGTTTCAAACTGGACCTGTCGGGGAATTAGAAATTTTCAAACATCTATCTCAGAAATATGGATTTATTCTTAACGAACAGGTGCAGCTTAGAAACAAATTTTTTTTGGATAGTTTCAGACCCCTTCTTGCTCTAAGTTAATATAGTCTGGCTGACTGGAAGCTAGTTTTCTCGTCTGTTGATGTTGGTGAGGTGCTCCTTCCCTGTCTTGTTGGGATTTTACGTATTTTTATGATTGTTGTTCGCGGTTTTCGATGTGTATGTGTGGTTTAAATGATTCTGTTACGTTTTTTATTCATGACGACTGATGGTTTCGATTTACTGCAACATTTTGTTCGTTTTCGCTAGTGTGTATCCCAGTCTTTAATTCGTACGAGATTCTCGCGCATAAACTAGTACCCTCTGTCGTTAGATGTGTTCCTCAGCGCAAGTTTCACCTGCTTGACACTAGGACACAGGCAAATAGGTGCTCATATTTTCTATTGTATGTAGCTGTTTTAAATGTTTCTGATATGTTTTATTTCTTAAGACAGAGGGTTTGAATTAGCACAACCTTTAAAATTTTGACGCGCATGAGTATGTATCCCCGGGTTCTAATGTGCGCGAGTGTCTCGCGTATACCGCGAGTGCCCTCTCTCGGTGAAACTGTCTGCCCTAGGGCTCCCACACCCTCTTCACGCTGGTTCACAGGCTAAGTACTGATAATATACCGTGTTCACATCGACCACTTCTTCATAATTATAATGTACAGATGGAAGTGATATTTTAACTACTGACGACGCCTTTGGCACGATTGTTTTATGCATCTCCACTGCAGGATGTGATTTTAGAAATTGACTAAAAGTTTTTGTGTTTGTAATTACTTTGGTAGTTTTTATGGTTACTTAAGGCAATAGGTGTTTTTTATCTCAGTTATGTTGCTAAGTTTTTTGTTAATGAAGGCGTCTTCCTGTTCAGATGTATTTTTGCTTCTGATGAAGGTATATTTACATATACCGAAACCGTCATCAAGGATTTCAATAAATTATTATCCTGCAACTGTTTGGCTGTTATCATTTACCGTGAAGATTTTCAACAGTTGCTGCTTCAGCCATGTTTAAAATTTTGTGAGATGTTTTACTCTAATTAAAGTGGTGAGAGAACCTGATCATGGTTATTTGCGCAATAATATTTGCCTGAATGTCGTCACTACGAATACTATGGAACCTGTTGGACTTTCACGTCCTGCCAATATAATTCCCAGGAATTCACCACTGCTAATATTCTAAGACTGATAGCACGCATTTGACCAGTACTTTATCGAATGTTTCTCACTAAAAGTTGCTAGGTCCCTTAAACCAAATTAGCTCTGCGTAACATAACATCGAATACAACATTAAAACATTTTAAATTCTCTGTTTTTTTCCATGTCGTTGGTGTCTTCAGTCCGAAGACTAGTTTAACGCTGCTCACTGTGATAGTCCATCCCGTACAAGCCTCTTGATCTCTGCAGTCTACATCCATTTGAGCTTTAGTGTCCTTGTACAGTTTTTCCCTCACTTCTCTCCATTACCAAATAACCTATTCTTTATGTCTCAGAATGTATCCTGTTAACTGACACCTTCTTTTAGGCAAGTTGTCTCATAAATATCTTTTTTTCTCCTATTCGATTCGGTATCTGCTCGTTAGTTATTCTATGTGACCATCTAATCTTCAGTACTCTTCAAAGGCTTCTGTTCTTTTCTTCTCTGGACAGCTTACTACTCACGGTTCATTTCCATAAAAGGCTGGTGCCCAGACAAGTGCCTTCAAAAATGACTTCCTAAAATTTATTTTTATATTAGATTTTAACAAAATCCAATTTTTTTTAGAAATGTTTTTCTTCCTTTTGTTAGTCTTCATTGTACATCGTCTCTACTTCGCTACGATCAGTTTGTTTGCTACTCGACTAGCAAGACTCATCTACTACCCTTAGAGTGTCATTTACTAATATAGTTCCCGCATCATTGCCTGATTTAATTAGACTACATTCCATTGTTATACTTTTGTTGATGTAAATTTGATAATCTCAAGACACTATCCACTCCTTTCAACTGCTCTTGCACTTCCTTTGGCCTCTGTGACAGAGTTTCAATGTCAACGTCAAACCACAAAGTTTTATTTCTGCTCCCTAAACTTCCATTTCCTTTCCAAACTTCTCCTTCGGTGCCTTATTACATACTCAGTTTACAGACTGAATAACACCGGTTAGGAGCTACAACCTTGTCTCACTACTATCTGTATCACTTACCCCTCCCCCCCTTTATATCCTTCGACTCGTGCAACTGCTGTCTGGTATCTGTGAAACCTAGAGATAACTTTTCGCTCTTTGTTTCGCCACTACCACTTTCTCAATTTCAAGGGGTGTATTTCATCTATGTTACATAAAACTTTCTCTAAATACATAAAAGCTATAACAGTGCAGTGTCTGTTCTTTCAGACGTCCAGAAGAACAGACCTCATTTGTTTTTTTGATCCCACAGCCGTATATAAACATGACGAAGTTGAAATTCCAAAATTAGCCGCAATCAAGCTTTGAAATAAATTCAATGGCGACAGCTGAAAATTCCCACTTCCCAGCAGCTGTCGCCTTAATCACTTCGACTATCCAAGCACACTTCACTTTCAGCCGAAAGTCCTAGCTTATCGCACACCACATACATAGCGTCCCCTGTCCACTGCCCTCACTTCTCGCAGCCTCACGCTGATTCCCGCAAGAAGTCGGACGAAGAGTGCACCAGCTCTACAAGGCGCATGTATTTATATATATGGTTTCTGTTCTTTCTGACTTGGCCTGCATTACCCATGTTTGATTTTATATTTATCACCAAGTACTCTCCTGAGCAAAACTCATGTTTTTCCTGCCACCGAACTTTGCTAATTCGAACATTACTTATTCCTACTCATTTGCATCAACTTTCATTTTTCTACATATATAATCAGTTGCCATTCGTAACAACCAATAGAAATTCTGTCTAAGTCAACCTGTGTCCTCCTACAATCAAACAACAACACTTTCCTGGAGACTGTCGTGTCATCACCAAGCAACTGCAAATTGCTCCTCATCCTTCCCGTCATATCGTTTATGTACAGTATGTGTTCAAAAGTATCTGGAGACCTGGCTGAAAATGACTTACAAGTTCGTGGTGCTGGAATTCAGTATGGCGTTGGCCCACTCTTAACCTTGGTGACGGCTGCCACTCTCGCAGGCAAACGTTCAATCACGCGCTGGAAGGTTTCTTGGGAAATGACAGTCCATTCTTCACACGGAGTGCTGCAGTGAGGAGAGGTATCTATGTCGGTCGGTGAGGCCTGGCACGAAGTCGGCGTTTCAGAACATCCCAAAGGTTTTCTAAAGGATTTAGGTCAGGACTCTGTGCAAGCCCGACCATTATAGGGATGTTATTGTCGTGTAATCACTCCGCAATAGGCCGTGCATTATGAACAGGTGCTCGATTGTGTTTAAAGGTGCAATCGCCATCCCTGAATTGCTATTCAACAATGGGAAGCAAGAAGGTGCTTAAAACATCAATGTAGGCCTGTGCTGTTATAGTGCCACGCAAAACAACAGATGGTGCAAGCCCCCTCCATGAAAAACACGACCACACCATAACACAACAGCTTCCGAATTCTACTGTTGGCACTACAGTCGTTGGCAGATGACGTTCACCGGGCATTCCCCATACCCACACCCTACCATCGGACCGCCACATTGTGTACCGTGATTCGCCACTCAACACAACGTTTCTCCACTGTTAAATCGTCCAACGTTTCCGCTCCTTACACCAAGAGAGGCGTCGTTTGGCATTTACCGGCGTGATGTGTTGTTTATGAGCAGCCTCTCGACCATGAAATCCCAGTTTTCTCACTTCCTGCCTAAATGTCATAGAGTTTGCAGTGGATCCTGATGCAGTTTGAAATTTCTGTGTGGTGGTCTGGATAGATGTCTGCCTATTAAACGTTACGATCCTCTTCAACTATCGGCGGTCTCTGTCACTCAACAGCCGAGGTCGGCCTGTACGCTTTCGTGCTGTACGTCTACCTTCATATTTCGACTTCATTATCACATCGGAAACAGTGGACCTAGGGATGGTTAGGAGTGTGGAAATCTCGCGTACAGACACGTGACACAAGTGACGCCCAATCAGCTGACCACATTTGAAGTCCTTGAGTTCCGCGGAGCTCCCCATTATGCTCTTTCACGATGTCTAATGACTACTGAAGTCACTGATATGGAGTACCTGGCAGTAGGTGGCATCACAGTGCACCTAATGCAAAAAAAGTATGTTTTTGGGGGTGTCCGGATACTTTTGATCGCATAGTGTATGTAGGAATCAAGAGCAGTCCTATCACACTTCCCTGGAACACTCCTGACGATACACTTGACAACTTTAACCATTCGCCGTCCTGAACAACGTACTGTTTTCTATTAGTAATGCTCGGACATTTCTTAATAGTCTTTAGTGGGGCACTGTGCCAGACCCTTTCCGGAAATCTGGGACTATGGAATCTGTTGCCCAACATCCGAGGTTTTCAAGATGTCATGCGACAAAAGGGCAACATGAGTTTCTCACGAGCAGTGCTTCCTAAATCCGTGTTGGTATGTGGGCAGAAGCTTTCCTGTCTCAAGAAAATATATTACATTCGAACTCAGAACAAACTCAATAATTTTGCAGCAGCCCGAGGTTAGGGATATTGTTCTGTAATTTTGCTGGTCCGTTCTTTTACTCTTACATACAGGAATAACCTGCGCTTCGCTTTCTCCAAGCCATTTGGGACCTTCTCTTGGACGAGAGACCCGCGATAAATGCAAGCTAAGCAAGGGGCGAATACCATAGAGTACTCTCTGTCCAATCGAACCAGGATTCTGTCTGTATCTAGCGACTTATCTGTTTTTAGCTCTTTTAGTTGTCTCTGAACGCCATGGATTCTTCTTTCTATTTCGTCAATATGGGAGACTGTGCGATGGTCGAATAATATCATGTATGTACGATCGTCCTGCGTAAATGACTTTTTAAACGTAAATACAAATGTCCAGCTTTTCTTTTGCTGACTTCTATTGGGGCCGGCCAGTGTGGCCGAGCGGTTCTAGGCGCTTCAGTCTGGAACTGCGCGACCGCTACAGTCACAGGTTCGAATCCTGCCTCGGGCATGGGTGTGTGTGATGTCCTTAGGTTAGTTAGGTTAAAGTAGTTCTAAGTTCTAAGGGACTGATGACCTCAGATGTTAAGTTCCATAGCGCTCAGAGCAATTTGACTTCTATTGCCACACCGAAATGGTCGATACGCGTAGCTTATTTGGTCTATTTAGAAGACTGTGGTGTGACAAGGAAGTTATGTGTCGTTTCGCTCTGCTGAAGCAACGTTATTTACAGCACTGAAACGTGTTATAAGCTACACATTTGTACACGTCTGCAGAAGCTGTACTTACTGCCAGTCTGGACGAACATACTTTCTGTATGTTGTCATCATGCATCTCGTGTGTTTGTCACTACGCATTCCATTAACACAATATTTTTCGTCTTACAGTGCAGAAATGTTAGCTGTAAGAAAATTTTTGGGTATTGGGGAGAGATAATTCAAAGAATTCTTACATGAAATTCATAAATTCTAGTTATGAAAGAAGTGGCACTTTGATGATCATCAAAAATATTGATTTTCCGATGTAATTTGAAGTATTATTTCTGTGAAAGTTTCAAATAGAAGTAGGCGCTGTTTATGGTTTACAAATATCGCACTAGTACACTTGAGAATTTTTTGAAGAAGTTGCTTGAAGTGGATTCAGTCTTTCATTTAGAAAATTTTGTTCGACCTGCTTGTTAGGTGTGAAGATTTCACACTCTCCTGGATCTACATACAAACTCCATACTGTGAATGGTGGAGGGTATCTTGTTCCGCTGCTCCATCATGTATGGAGTGGGGGAAGCAACTGTCCATATGCTTCCGTATGAACCCTTGTTTCTCTTTACGTTGCCTGCGCAGGCCTTACGCAAGACGAACTTTAGCGGCAGTAGGATTGTTCCGCAGTCTGTTCCAAATGTAGCATCTCTAAACTTTCTCAATAGTGTTTCGCGAAAAGAATGTCTTATTCTAGGCACGATGCATTTCCGTAATGCTCGCGAGTCGATCGAACTTACCGGTAACAAATATACGTAGGTTGCAACTTAAATAGTGGTAACACTGCTGTGGAGACACTATGCAATGGAATCTACTACTGTCGCTGATAGCAGACGTTGTTGACATACCTACCTTACCTCCGAGCAAATGGACTCACCCGTCCCACGTCACCGGCATGCGCATAATCGAGGGAAACACAGTCACTTGTGAGCAAGTGGTCTAACGTAACGGTGTCACTGTTTTTTCGAAACAGGAACAACGGAGACTGTCAATGCACAGTATTACTATTCATTTTTGGAGCACCACCTGCGACCAGCTTTGCGAAAGAAGCGGCGACACTTTCTGAGCTACCCACCCATCATTTTGCATGACAATGCGCGGTCGCATAAGCGCAAGCTGGGCCTACTCTGTTCGGTCGATGGGACTGGGAAGTACTGTACCATCCACCATACTCCCTTGACTTAAGTCCTTGTGACCTTGATTTGATTCCGAAGATGAAGGAACCACTTCGTGGCAAATTGGAAATTGGAAATTTGTTGTAAGGTCTTATGGTGTAAGGTATCAGGCAAATCCAACACCTTCCATGAAAACCCTGACATGATAAGCAAATCCAGTAGTATGTCATATAGCTCCGAATAAATCATGACATTAAATTAACCAAAGTTATACGAGTAACGAGTGAGGAAATGGAATACCATAGACTAACACAAGAATGCCTAAATGCATGTCATACCTTCCCGCCGTGAGACAGACGCAGTACCGAGGAGAGAAACGAGAACAGAAGCCGAGAGCAGAACCGTGTTAAGCTAGAGGGCCCTACGATAACGGACGGACACCCACGTCGATAGCTAACCGACAGGACCACCCCCCCCCCCAGTCCATGTTAAAAGCTAGAGCCCCCCAGAAGAACAGTATAGATCTTACGATAACACTAAAAGGGCCACATCAGCTGCAAGTTTTAGCGTGAGACTTTTTCGCGTCTCTGTTACGTTGCAAACGTTAAAAACATTGCCCCACCACGAAAAATACCCGACAGGACCACCCCCCAGCCAACGTTAAAAGATAGAGCCCTCCAGAAGAACAGTATAGATCTTACAATAACACTAAAAGGGCCACACCAGCTGCAAGTTTTAGCGTGAGACTGTTTCGCGTCTCTGTTAAGTTGCAAACTTTAAAAACATTGCCCCACCACGAAAAGTATAACGTTTCTCATTGGATAGACAGAATTTTTGTAGGCGGAGCTTAAAGTTAACATTGAGACCCTGGTTGGTCAGATGAAAACACGGCCAGACAGTTTTTTTTTAAACCAACTTCTGTAAATTGTAGTAAGGAGAAGTTAGAAGGCAGTTTCTTCCGAGACGGCGAGATGTGAGGAGCTGCGCCGCCCTGACGCTGCCCAAACACCGACAAGGTAATGAACGCACGCGATGCCGCATTTTTGTGTGCATAAGGCTTCACTCAGAACTGCAGAAGTCTCATCTGTTACATCCCCTTTTTACGTAATACTAGTATCGATCGTCAATTGAAGCTCATGGTATTCACATTTGCTACGTAAGTTAAAATCTGAAACGCGATGATTTTTCTGTTATATAGTTATTGAGAAGCCACATCAACCACTGTAATTTACGACAAATTAGATAAGTAATTAAAGATAATTGAGGGTCACTGTAGACCAGTTTGATAGTTTTCTCTTTTGTGAAACTTAATTTAAACCTAGATTATAGATGTGATATGGCATTAGTCATCCTTCGATCCATTGTAGAACTTGGAAACCCATTCAGGGAATATTCGTTCACATTTTTGTTGAACGCAGTTGGTTTTTATCATCCTGTATTAAAACATTTCCTTTTATAAATAGTGCAATTTATAAACAATGTTTTGTGAGTAGAATAAAATTTCCAATGGTAAACTTAACTGCTTTTTCGACGTTATTTTACCAGTTAACTAAGAATAGGAAAGCCTTGAACCCCTTCCACTAAATTTAGTTAGTATTAAGATTCTTTACAGGGAGTGCTGTGGAGCTGACGCTGAAATCATTAAGTATTTGGTTATATCATCGCTAGTCTCACTGAACTCTTCTGAACTCTACATGTCATGTGTGGTCTGGCGTCTCCTTACCAGCAACAGCGCCCAGGTTCAAACTAGTCAATTCCCTAAAAAACACGCTCAGAGCGTCGTTGCGTGAAAGTGGTAGGGAGACACGACTTAGAACAAAAAGAAACCACACAGAATGTTAGAGAATGGCGACCCTGCCAGGATGGTAAAATACCATGATTGAAGGGCGACTACATGCCTAACTAGGTCAAAAAAATACCCTGTTAAAAAATTTTCGAAATAAAAAAAATTGTTTTTGAAAGGCATAAATTGTTGAAAACAGCAGCTGCAGCGATAGATAGTAAGAAAGTATTCAATAAAAGTGAGACATTCTAGCAGAGACAATAGCATAATTAAGTTATGAATTTTAAAAATTATTAGAATTAAGTTTTCTCCTCAATGCAAGCGCACAGGTGGCGGATACATCGTTGACAAGTTGGTTCTGACCCAACAAGTAAGTGAATGGATGTCAGTCTTGAGTATAATAAGTGTCAAGTCGTGTGAACAAAACGTTTATGAAACGCGTGAGATCGTATGAGCATCTGTTGACTCGAAGTAGGGCGCGTGAATTGCTTTTGAAACAGAAAATAAGGGATTCGGAAAGATTAGCAATGGGAGATCGAGACCATTACCGAATTGAGGTAGAGACCCAGCAGGAAGATGGACAGAGAATAGAAAACAGTACAACAGACGATGCAATATCGCGAGAAAAAGGACATATAACGCACCGTAACGAGGATAATGTACGTCAAGGCATAGAAAAAAGTCAGCATACGACAGAGGAGCAGGAAAGTAGAGAGACAGTCGATGAGGATTCTAACTTGCGTCCTGAATACGTAGAACCCATAGTACAAGTAATCAGAGCTCCCTCACCACAGAGTACAAGGAATGCGAGCAGAAACGTGTCACAGCACGGTTCCATGCAATCGGTTGCGAACCAACACTTGGGCGAAAACACAGAGCGTAGGACGTCGGAAGAAAACGCAATAGGACCCACCAATCTGGCAGAATTATTACAACAAATTACGGAAACTATGACAAGGCAAAATAAAGACATACCGAACCAAATTCAAATTCAGAATGCAGAAACCACAAGACAATGCGTGAGACTAAAGAACAAAACAAAAAAATTCAGTTACACTTAAGTCATATTGAAGACGAGGCAAAAGAATCCCGAGAAGTGACAGGAAACTTAATAACAGGTCACAATCGATTGAGAACAGACATTGACAAGGTACAAGTGGACGTACAAACATTGCGTAATTACATTCAGGACGAGATCAAAACATTACGTAACAACACCCAGGGAGAAGTCAAGAAACCAGAGAAACAGATAAACGAAATTACTAGACAAGCAGCAGGTACAGCGCATGAAATTGTTGAAAACAGTGTGATACACAAACGTATCACAAAAGCAGCGCTGAAAAGATATGATAACCGCATAGTCAAAATAGAAGCGCAAACGAAGCGACAATTTCAGAAATTGCGAACAGAGTTGTTGCAAACCATTGAAGAGCGTAGTGAACAGGATCGAACAAACACTGAGTCTGCAACCACATCCGTATCTGTAACAGCACCGCAAAAACAAGCAAATAACGAAGATATCATGCATTTGCGATTCCAATCACAGGCGGAAAGTAACATACGTGAAATCAGACAGTCTGCACCGCGGGTATGCGAAAGTTGCAGTGGACAATATCCAATGGATCTACCACAACCGGAAAGAACGACGGGAGAAATGATCAGAAACAAAAGTGGCGAAGAATAGCGAATTTCATATGGAACTATGACGAAGTACGACAACGATCATTTCCTAGCAGTCAGAAAATTTCAACACTTTCGAGAAGGAAACTCATTACGTCCATGAACTTTTATTGATCAATTCCGAGTAGGATTACCAGAACACTGGACGCTAGCACACAAATTAGACTTTATATGTGCACACATGTCAGGAACAGTCACAGAAACCATGCAGAATGTTGCAGCGACATGCCGATCGTACGAAGATTTCAGAGAGAAGTTTCTCTCACGATATTGTTCCAGTGAAGCACAGAACAGAGTGAAGTACGAATTATTACAGAGCCCATATTTTGAAAATTCAGGAGAGAAGAGTCCTGTGAAATTTCTCGACTTAATGGCAAAGAAAAATCAATGCTTAGATGTATCATATAGTGACGGAGAGTTGATTAAATTATGCGCGATGAAGCTACCATTGAAATACCAGAAATCATAAGTAGGTAGTGGAGGCAATGACGTCGAAGCATTTAAAGGTATTCTAAGGGAACCAGAGTTCATATTTTCGGAAGATGACGCAAGAAAAAGACGAAGCGCACGTGAAAGCGAAAACAAAAAGCAGTGGAGTCCACAAGACACAGTACGAAGAAACAATAATTACGAATCACGTGATAACTTCGCACCAAGAAACGACAATAGATTTCAACAAAGAACCGGCTATGGATTTAGAAGAGAATATGGCAATAACTATAATTCACCCAGGAACGGCAACAACTATTACAGAGGGAATAACAACCGGAACGGGTACTGGAGAACCAATAGACCGACAAATTATCAACAAAGAAACCACCATCAACAAGCTGAACAAGAAAAGAGAATACAGATAGGAGAGGTGGAGGTAAGACCACCAAACCCCGATAAACGTTCGAATCGACAGCTAAGCGCCCATGCCAAAGAGAATGACGCACCGACCGAGGACAATTGCAGTACCTTGAACAGAAAAGTAAATACCTTATCACGAGAAGAGAAGAAGGAAGAAACAAAACCGCAGGGACCACATGAAAACGAAGACAGGAAAATAACAATATCATGTTGGGACGAAATTAATTGGGAGAATACCGACGAGGAAGATGAATTACCAGAGGCATGCACAACGAATGTAGGAAGAAAGGACGAAGTAATGAGTATTGCAGAGCTATTTGAGATGGAAACCAGGGAAAGCGAATTCAATGAGGATAATGCGTAGTCGACAGAAGTTGAAAATAAGTTACGAGTGGGCACACAACCCAATGTATATAATGAAGGAAGTTATGAAGCGATAATTAGAGCATTTAGATGCGATTATGTGGAAGTAGGGATGAAGAAGGAGAAGATAGACGAGGATGAGGAAAAAGTAGAGGATGTTGAAGAAAGTGTAAATGAAGGAAGAAATAGAGAAGAGGAAATAAAAGAGAGAAAAGTAGCAGTCGAAGCTTATCCTACAGACAGTTCGAATTCACAAGGGAAATTCCTGAATCATACATGATTCAGTGGAGGATTCGTTGATGCAAGAAGAAGAAGAACAGAACGAACCCTTTCAAATTCAACCAATTGTGAAGGCCATGGTAAAGCACATCCCAGTCAATATTGTAATTGATAGCGGAAGTGAACTGACTGCGATGTCAGAAAATTTATTCATGCAGTGTAATGCCAATGAGGAATTGCCAGTTCTGAAAACATGTAAGATTAAAGTAAGAGGTCCTATTAGAAACAATGGTGCGGAAGTTACGAGACAAACAAGGTTAACTCTTTCGTGTCAAGGTCAAAAGATTGAAGCCAACTTCATGATTATACCTAAACTAACTGTAGATTTGATTATAGGTACAGATTTTTTAAATGAGAGACGAGCGATAATAGATATGGGGAAAGGTAGCATAACATTCGGGAATGTCACACTTCTCTTTGAGCAAAAGCTAAAATTAGAAGAAATACCAGTTATAAACAAACAATGAAGAATGACGCTAGATAAAAAGGATGAAGATTTAGAATGGTATGCACAAAAGGGGGAATCGCCTCAACTTATGTTAGAAGTCCATAAGGAAATCGACGAAAAATTGCAAGAAGTTCAGGGTATTTCGGAACACAGTAAAAGACAATTAGAGGGTATTTTATGAGATAAAGCAGAGGTATTTTTACCTAAGACTGCAGTATTAAACACATTCAGTACAAGTTTGAAGTAAAACAGTAACACAAAGTACATAAGTTTTATGCTGCATACAAAGGACCTGTCATAATTAGCCGAATTGCTCATGATAATGCTGTGGAACTAATGAACCCGAAAACAGGCAAAACCTTAGGACTTCACCATGTGAGCCATATCAAAAAGTTTGAAGATTAATTTTATTACTGGTAAATAATCAGCACAATATTTCAAGATTATGTTGCAGATAAGATCGTCAGGAGAAAGAAGAATGAAGAGAGAGGAAGGTGGGAAAAATAAAGTAGCTTCAGTAAAAACAAAAACAAAAATAACACCAATGGTACCATAGATTAAGGTGAAGGGATAAAGCATAGATAGTCTAACAGTATGAAATACTAAAATGCTATACACCACGACACTACACAAAAAAACGAATTTGAGGATTCTTGTAGAAGTTAGGACTCAAAATATCTTAGAATTGTAACATGGAAAGGGCGCCAACATTTGTAAAGCTTTTTAAGAAGGCGTAAAACAATGTAGGTACTAGACAAATGTTAGATGATTATAAGTAAAACTTTTTGTAAGAACCATTGTAAAAACTCCAGCAAGGACGAGATGCAACGACCCACAAGTTGCAACGAGAGATGTATCAAGAAAGAAAATGACGTAATTAGCAAGACACGATTCCTACAAGGCAGTAGTGTCGAGAGAAGGGAAAGAACAGTGAGACCAACAGGGGGCCCTTGTATTGAAAGTGGGCTTTCAATCTGCCCACTAAGCTGAACCCTGCTGGGACAGAACATGGAACCACACAGTGGCGGAACCCTGCAGAGACACGACGGAACACCGAATGCCAGAAGGGTCTCGGAACACCCCAACTCACAGAGCGAGCAAAAAACAGCCCGATGAGAAGACCGCCTGGGCAAGCCACCACTGGCAAAAAAATATGTGTAAAAGTCACACTACTGCTATTAAACAGCACGCTGATGCACGAAACTGAAGAAAACTTCCACAAAGTAAAAATGACACACCCAAACAATTTATCAAACTGTTACTAAGAGGAGAACTTCAAAGCGACTAGTTATCAATAAATATTTCCATATCCTGCCCAGAGAAGAACCAAGAATCAAGTAAGAAGCAGAGAAAAAGCAGGAAGAACAGAAGTTGAAGATTCGCTAGATTGACACCAAAAAAGAAGATGGGTCAAGAATAGATGGCATATCTTCCCAAATCCCTATCCTATTGCAAACTAGTCGTCTGGGAAGTATTACTACAAAAAACGACCGCTTTCAGCGACACATAACGATGACTTTCACGGATACAAAGCCAATAAACCACGAGATTCTGCACTCACAGCTCCATTTCATTATGGGACCTCCACAACAGCAACACACACTTGCAAAGCCAACAAGGAGCGACGAACGAAGCTGTACATCAAATACTTGCCCACATCCAGCTCGCTCAAGTCCATCACCCTCGTGCAAAAACATTTGCCAACCTCATGCTTAAACATTCATAGGATTGTGTGAATGTGTGAAATCAAATTATTTGATGTAGGAATTGTGCAAAAGAAACGTGTGAAAAACTATATAAGTTAAGCACTCCAGACAGTTAATAAACTACAAAATAACAGTCATCGATTATGGACTTAAGTAAAAAATAGACGTTGCGCAAAAGTGGTAGGGAGACATGACTTAGAACAAACAGAAACCATGCAGAATGTTAGAATGGGACCAAACTGCTGAGGTCATCGGTCCCTAAGCTTATGCACTACTTAATCTAACTTAAAATAACTTACACTAAGGACAACACACACACCCTTGCCCAAGAAAGGACTCGAACCTCTGACGGGGGGAGCCGCGCGGACCTTGACAAGGGGCCTCAGATGGCTCAGCTACCCCGCGTGGCCCCACTTCGTGGCATTCGCTTCAGAACTGTTTCAGAGATTCGACAGGCAGTGGACCACTCCATTCGCACCATCAACAGAACAGGCTCTGCTAACGGTATAGTAGGCCTTCCACGTCGCTGGCAACGGGTTCTAACAACGCTCGTGACTACTTTGAAGGACAGTAGCAGGTGCAAACATGTAACTCTTTTGTATCGGTTGTGAATAAATAGTTGCTACTGTTTAAGTTCCAACCCTCGTAGCAGTTCGCCTCTCGATGTATTCCTTTATTCCAACATGGTGGGGATCCCAAACTTTCGAGTGGTAGGCGTACTTAAGAATGAGTTGCACGAGAGTCCTATAAGTGGTCTCCTGTACACATGAATTGCACTTTCCTATAATTTTTCTAATAAAACGAAGTTGATCATACACCTTCACTACAGCTGACCTTACGTACTCGTTCCATTTCCGTCACTTTCCAACGTTACACCAAGATCTTTAATAGATGTAACCGCGTCAAGTAGCACACCACTAACAGTTTATTGTAGCATTAGTTGCTCCCAGCCACGCGTTGCTGTTGCAGTCTGGGTAAATAGAAATGAAAGAAAAGACGAAGCACAGGTTTCTGGTGTATATGGGAATCGGATATACGTCCTAACCTCCTTGTCTCTGTCCACTTCCTCCCCCCTCTCTCTCTTTGTCCATCTCCTCTTTCTCGTTTTACCTGTCCATCTCCTCCTCCCTCCTCCCTCTCCATCTCCTCCTGCCTCTCTTCACCTCTCTATGTCCACCATCTCCTCTCACCTTTCTGTTTCCATGTTCACCACCTGTCGCTCCACCTCCTCCTGTCCCCTCTCTCCGACCATCTCCTCGTTTTCGTTTCCTATATCCATTCCCTCCTACCCCTCTGTCCGTATCCTCTACCCCTCTCGTTGATATTGAGCCTTGTTTCTCGTTATTGCAAATTCAGATTCTGTTGTAGTATTCAGATCGTAAGCTCATAACCCATAAATAAAATTGTCCTGTTTTCCAATTATGTTATACTGTTTTATACGAGGGCTATCCACAAAGTACATTACGTTTTGGAATTAAAAATAAATAAAGTATTGGAATTTTTTTTATTATATACAGATGAAAGCCACACTTAAATACTACTTTTCTACATAGTTCCCATTTAAATTAAGGCACTTATCGTAGCGATGAACGAGCTTCGAAATTCCTTCGTCGTAAATTTCGGCCGCCTGCGCCTTCAACCACGTGGTTACCTCTTTTGGGACAGAAAAGGTGTGATTTTTGTAGATTTCCTGGAAAGAGGCACTACAATAAACTCTCAAAGGTATAGCCAAACTCTGCACAACCTCAGAAGAGCAATACAAAACAAGTGCAGGGGAAAGTTGGGCTCAAAGATGTTGCTGATTCACGACAACGCCCGGGCCCACACGGCAAATGCCACTCGTGAAGTTCTCGAATCTTTTAAGTGGGAGTTGTTTCCTCATCCGCCGTACAGACCCAACCTGGCACCGAGCGACCTCCACTTATTCCCAGCAATGAAGAAGTGGTTGGCTATGCAGCGTTTTGATGACGACACACAGCTTCAAGAAGAGGTAACCACGTGGTTGAAGGCGCAGGCGGCCGAATTTTACGACGATGGAATTTCCAAGCTCGTCCATCGCTACGATAGATGCCTTAATTTAAATGGCAACTATGTAGAAAAGTAGTATTTAAGTGTGGCTTTCATCTGTGTATAATAAAAAAATTTCCAATACTTTATTTATTTTTAATTCCAAAAGGTAATGTACTTTGTGGATAGCCCTCGTATACACCCTATGTCAGTCCGAACGTTCATTAGAGTATTGTGTAATTTTGAAGAAAATTGGGCAAGAACTTTCAGAGGTGTTTGGTAATAACGTTCGCCATCTGTATGTTACGTGTTTATTTATATACTACATATATTTAAAACACTCATGTATTCAAATGCATCGTTGCATTCCAAAGTAACCGGTGAAAAACATGCGTAGGTTTTCATTTTTGAACGAACGTTTACATTTTTATTCATTCAGATCTAAATGTTCCTTTGTAGAAAATCATGTATTCATATACGTACATAAATAACATTTTATTTATTATGCATGTAATATATAATGTGACGTTTCAGTAGGTATATAAAAGCACGCACGTCTTCGACAGCAAAGTTATGTCAAAATTTAACAGGAACATGTGTATACTGACGGAAAAGAATTACAGCCTCAAGGAGTTGTGCGGCGTAAACGAAAGTTGATAGCCGCGTTTTCATCTCAGAAAGGTGATGTCTATTCAGATTTCACGCCAGTCGCATGAGAGGGGCTAGTAGCATCACTATGAGAGACCAAATCAGATTTGCTGCAAATACGTGCTATAACGGTTTGTAAGTAGGCTGTTTAGGTTTTTATGTTGGTAACGCCATGTAGCGCTCTATATGAAAATCACTGACTGTGCTGTGTGCAGTCTGTGGCTGGTTTGTATTGTTGGAATATTCACCATTGTAGCGTTGGGCAGTTGGAGGTGAGCCGCCAGCAGTGGTGGATGTGGGGAGTGAGATGGCGGAGTTATGAGAGTGGATGATCTGGACGTGTGTCCATCAGAGAGAGTAAATTTTTAAGACTGGATGTCATGAACTAATATATATATATATATATATATATATATATATATATATATATATATAACGACTTTTAAACACTATTAAGGTAAATACATTGTTTGTTCTCTATCAAAATCTTTCATTTGCTAACTATACCTATCAAAAGTTAGTGCCTTCAGTAGTTTGAATCTTTTATTTAGCTGGCAGTAGTGCCGCTCCCTGTATTGCAGTAGTTCGAGTAACGAAGATTATTGTGAGGTAAGTGATTTCTGAAAGGTATAGGTTAATGTTAGTCGGAGCAGTTCTTTTGTAGGGATTATTGAAAGTCAGATTGCATTGCGCTAAAAATATTGTGTCTCAGTTTCGTGTTGATCAGAATAGGTAAAGAGGTAAATGTCTGAGTACGTTCAGTTCTGCTCAGCTGTTTGAAAATCAAATAATATAAGAGGTTTATCAGCACAGTAATCCATTAATTTTTGTAAGGGGAGGTTTCAGGTTGTGACTGCCACTACCTTTGACGTTGGGTGGGGTGTGTCGATGTCAGTCAAGAAAGCCTTTCAGTCGACAAAGACGCCATTCTCAGCACCTCACTGAGTTTCAATGAGGTCGTGTAATAGGGCTGCGAGAAGCTGGATGTTTCTTCTGCGATAGCCACTGTACATTATTGCTGGCAGCCGCAATTATGGGAATGTACAATCGCTACAAGACTGGGCTCTGGAGGGCCACGTGGTATCAATGACAGGGAAGACCATCGTGTTCGGCGAATGACTCTGGCGCATCGTAATCCATCTGCAGCAGCAATTTGAGCGATAGGTGGCAACACAGTGACACAACGGACTGTTACAAATCTTTTACTTCATGGACAGCTCCGAGCTAGACGGTCTGCAGAGTGCGTTCCACTGACCCCGAACCACCGACATTTGCGATCTCCGAGGTGTCACGATAGCTCACTGGAAGGCTGAGAGGAGGTGTGTTCTTTTCTGATGATACATCGTTCCGTCTTGTGCCAGTGACGGCAGTGTGTTGGTTAGTAAGAGCCCAGTTGAGGTCCTTCAATCACCCCGTCTGCATGCTAGAACCATTTGACTCACAGCTCGAATAATTGTCTCGTGCACGATTTCGTATGGCAGCAGGAGCACTCTCGTGGTTATCTCATGCACACGCACTGCAAATTTTAACGTCAATCTAGTGATTTCAACTGCTGAGCTGCCATTCATGAACAGCATCCCATGAGGTGTTTTCCAACAGGCTAAAGCTAGCGTTCATGCCGCTGTTGTAACCAAACATGTTCTACAGAGTGTCGACGTGTCGCCTTGGCCTTCACGATCACCAGATCTTTCTCCAAGCGAGCACATATAGGGCGTCATTGGATGATAACTCCAGCGTCATCCTGTATTGACTGCCCAAGAGGAAAGAGCAGCATCCATGGAACTCCAGCCCACGTTTTTATCCTTGATTTCAAAACTGTTACTATTTTGCAAAAACGAACATTAGATTTTATATATTGCAGGATCGTTTGCCCTACTCTTCAGTATTAAAGTACATTATTCCACATTTAGAGCAGACTGCCCATTATAGCTTCCTTAATTTAAGCAGTAATTTTGTTATGTGACAAGTCTAATTTTGGTCGAATTTTTGCGATGAAAATTTACTACTCGCCCATAAGATGTTACAAAACTTGTACAGCTCTCTGGATAGAAGTTTTGGAGACTCCATCACAAGGTTCAGATGTCTCACCAAGTGACCTCCATTTGTTTGCAAAGTTGAAGCGTCTCTGGATAGGAAGATGCCTGCAGAAGACAATAAAGTTCAAAAGACCTTCAGAAAGTAGTTGAAAGAAAATACAGAACATAACTCCGACATTAGAGTAAGAACGCTCTCTCACAAAGTAATACATGTGATAAGCATCTGAAAACCGTGTTAAAATGTTTCTCTATGTATATAAACTAGCTTAGCGCCTGCTCCTTTGCTCACATAGACTATGTGGCCTGCATGGATTTTTTTCTTTGATCAACATTTTCTTTAATCAAAATCTAAACACTTCATGCTAATTAAGGCCACAGAAGCATGATCTTTTCCAAATGCATTTCTGACAAAAAAGCTGTTGTGGTAGCTGGAGTCCAAAATCTTTGTTAATCATGCCTATTGCGTTCTTGTGGTGATATTCCAAAGAAACTTTTATCCCCTCACACTTATTTCTTTATATCTAACCGATTTTCCTATATATTTAGCTTCAACAAATTTTTAATGTTGAGAGGTGGCATGAGCCCCCTCTCATATTTCTATCTTACTCTGAGTAATTCGATTTGGGGAAGTATAGCCGAGTTTGGTCATTACAAGGCTGGTATTGAGAACTCAGAAGATATGAATATTTTCCTCTCTAATTGCATGCGGTGAAAAGTTGCTATTCCTTCACACGCGGACTTCTCACGCAGCGTCTCTCGTCACCTGGGTGGTCTGGTGACAGGCGGGTTCTGCTGATCTTGAAAGGGTTATGCCAACGGGTGTGAGGGAGTCGAGTGGATGCTGTCCAGACGCCGACATTGTCATAAGAGCGGGGGCGACACGCCCACAGGGGCCTGAAGGAGCGGTTGGGGCTAGAGATTCCGTTACTTCGCAGAAACTTAGTGAAAACACTTTCTGACGGGCTACCAGCAAGGAGTGGGAATTACTTGTGTTCCCAGGCAGTCTTGGCGGGCAAATTTCCGCGTTTTCTGCAAAATCATAACTGTGATTGACTTGCCCAGGGGACAGCTCCGTGACGTAGCAAAATCGTTGCAGAAATTGGCGCCAAGTATCTCCATTGGTGGAATAGTAGTGCTTCGGCAATAGAGTGAAATTTTCCACCGGTTTTCGAGTTATTGATTGGCATGTTTAACCACGGCCACTGTGCTGGGGGCGATAATGCTCTGTGTTCGGCTTGTATGGGTGCTCTTGGTAGAGCTGGCTCTCGCCTTTCAGTTGGAGTAGGTTACAAGACTGAGCTCTCGATGCTCTGGACAGCCTGCCTTCCGTTGGCTGTCTAATACACCTTCATTTAATTGTAACTGTTTGAAGAAGTTGCTAAAGTTTTAACTTCAACATAACTTTCCGAGTACAGTTGGCAATTGAGCGTTCTGTGTACAAGCAGCCTATGTTGTACGTCTTGAACAGTTTTGGCTAAAGATGGCTGTATCCGAGTAACTGTTTGACTTCGCTTGTTAAAATCAATCACTCTACCGTCATTGATTGTGTAGTGAGCCTTCTTCGGCCCCCTCAGAGGCGCATTTGTGTTGCTAGGACGTCTTTGGTCTGGAACAACCAGACCAGGATTACTTGTTTCGGACTACACTCGCAACATTATCACCACCACAAAGGGACGTCGAAGCAACCAGCCATCGCCTCCGGTATGCCAGATCGTGTCCTTGCATGTAATAAGACAGCTTGGTAATGTATGTCCACAGCACCGGCAGATTAGGGAATTTAGCTACGTGCCAATCAGAGCTCAGCAGAGCGCGCCTGTTCCCGTCTTTTCTAATGTGGTTCTGTCTTGGGTGTTCATTGTCTGAGTTCTCACTACAGTAGATGTTGGGTTGTCTGGGTGTTTCTCTTAAGATTTGAGTTGCAAGGAATTGGCTCCATATAGCACTTGGTCATAAATGTCACATGCTAGTTTATGGACAACTTCACCTTCACAGCATTTATTTGAGTATCCAATTTGACGTATTGTAAATGTTTCATGTGTTTTGTTTATTATTTTGAGTTTAGTCATAATAAATGAAATTGTTATTTTGGACAGAACTTTCATGCTGTTGATTGGTAAAGCAACCCTTTCATTTCTCACTACATTAATGAAACTTTCCTTTATCAAATTAATTTCTATCAAATTAAATTGTTGCAGGTGCCAAACACCTTTTGCAGGGTCGATTACAGTCAGTTCGTGTTTCATTTTAATCCATGTGCAACAGCAAAAGTCGGAGTTAGAAAAGGGGGGGCTTAAAGCATCATTTCCATAAGAACATTCTAGAAGAAAATTTTTTAAAGTAATGAAATAATTTCTTGAAAATTTGTATCACCTAGGGGCTGAACTTCGGAAGATACTGAAACATGTATTTTCTCATTTCGAAACGAAAAACGGAATGCAAATTTTCATAGATTTAGCTTTAAAAATGCTTTCATAATGAAATACACACATCAAAAAATCACACCCAGTTCCCAGAACTCCTGAAGATAGACGTTGACTATGGATATATAGTATCAAAGTCACAGTGCCTTTGACTGTTCAGTAATGTCACTAAAACCGCTCAAAGATGTAAACAACCATGCACGGGCAGCACCTAGTAGATGAAGGGGGTCAGACAGCCAATCAGTTCCAATCATTCCACCAGGAAGGAGGTACACAACTCGTGTTGTCTATAGTTCAACTATGCCTAGACGGTCAATACCGCAATTCGATCGAGTCCACATTGTTACTTTGTGCCAGGAAGGTGTGGGGCGGCGGATGGAATAATAGAATGTATGTTTTGTATTTATGCTGTTTGCCGTTCTCAACACTGGCTCTCTAACTACAATATTGGCAAACAGAAAGTGATTAGCAAAACGTGAAGCCCGTAATTAGAATTCCTAGTGCCCACTTCATCTGAGAAATACATTTATAGCTACAGCTTATAGCTCTGAGGAATTAGATTGTCTGGGATTCATAATCAAAAACCATTCTCTCTAAAATGTTCACTATATTCTGAAAGTCACAGACCAAAAAGAATCCACACAATCCAACTACCAGGGCAGTTCAGAGTGTAATGCGTTGATGCCACTATAACTGTTCAAATTAAATGTTTAAGTGAATGCTCGCCACAATTTGATGATAATGTTCATCAAATGCCACGCTAAGAATGGTAGAATGTCTGTCCAGCGGCGGCACGTGAAAATACGACATACGCAAACTAAAGATAGATCATTAACGTCATCCCAAAATTAACACTTCACTCGAAAACGATTTCATGGTTACGCGTATCCCGAGTAACTGATTACTGCACTGGAGGCTGTGTATATCAACGATACCGACGCGACGCGACTCCCGGCACAGGTGGTGTGCTAATCAGCATCTGGAGAGAATTGTGGCCTTCTTTTTTCCTCGCAGCGTTCTTACATATAAAGCCGCGGTGCGGACGGCTAAGGGAACGCCTGATCAAATCTGCTCTCCCGACTAGCTGCTGTGCTAGTAATGCACCACTTTAAGTTATCGAATAAATCATTGCTTCCTTTGCTGATGGCCGAGGAAGCTTTCAATTTAATTGTGCAATCAGCACACAAGTAAGTAATCATAATAAAGGTCTGACGTAGCTAAGTCAAATATTTTGGGCGAGATAATTAATTTAATTACACTACACGCAGTAGACGAGCTCTGAATTTGCCCTTTGGAGATAAGCTATCGCTATAGTTTTATAGTTATTCTGTTGAAACTTCTCACATTTTTATGATTATAGCGGTTCTCCTTTCTACTTAAATTTAAACATCCTAGCTTTATTTATTCGCCTACTTAATCTATCTTGCTTCCTTAATTTCTAAGACAAAAACCAGAAAATCATGAATTTCAACCAAAATTTTAATTTGCGAGATCCAGAATACTGTTTCTACTAAATTATTATACAAAAGGAATCTAAATATAAATTTTTAAGTTTCTAGCTCTTTTCTGTTGCGCCAATGATTTTTACAGAAAAATGTCCAAATTTCGAAAATGGTTAAAGTTACTGAACTGATATTCAACACATATTGATTTAGTATTACTCCTGACATGCTAGAAACGTTTCAGGTTATTTACTTGATTTTTAAAGTATTGCGCAACATTTATGACGACAGAGCTAGTTACAGCGGACTGGCTGGCACACAATGGATAGACTGATGTGAATTTTATAAGGCGTGAGCATGCTGCTTCCCTACAAAGGGTTCTCAACAAAAATGGTTCAAATGTCTCTGAGCACTATGGGACTTAACATATGAGGTCATCTGTCCCCTAGAACTTAGGACTACTTAGACATAACTAACCTAAAGACATCACACACACCCATGCCCGAGCCAGGATTCGAACCTGCAACCGTAGAAGTCGCGCGGTTCCGGACTGAAGGGCCTAGAACCGCTCGATCACCGTCGCCGGCCGGTTCTCAAAAAAGGAAGTGTCCTGGCGACTCGGAGTGAAACAAACCGATGTTGTTCGGACATGGAGGATATACAGAAAGACAGGGACTGTAGATGACATGCCTCGCTCAGGCCGCCCAAGGGCTACTACTGCAGTGGATGACCGCTACCTACGGATTATGGCTCGGAGGAACTCAGACAACAAGGCCTCCATGTTGAAAAATGCTTTTGGTGCAGCTACAGGACGTCATGTTACGACTCAAACTGTGAGCAATGGGCTGCATGATGCGCAACTTCACTCCCGACATCCATGGTGAGGTACATCTTTGCAACCAAGACACCATGCAGCGTGGTACAGATGGGCCCAACAACGGAACCCAGACAGCAAGGCCTCCATGTTGAAAAATGCTTTTGGCGCAGCTACAGGACGTCATGTTACGACTCAAACTGTGAGCAATAGGCTGCATGATGCGCAACTTCACTCCCGACATCCATGGTGAGGTACATCTTTACAACCAAGACACCATGCAGCGCGGTATAGATGGGCCCAACAACGTGCTGAATGGACCGCTCAGGATTGGCATCACGTACTCTTCACCAATGAGTGTCGCATATGCCTTCAAGCAGACAATTGACGGAGACGTGTTTGGAGGCAACCTGGTCGGGCTGAACGCCTTAGACAGACTGTCCAGCAAGTGCAGCAAGGTGGAGGTTCCCTGCTGTTTTGGGATGGCATTATGTGGGGCCGACGTACGCCGCTGGTGGTCATGGAAGGTGCCGTGACGGCTGTATGATACGTGAATGCCATCTTCCGACCGATAGTGCAACCATATCGGCAGCATAATGGCGAGGCATTCGCCTTCATGGAAAACAGCTCGGGCCCCATCGTGCACAATTTGCGAATGACTTCCTTCAGGATAACGACATCCCTCGACTATAGTGGCCAGCATGTTCTCAGACATGAACCCTATCGACCACGCCTGGGATAGCTTGAAAAGGGCTATTTATGGACGATGTGACAAAACAGCCACTCTGAGGGATTTAAACCAAATCGCCGTTGAGGAGTGGGACAATCTGGACCTTGTGGGTAGTATGTCACGACGAAAACAGGCATGCACTAATGCAAGAGGACGTGCTACTGGGTATTAGGGGTACTGATGTGTAGAGTAATCTGGACCACCACCTCTGAACATGTCGATGCATTTTGGACAACATGTAATGTGTGGTTTTCATGTGTAATAAAAAGTGTGGAAATGATGTTTATGTTGATCTCAATTCCAATTTTCTGTACAGTTTTCGGAACTCTCGGAACCGAAGTGATACATAAAATTTTTTGATGTGTGTTTCGTAAAACGTTTCATCTGGTATTTCATCCCCTTAGGGGTGAATTTCCAAAAACACTGAAAGACGTATGCCTTATTTTCTAACCCGGAAGTCAAACACCAGTTGTCATAGGCGTAGCTTTAAAAATGCTTTAATAGTTCTTCAATAATGATTTGTTTTCAACAAAAAATTCACCATAGTGCTTAAATTTCCAAAAATGCTGAAACACGTATTTCTTTATTTCTTATTGAGACGTCAAATAATTTTCGAATCTCTAGCTTCAAAATGCATTAATAGTGACATTTTCAAATGAACTTTTCATGACCTTTTTCGACCTCTTAGGGGTGGAACTTCGAAAAACTCGCTTCTTGACCGACGCCTACAGTATAAGATCAACACCCTCTGCAAATTTCAAGTTTCTATCCTTAGTGGTTTGGCTGGGTCATGATGAGTCAGTGAGCGATTTAGTGAGTCGGGACGTTGCCTTTTATGTATAGAGACTAGCGGCCCTCATCGGCTTCGCACTATGTGCCTACAGCCGGATGAATTGTTTGGCGTAGAGGTAGAAAACTGTATACACTAGCCATCTTACGGGTGAGTCTGTCTAGTAGTGAAAACCATATCAAAATCCCTACACTACTTCATGAGAAAAACACGGTGGGGGACTTCAGTTCATCACAGTTCAACCAACTTGCAAGAAATGTTTATAAATTATACACACCATCCTTCCTCAGTAGGACCTAATATAGAAGATTATCAAGCAGGATTTAGAAAACGTAGATCATGTGCAGAACAGATTCTTAATTTAAAAACAATGTTGAGAGCGAGAGCTATACAAAATAAAAATATAGTAGTTACTTTCGTAGACTTCAAGAAAGCATACGATTCAGTTGACAGACAACCACTATTCTAGATACTTTATGAATCAGGGATAGATGAAAACACCAGAAGACTTGTTGAACAAACGCCCACAGATGCAACATCAAGAATTAAGTTTCAAGGAGGAATTTCTAAACCATTCAAAATCAAAACAGGAGTTCGACAAAGAGGTGGACTGTACCCAATTCTCTTAAACTTGGTTTTAGATAAAATAGTAAAAACATGGGAAAGCACATTAAAAAACAGAGGCACAAAGGGTATAAGCATGGGCCAAGGAAGGAGCAAATGTGAAGTGAAATTTTAACTGAAAACCGAACAGACGCAACAGTTATGCTTGATCTGTTACACGAGGCTGCTGAAAAGACTGGGCTAAAAATATCCTATGAAAAAACCGTGTGTATAGAACACAGACATAATATAGAAAAGTTTATGAAAACAAAGTATGGAAAAATTAAAAGAGTTGATAGATTCAAATATTTGGGGGGAGTGGATCCAAGCCAATGGACTGGATAACGCAACAAATAAAGAAAGAATAAAAAAGTTAGAATTTGCATATAAATTAACAGAAAACTACTACAATAAGAAATCAAAATCCATACAAGCGAAGATTAGACATTATAATTCAGTTATTAGGACACAAGCAACGTATGGGTCAGAGTGAATAAATATAAGAAAGGCGAATTAAGAGAACTAGAAAAAAGAGAGAGAAAAATACTAAGAAAAATTATAGGTCCTGAGAAAAACAAGGAAAATAGGTGGATTAAAAGGAGAAAAAAAAGGCTCTGAGCACTATGGGACTTAACTTCTGAGGTCATCAGTACCCTAGAACTTAGAACTACTGAAACCTAACTAACCTAATGACATCACACACATCCATGCCCGAGGCAGGATTCGAACCTGCGACCGTAGCGGTCGCGCGGTTCCAGACTGTAGCGCCTAGAACCGCTCGGCCTCTCTGGTCGGCTAAAAGGAGGAAGAGACGGCTAAAATTTTATGGACATTTAGAAAGAATGGAAGAAACACGGACTACAAAGAAAATATTTAATTACGTTAGTAAGGTGAAAAAAACTGTAGGATGAATAAAAGCAGTAAAGAAAGACGCCAACAAAATAGGTGTTGTAGAAGAAATAATACGTGACAGGAATCACTTCAGGCTACTGATAGAAAACAAAAACTGTGAAAAAGATGAGCCAAAACCTCGACCCAAGAGAGTGTGGACAGATCAGCAGAGACGAGCAGTTGGCGAGAAAATGAAGAAGTACTGGGAAGAACGGAAGAAAAAGAAACACCATCAGTCTTAAGTTGCATGCGGTCCATAGCTGGCCAAATTCATAAATAAAAAAAATCCTTCCTCATGAGTCCCTCTATTAGTGAAAACGATGTCAAAATATCTGCAGCAGTTCCTGAGATTATCCTGAACATAAAGAGAGAAACTGCGGCGGTGGACTTTAGTTAATGAACGTATAGAGTAAACGATAGAATAGAATAAAATACAAAGCTTAAACAGCAGACATGCGGTTTGTATCTTTAATTTCCTTATACCTGGTGTGCTTTAAACCGCTGCTTAGCTTGTCATAATAACTGTGCTTTTACTGCAGTGAACAGTGTCATTAAGAATATTTTAGGACATGGTGTACGATCTGCAGTAGACAGTATAATCTACAGTTAACAAATGGGAAACAAGATATATGTCTCTCTCAGTGCCACTAACCGGTTCGATACTAACAGAAAGTGGCTGTTGTTGCGAAATCAATATTTAATCGTGTAAGTCAGTCGATACCCGTCAAATGTGAACTATCTACAGTGCAATCCCAATCGGTGGATGCTTGTCCGAAGCAGAATTGCATCGTACTTCATAATGACACAGGCACTGCAGTATCGCATTTATCCGCCGATACCAGGAAGAGACTTTCAGTTATAGTGTTCCACTTGTCCGGGAATCACATACTGTGTTCGAGAGCAGGTTGAGACGCATGAATGACGACATACATCAAACACTTTGTTACAGGAAATGTTCAAATTGTCCTCCGTTAGCGAGGATACATGCATCCACCCTCCGTCGCATGGAATCCCTGATGCGCTGATGCAGCCCTGGAGGATGGCGTATTGTATCACAGCCGTCCACAATACGAGCACGAAGAGTCTCTACATTTGGTACCGGAGTTGCGTAGACAAGAGCTTTCAAATGCCCCCATAAATGAAAGTCAAGAGGGTTGAGGTCAGGAGAGCGTGGATGCCACGTAATTGGTCTGCCTCTACCAATCCATCGGTCACCGAATCTGTTGTTGAGAAGCGTACGAACACTTCGACTGAAATGTGCAGGAGCTCCATCGTGCATGAACCACATGTTGTGTAGTACTTGTAAAGGCACATGTTCTAGCAGCACAGGTAGAGTATCCGTATGAAATCATGATAACGTGCTCCATTGAGCGTAGGTGGAAGAACATGGGGCCCAATCAAGACATCACCAACAATGCCTGCCCAAACGTTCACAGAAAATCTGTGTTAATTACGTGATTGCACAATTGCGTGCGGATTCTCGTCAGCCCACACATGATGATTGTGAAAATTTACAATTTGATCACGTTGGAATGACGAAACTAAAATGAGCTCTAACAAGGAAATTAAGCGTTTCCGGACACATGTCCACATAACATCTTTTCTTTATTTGTGTGTGAGGAATGTTTCCTGAAAGTTTGGCCGTACCTTTTTGTAACACCTGAGACTTTTGAACATTATTAAGGTAAATACATTGTTTGTTCTCTATGAAAATCTTTCATTTGCTAACTGTGCCTATCAGTAGCTAGTGCCTTCATTAGTTAGAATCTTTTATTTACCTGGCAGTATTGGCACTCGCTGTATTGCAATAGTTCGAATAACGAAGATTTTTGTGAGATAACTGATTCATGAAAGGTATAGGTTATTGTTAGTCAGGGCCATTCGTTTCTAGGGATTATTGAAAGCCAGATTGCGTTACACTAAAAACAATATTGTGTGTCAGTTTAGTGTTGATCAGAATAAGTAAAGAGAGAAATGTCTGAGTACGTTCAGTTCTGCTCATCTGTTTGAAAATCAAATAACGTAAGAGGTTCACCAGCACAGTAATTCATAAATTTTTCTAAGGGGGTTTCCATCTCTTCAGTCACAGTTGGCCAATAATGGCGTAAATAAACACCATTCACAGCAAATATAGAAATAAACTAGATTGTTAACTTTGTAGTTGAGTGCATAGTATAAGTCGTCACTGTAATAGTGATTACTGTAAGAGACCATCCCTGATGACAAAATGTTCATCGAACGCTAAATATTTTCTTTCCCTTTAGGTAATGCATTTAAATGAGATCAAAGCACCACAGCGCATCAGGCAACGGATGATTACGGCGACATTCCACATCGTGAATGGAAGAGATCAGAGCTAATAAAAAGATAATGGCAGCGAAGGAAATTAACTGAGGTAACCTATCCTTCATTCACCTAGATAACCTGCATTTACCTCTCTGTCTTTCGAAATATTGAGCGAAATTTTATTTTAGTTGTGATCATAGTGTAGTACCTTTAGATTGTCAGGGAGTGCACTGTAAGTCGGTTAGAGGCTGTGGAGCTGTGAATCAGTCCCACTGGGATTCGTCATAAGCGTCCGAATCAACACGACTGGGATTCGTTATAAACGTCCTGTCTGCACTCATATTTTAATGAAGACACTTCACGTGTAAATACTCTCATACTTTGTTGCGGTTAACCCTCACTACATTGCTAATCACCTAGTTTGCAATGAGGGGCCGAATCATTGTAACTGCCCATGCGAGGTTTATGCCACCTGCCGGCACTTGACGCGGCAACGATAGTATACACTCCTGGAAATGGAAAAAAGAACACATTGACACCGGTGTGTCAGACCCACCATACTTGCTCCGGACACTGCGAGAGGGCTGTACAAGCAATGATCACACGCACGGCACAGCGGACACACCAGGAACCGCGGTGTTGGCCGTCGAATGGCGCTAGCTGCGCAGCATTTGTGCACCGCCGCCGTCAGTGTCAGCCAGTTTGCCGTGGCATACGGAGCTCCATCGCAGTCTTCAACACTGGTAGCATGCCGCGACAGCGTGGACGTGAACCGTATGTGCAGTTGACGGACTTTGAGCGAGGGCGTATAGTGGGCATGCGGGAGGCCGGGTGGACGTACCGCCGAATTGCTCAACACGTGGGGCGTGAGGTCTCCACAGTACATCGATGTTGTCGCCAGTGGTCGGCGGAAGGTGCACGTGCCCGTCGACCTGGGACCGGACCGCAGCGACGCACGGATGCACGCCAAGACCGTAGGATCCTACGCAGTGCCGTAGGGGACCGCACCGCCACTTCCCAGCAAATTAGGGACACTGTTGCTCCTGGGATATCGGCGAGGACCATTCGCAACCGTCTCCATGAAGCTGGGCTACGGTCCCGCACACCGTTAGGCCGTCTTCCGCTCATGCCCCAACATCGTGCAGCCCGCCTCCAGTGGTGTCGCGACAGGCGTGAATGGAGGGACGAATGGAGACGTGTCGTCTTCAGCGATGAGAGTCGCTTCTGCCTTGGTCGTATGCGTGTTTGGCGCCGTGCAGGTGAGCGCCACAATCAGGACTGCATACGACCGAGGCACACAGGGCCAACACCCGGCATCATGGTGTGGGGAGCGATCTCCTACACTGGCCGTACACCACTGGTGATCGTCGAGGGGACACTGAATAGTGCACGGTACATCCAAACCGTCATCGAACCCATCGTTCTACCATTCTTAGACCGGCAAGGGAACTTGCTGTTCCAACAGGACAATGCACATCCGCATGTATCCCGTGCCACCGAACGTGCTCTAGAAGGTGTAAGTCAACTACCCTGGCCAGCAAGATCTCCGGATCTGTCCCCCATTGAGCATGTTTGGGACTGGATGAAGCGTCGTCTCACGCGGTCTGCACGTCCAGCACGAACGCTGGTCCAACTGAGGCGCCAGGTGGAAATGGCATGGCAAGCCGTTCCACAGGACTACATCCAGCATCTCTACGATCGTCTCCATGGGGGAATAGCAGCCTGCATTGCTGCGAAAGGTGGATATACACTGTACTAGTGCCGACATTGTGCATGCTCTGTTGCCTGTGTCTATGTGCCTGTGGTTCTGTCAGTGTGATCATGTGATGTATCTGACCCCAGGAATGTGTCAATAAAGTTTCCCCTTCCTGGGACAATGAATTCACGGTGTTCTTATTTCAATTTCCAGGAGTGTACAAGCGGAGCAGAGACGAATAGGGGATCATTCTAGCGACGATACTGGCCACAAATGGGGAGATCCATTAACACAAGCAACTATGACGAAGGACAGATAGTTATGGCCCTGTGAGAATGAGGATCTCGGAAACGGCGAAACTGATAGGATGTTCGATTGTTACTGTCGTGAGCGTCTCTAGAAACTGGTTGAAGGACGGAGAAACCACAAACAAGCGACTAGCTTGTAGTGGTCGAAATTTTAAGGCTATTATAATACAGTACATAAAAGTGCACTTTTAGTGCGGCATTAGCATATTCAATGAAAATTAATAGGAGTGATAGCAGAAAAAATTTAAGGAGATTAGTTTTAAGTATTTGTTTTTAGAAGTAACGCCTTTGGAGCACAGTTATGAATATAAGTTAACAAATTATATTTATTCATAACAAAAGGAAATAATAATTTGCCGATTACCAGTTACAAAATTCTTGGGGTTGTTACCAGCGTATTTAAATCGTGGTTGGTATGAGACAAACGGAACTGGCAGGCTGACTCTCGTTCCTCCATGGCGATCTCTCTGTGTTCTCCAGAGATCTGTCCCTGGGCATAGCCATACATTCGATTGACTGTCCCATATTCGTCTTGTGGAAAATCACATTATTGTTCACCATCATTTTTAAATCTACAACACAGTGATAATTTATGGTTCAGAAACGTGGAACATGACCAAGCGAGAAAGGAAAAAACTATTAATATTTGAAAGACGAGTAATGAGGAAGATATGGAGGCCAGTTTAAATAACGGAGAATGGAAGAGGAGGAGGAAAAAAGAAATCTACCTTCTGATGCGACAACCAACTATCCTACAGAAGATAAAGAGCAAAAGAATACAATGGGTGGGCCATGTAGCCCGTATGCCAGATGGAAGAGAGGCGAAGATGGCACTAGCGGGGAAACCAAACACCAAGGCAGCACTGGATGGACGCCCTGACGAAGAACCTACCAGCCCTGGGAATTGAGGACACCTGGAGGAACCGGGCACGAAACAGGAAGGAATGGAGGCAGTTTGTGGAAGCAGCGCGTGGTCTGCAGGGCCTGTGATCGCTGAATATCTATCCATCATTTTTAAACATTTTCTTACCGCCACAATTTCCAAACTATCACAGTAAGACTGGAGGACCACATGCAGACCTTATTGTGACTAATGCTCCTCCACTGGGCAAGTTCCATGTCACCAGTTAAAAATGGATATACTATGTTCCGTCTCTTTACCACCTGCGCCTCCTCTTCTGCAAAAATCTCCTTCCACTTCAGTGCGTTTTTCCCACACTCGTCTCGGCAGGAGACCACACGCAGCTGCTGAAAGCTATTCACTGCAAGCATTCTTTTCCCTCCAAAACTGCATAGTTTCATTTCACATCAGTGTCCCCTCATCTGGCACAATGCGAACGTCTAATCCCCAGTTCAGAAAGGTGCTTTACTCTGCGTCTCCCGATCCATCGGCCGCCTTCCTGTCTCCTATAGAGGCGGGGATGGGTGGTGGCTCGGATGGCATCACACACATTACGAGCTGTCTGACGCCCACTTCTCGCCACAGAACGTAAAGGTCGGAGGTTTGCCTGCTCTGTGGAGCGGAATAGCCAGCGATCTGTGGCAGGTCTGACGGTAGAGTACAATGCTGGTGCAAACAAAAGTGTTCGGAACATCCCCTCATAGCACAGTACTGAACACGGAGCTCTACAGCACATGCCGCCTACGTGTTCCTGTGTTGACCCGACGACATTAAAAATTGCAGCTGCAGGGAGCACTCCTTCATCGAGGCGATGGATCAATGAAAAAGTGTCTCATGGTCGGACGAAATAAGTTTTCTTTTACATCAAGTCAATGGACGTGTCCGGATACGCCACCATACTGGCGAACGGCTGGTCGAAACGTGCCCACCGCCACGGACGAAGGCTAATGGGGGCAGTATTATGTTATGGGAGGCATTCACCTGGACTTCTTTGGACATGTAGTAACAATGGAAGGCAGCATGACAGCATGCGGGCTCCACGAACGTTATTACGAAGAATCTGCATTCCTTCATGCTTGATGTCTTCCCTTATGGCAATGGCATCTTCCAGCAGGATTACGGTTGGTTTCAAAATTTCAAAAACGTGCTACAGGAGTTTAAGGAGCTTGACAGTGAACTCAACTTGATGTCGTTTGCACCAAATTCGCCTGATCTGAATGCAATGGAACACAACTGGTTTACTGCCGCGCCCACAAACATCTGGCTCATAATTTATTCGAATTGCCTCACCTCTGTGTAGCCATCTGGTGCGACATACATCCAAAAATCTACCAAGGGCTTGTCGAATCCATGCCATGGTGAACCGTAGTTGTACAAAAGTGAATCAACGCTCTGTTAAGAGAGTAGTCGTGATGTTTTGGCTCATAAGCGTACCCTGCGTAAAATTTTCCTGTAAAGTTATTGAAAGAAAGAATGCACTGAAGCGGGGGATAGGAATAACAATACTTGGAATTGACATAAGAAATAGAAAATGTTACGAGCAGATTGAGGAAGAGGTACAAAACAAAGCAAAGTGAAGGGCGTTCAATCAACACCAATCGTAAAAGGAGAAAGCTTCCGGCATTGTTGCAATTCGACAATAGCTCAACGAAGGTGCTTTTATCTGTTTGCAACGAAAAAGGAAGATTAGAATCTAACGTTCTGCGGACGACGGTTATTAGAGACAGAGCACAAACCCGGAGTGGGGGAGAACGGGGAAGGAAATCGGCCGCTTCTTTTCAGAGAAACCAAGTGGCGTTTGCTTTAAGCGAGTCAGAGAAAAAGCGGAAAATCTAAATCTGGATGGCTATGTGGTGGCAGGGGCAGGCATAATTCTCACGCAAACGCCAGTGGGCTCACCAAGTACTGAACAACGGCTCTAGCAGTCGACCCAGAACGCAAATAAATATATCGTATTGTGCATAGACAGGAAAAGAAATCCACTACTGTACAACTACACTATGATGACAAATTGCTGGAAACAGTATCTCCGAAAAATATCTAGGAGCGATCTTAAGTGCAATGACCGTATGAAGCAAACAGTACGAAAAGCAGATGCCAAACTGAGATACATTGGGAGACTCTTAAGGCAATGGTACCCGTCCACGAAGGAGGTGGCTTGCTAGGCGCTTGTTCGACCGATTCTTGAGTGTTGTTCATCAGGCTGTGAACCTTACCAGGCAAGAATGATAGAAAGCTTCGTTTGGTTGGCGCGAGAGTCTTACTCAGATGCTTCACAAACTCCAGTGGCAGACGTTACAAGAGAGGCGTCGTACATCACAGAGAGATTTACTGTTGCAGATTCGAGAGAGTAATTTCCGGAGGAGGAGAAGATTAGCGTTTAACGTACCGTCGCCAAGTTGGTCATTAGAGACGGAGCACAAGTTCGGATTAGGGAAGGATGTGGAAGGAAATCGGCTGTGCCCTTTCAAAGGAGCCATCCCGGCATTTGTCTGAGGCGATTTAGAGAACTCAGGGGAAACCTAAATCAGGATGGCCGGACGCGGGTTTTAACAGTCGTCCTCCCATATGCGGGACATATTACTTCCGCCCACAAACCTGTACATCTCGCGAAATGACCTCAACGTGAAAATTCGAGAAATACTGATGCTTGCCGATAATCTTTCGTCCTACTCTCCATTCGTGAGTGGAGGACGGAACGCGGGGTGGGGGCGGGGGGGGGGGGGAGGTGGGAGGGGGGTTCGTCGGCTACCACTAGAAGTACTCTCTACCACACACCTTTAGGTAGCTTCTACAATAACATCTAGATGTCGATGTAAATGCTGAATTGAGAGCAGCAGTGTTTATTTTTTCTCGTGCACGATCAAGCGAGATGGCACAGTGGCAAGATGCTGCACCCTACTAGAAAGGACGGCTGTTCAGATTTGGCTCTTGCACCGTTTCCACAAATCGCTTTAGGAACCATGGTAGCCGGCCTCGGTGGCCGTGCGGTTCTAGGCGCTCCAGTCCGGAGCCACGCTGCTGCTACGGTCGCAGGTTCGAATCCTGCCTCGGCATGGGTGTGTGTGATGTCCTTAGGTTAGTTAGGTTTAAGTAGTTCTAAGTTCTAGGGGACTGATGACCACAGCAGTTGAGTCCCATAGTGCTCAGAGCCATTTGAACCATGGTAGAGGACGGGCCAATTAGGAATAGGAGCATGCTGGTGGATTTCCTTACCAAAAATAACATTTCTCTGGAAATACAGTTTTATTTCACAAGCTGCGACATTGTCTCGAATAAAACAGTGATCCGTATGTACGATAAGTTTCCTTTAATTTACGTCTATGGTCACAAACCTAATGTTAACAGATTACCGCTTTCGGTCTATAATGACCAAACCGGTAATCTGTTAACAAAAAGCTTGTGAGCATAGACGTAGATTAAAGGAGACAGTTTTATTTTCCAAGAAGCTTTAGCTGCTTGTTTATAGCTTCCGCAGTTATAAGTGAGGCTACTCACATTGGATTATCTTTAGAAAATACAAAATTCTTGGAAAGCGATTTTGTTACATACCTAATTCGTAGCCGGCCGGAGTGGCCGAGCGGCTCTAGGCGCTACAGTCTGGAACCGCGCGACCGCTACGGTTGCAGGGTCGAATCCTGCCTCAGGCATGGATGTGTGTGATGTCCTTAGGTTAGTTAGGTTTAAGTAGTTCTAAGTTCTAGGGGACTGGTGACCTCATAAGTTAAGTCCCATAGTGCTCAGAGCCGTTTGAGCCATTTGAACCATTTGAACCTAATTCGTAATGACAATTACTGAATATTTTTAGCAACTAACCGTAATAAAATACTAAACACATAAAACTCAATGAAAAGCATTAAAGCGTCAAGTTTTTAAACAATTAGCTCTCAAATATCGCTAACAAGCAATTAGTTTGAATACATCTTGAAAAGGGGAGTGTATTACTGTATTACTGAATGGCTCACGCACAGGTTAAAGTAAAGTTCCTGAGCACGGTTTCTAAACGAGGGGCTCTAATTTCTTTCGTATACGAGGAAGTGTGTTCCCGAACACGTGACATTCGGTGATTACACGGATCGTCTTCATATGGCTTCAATCTGTCCCAATAATTAATTGCCTTAGTTCTAAATACAACGGATAACGCGATTTCAGATGAGTAAGTCAGAAAAGGTAACATGTCATGAGCCACTCTAGGTTCTATTGTGTTATGCAGCCCTCTTTCTTTCCACTACTCCACTTCTTATCAGCCTTGGCATTGCAGAAGTATTGACCTCTTGGTGTGAGAAACGTGAATGTAGTAGCCAATGGCTGGAATAATTGGAAATCATGTACACAACGAAAGGGCTTTATTTCTCATTAATGGCAGAATTCTTTTTATTTAACAATCTGGGCGTAACGGACAATGGCTTGGATAATGGAAAATCTTGTGCATAACCAACGACGTTCATTTCTCACTAAAAGCAATTATTTATCTACTTAGCCAAAGAGTTGGCGACAACGATTTGAAGCACAGTTAATACAGTCGGCACATAAGTAGGCTCATGAAATCATAGTAGAACGATGGTCCCTTAATATCCGACTGAAATAGAATTACTTAGGTAAATATCACGGCGGAGGGGTTGAATATTAATAATCGGCAATGGACGATACTAATGCACGAATCACACATGCACTAGTTAATAAATAGAGGACAATTATGTTAACTACTGGCTGCTAATAGCAAGCTGCGCGAAGGGCAAACGCACCAGATGATAGAATAAGCTCTTACTAAAGACACATGCACATCGACAAAGCTTAAATTTGTACAGAAAATCGTTCCAGGTAATAGCTCGAGCGGCAAGTAGGAAGTTTTTCAAAATAGATTTTAATGCTCTCGACAATGCAAAAATTATACCTCATTACATGCGAAACTGTGACCATGGGCGGTTCTGCTAAACAAAGATCGTGGCAATATTCACAAATAAATATGATTTAAAGCAGTCCAGACTCTCACATGAACTTCTCCTTCTTATTTCCTGCTGAGCCAACCCAAGGAATAGACACGGTGTTTGCTGGGTGACGAACGTACCAAGGAGATTAACACCAACGGAAGTTTAGAAAAATTGGAAAAACAGTACCTGTTAACAATTTGTTCAGGACGTAAGTAAACATTCTATTCAGAATTTAGTGGACTACAGAATGCAGGGGAATATATATGATTAATTATGAAGCGATAAACATACACTCCTGGAAATGGAAAAAAGAACACATTGACACCGGTGTGTCAGACCCACCATACTTGCTCCGGACACTGCGAGAGGGCTGTACAAGCAATGATCACACGCACGGCACATCGGACACACCAGGAACCGCGGTGTTGGCCGTCGAATGGCGCTAGCTGCGCAGCATTTGTGCACCGCCGCCGTCAGTGTCAGCCAGTTTGCCGTGGCATACGGAGCTCCATCGCAGTCTTTAACACTGGTAGCATGCCGCGACAGCGTGGACGTGAACCGTATGTGCAGTTGACGGACTTTGAGCGAGGGCGTATAGTGGGCATGCGGGAGGCCGGGTGGACGTACCGCCGAATTGCTCAACACGTGGGACGTGAGGTCTCCACAGTACATCGATGTTGTCGCCAGTGGTCGGCGGAAGGTGCACGTGCCCGTCGACCTGGGACCGGACCGCAGCCACGCACGGATGCACGCCAAGACCGTAGGATCCTACGCAGTGCCGTAGGGGACCGCACCGCCACTTCCCAGCAAATTAGGGACACTGTTGCTCCTGGGGTATCGGCGAGGACCATTCGCAACCGTCTCCATGAAGCTGGGCTACGGTCCCGCACACCGTTAGGCCGTCTTCCGCTCACGCCCCAACATCGTGCAGCCCGCCTCCAGTGGTGTCGCGACAGGCGTGAATGGAGGGACGAATGGAGACGTGTCGTCTTCAGCGACGAGAGTCGCTTCTGCCTTGGTGCCAATGATGGTCGTATGCGTGTTTGGCGCCGTGCAGGCGAGCGCCACAATCAGGACTGCATACGACCGAGGCACACAGGGCCAACATCTGGCATCATGGTGTGGGGAGCGATCTCCTACACTGGCCGTACACCACTGGTGATCGTCGAGGGGACACTGAATAGTGCACGGTACATCCAAACCGTCATCGAACCCATCGTTCTACCATTCCTAGACCGGCAAGGGAACTTGCTGTTCCAACAGGACAATGCACGTCCGCATGTATCCCGTGCCACCCAACGTGCTCTAGAAGGTGTAAGTCAACTACCCTGGCCAGCAAGATCTCCGGATCTGTCCCCCATTGAGCATGTTTGGGACTGGATGAAGCGTCGTCTCACGCGGTCTGCACGTCCAGCACGAACGCTGGTCCAACTGAGGCGCCAGGTGGAAATGGCATGGCAAGCCGTTCCACAGGACTACATCCAGCATCTCTACGAGCGTCTCCATGGGAGAATAGCAGCCTGCATTGCTGCGAAAGGTGGATATACACTGTACTAGTGCCGACATTGTGCATGCTCTGTTGCCTGTGTCTATGTGCCTGTGGTTCTGTCAGTGTTATCATGTGATGTATCTGACCCCAGGAATGTGTCAATAAAGTTTCCCCTTCCTGGGACAATGAATTCACGGTGTTCTTATTTCAATTTCCAGGAGTGTATGATATTGTAGTGAACAAAAGTCTGCTCACCATTCACAAAGAAACAATAGCAAAAGTTAGATAAATTTTATACGAATTTTTACGTGAGCAACCGACGAACAAGTGTCAACAAGCTAAGATAACTGGGCACATATCGATAGTTCAGTCTTGCACAAGGCGATAACCATCTAGCGGTAAAATTGCATAAAAGAATTAAAATCAAGAGACCTCGACTAGCTTGTCTAGCACAATTGATGCTAAAAGACAAACAGTTATATTATTCAGTGCTGAAGTAACACATTCTGATACCAGTAACGACACCTTAGAAACGGCAGTCCTGCACAGCATGTTTGTCAACTTACCAAGCCAGAGCTGAACGCGGAATGGTGGCGGACGCGGTGAAACGGCTCCACTTTGAAACAAGTGGTGTAGGAAAGCAGCCTTTGGGCCTGGCAAACTACATCACGACAAAGTTCTAACCTGCCGTATGTCTTTGATTCATGTCCTAGTCTTTATTCCTTGCCAAACCTGCTCATCAAGTTTGGTTGGTAATGTATTTGCACTACTCATACCTCTGTGGTCGCCTGCGTAAGCATTAAAACTTACGACACACTCGTTTTCACTCACCCATTACCACAACATCGGAAACTCAGTTCGCTCCGTTCCCCCATGTGATACATTGAAACGTCTCTGTGGATCCATTTACAGTTCTACTTACATACTTTACAACATAGTGCTGTAGACAACGGCACTCAAGTAGGTGCATGTTCCTTGGCTTCAGGATTGAATATGAGACAGTGCCACACTGCTGGTTAAAGAAAAAAATACGAGCTTGTTGAGTGTAGGACCAGATATTCGACGGGTTTCAAGACTTCCTGGAGGATAGAACTCAACACGTCGTTCTAAACGGAAGAAAATCGGGAGATGTAAAGGTAATTGCCGGAGTAGCGCAAGGAAATCTGATAGGACCGTTGCCGTTAACAATATGTTAGGACTGATCGCAGATGATACGGTTATCTATAAGAAATTAGCAACGCCAGAAGACAGTAACAATTTGCAGAATGACCTGCAGAGGAACGATGAATGGTGTAGACTGTCAGTTGACTCTGAACATAAATAAATGTAACATACTACGCATTTAGAGGAAAACAAATTCACTACTTTACAACTACACTATTAATGACAAACTACTGGAAACTATCGTAAAATATCTGGGAGTAACTACCCAGAGCGACGTTAAGCGGGATGACCAGCTAAAACAAACTGCAGGAAAAACAGATGCCAGACTGACATTCCTAGGAAGAATCTTAAGGAAATGTAACTATTCAAAATGGTTCAAATGGCTCTGAGCGCTATGGGACTTAACTTCTGAGGTCATCAGTCCCCTAGAACTTAGAACTACTTAAACCCAACTAACCTAAGAACATCACACCCACCCACGCCCGAGGCAGGATTCGAACCTGCGATCGTAGCGGTCGCGCGGTTCCAGGCTGTATTGCCTAGAACCGCTCGGCCACCTCGGCCGGCTGTAACTAATCCACGAAGAAAGTAGCTTATAAGGCGTGATGTTTGAAACTTTCCCGGTGTACTGATTGTTCCATAAAAACACGGGAGAACTGCCGTAAGTCATTAACATTACGTCCGATCGTGAGCAACATTGGGGCAGTCACCTACGACCTAGCAAAATTTCTGGCATCACTGCTTAAACCAGTTAGAGGCAAATGCCTTCATCACATAAAAAACTCTAGTGATTTTATCAGCCGTATTCAGTGTTTACAGCTGCAAAGTAACGATTTGCTGGTCGGCCTGGACGTGGTTTCTCTCTTTACCAAGGTGCCTCTTGTAGATTCATTACACCTTATCGGTAATATGTTTGATGCAGATGTTACAACGTTGTTCGAGCATACTCTCTCTTCTACATATTTTACATTCAACAATGAATTTTATGAACAATCTGACGGTGTCGCCATGGGGAATCCTTTGTCTCGCCTGGTGGCAAATCTTTTTATGGAGGATTTTGAAGAGAGAGCTCTCAACTCTGCCACTTTTAAACCGACAGTGTTTTGGCGTTACGTGGATGACAAAATGGCTCTGAGCACTATGGGACTTAACTTATAAGGTCATCAGTCCCCTAGAACTTAGAACTACTTAAACCTAACTAACCTAAGGACATCACACACATCCCTGCCCGAGGCAGGATTCGAACCTGCCACCGTAGCGGTCGCGCGGTTCCAGACTGAGGCGCCTAGAACCGCTCGGCCACACTGGCCGGCACGTGGATGACACCTTTATAGTATGGCCTCATGGCGTGGACCGTCTCCAGGAATTTTTACATTATATGAATTCCATACATGAAAATATTAATTTCACTATGGAAACTGAAAAAGATGGTTGTTTGCCATTTTTAGATGTTCTGGTACGGCGCAAGAATGGTGGCACACTTGGTCGTTCGGTGTATAGGAAACCGACCCATACAGATTTGTATCTGCAAGCTACCAGTTGCCACCATCCAGCACAAGCAATGGGTGTCCTTAAAACTTTAATCCACCGTGCCCATACTATTTCTGACGTCGACAGTCTTGAAGCGGAACTGAAACACCTGCAAAAAGTATTCCTGATGAATGGCTTTTCAACTAAGCAAGTGAACAGAGCTATGCAGTCCTACAAACGACGCAACAAGGAAGAAGAAGAGGCCGTCAGGTCAACGGCTTATCTACCTTTTATTGGGAACATCTCGTCACAGATAGGTAGAATATTGAGGAAGCATCAAGTTAGAGTCATCTTTCGCCCTCCTCCTAAAATATCATCACTGGTGGGATCCGTTAAGGATGACCTGGGCTCTGAGCACTATGGGACTTAACATCTGTGGTCATCAGTCCCCTAGACTTAGAACTACTTAAACCTAAGGACATCACACACATCCATGCCCGAGGCAGGATTCGAACCTGCGACCGTAGTGGTCGCGCGGTTCCGGACTGAAGCGCCTAGAACCGCTCGGCCACCGCGGCCGGCTGATGACCTGGGCCTACGTAAATCAGGTGTCTACAAGATTCCGTGTGATGGGGGCAAGTCATATATAGGGCAGACAACAAGAACGGTGCAGGAAGGTATTGTGGAACACCAGCGGCATACTCGCCTTCTCCAACCCACCAAGTCCGCAATCGCTGAACATTGTATTTCTACTGGCCACTCTATGAATTACAATGATACAAAAATTGTGGCTCAAACATCAAATTTCTGGACTTCAATTATAAATGAATCCATAGAAATAAAATTGTCAGACAGCGAGACTCTATCAATCGAGATAGCGGTTACCAGTTAAACTCCGCTTGGAATCCTGTTGTAGAGAAACTTCGTAGTCACCGTAGTTATCGGTATAGAGATGAAGTTCGATCTGATATCGAAATGCCAAGTTTTCACCGCGGAGGGCGCCAGGCGCAGCGCACGGAGTTGTGAACGCGCACGCTAAACAGTACATGCGCAGCGCATGCGCAATGCAGTCCCCTTTGGCTTTCAATAGTAGAGCTCAGCGCGTATTCGCCAGTACTTCTACAGCTGTACTCACCTGAAGGTGGCCAAAAGACTTTGTGTCGAAATATCGTGCCAAGATGTTACTGACTTACGGCAGTTCTCCCGTGTTTTTATGGAACAGCTTATAAGACGTTTGTTCGACAGACTGAGATCTTACCAGGTAGGACTGACAGAAGAGAGAGAAAGAGACGTCCAATGGAGAGCGGTGCGTTTTGTCACGAGATTGTTTAGTCGGAATGGGAGCGTTACAGAGATGCTCAACAAACTCCAGCGGCAGACGTTACAAAAGAGCCGTTCTACATAACGGATAAGTTTATTATTGAAACTCCGACAGAGTAGTTACTTTCCTGGAAGTGTCTGACAACGTATTACTTCCTCCCACATGCATCTCGCGAAATGACCACGACGAGATAATTTCAGAAATTATAGCTAATACAGAGGCTTACCGACAAATCATTCTTCCTACGCGCCATTCGCGAGTGGAACAGGCAAATGGGATCATTTAGCGGTACTAGAAGTACCCTCGGCTTGCGGAGTATGATGTAGATGTAGATGGGAGGATGCATACTAATAAATAGAGAACAAGTCGGCCCTTCTCCAGAGGGTACCCTTCTATGGGGTAATTAAATACGCCTCAATAAAATCAGTGCTATAGCAGTATGCTCCAAAGAATCATAATGAAACGGTGCTTATGGACCAGTGTCAATCTTAATAATTTACCAGTTAATTAATGAAGCAGTTAGTCACACTATCGTCAAGTCTTTTAAGCACCATGAACTTCAAGATCACACTTTCAAAACTAACGTCCTCTGGCAGAAAATTAAACGCCGTAGCATAAAAGAAGGTTAATTTAACTGGCTTTAAATATAATATAAAAATGTAAGTATCCTAGAATCTCCGTCATCGCCCAAGGAGATGTACTCGCTTCTAAAGCAACCTGATAGTGCTTACAAAATGACTCAAACAACTACTCTTGCCTGCGAATGGTACATGAAGAATTTAGACGCGCACTATCATTTGAAGCACAGTTCCTAAACGCTACCCCCAACAAGGTAAATCACCATCAGTTCAGTACTGCTGCTTTCATACAAGTGCCGTTACACAAATGACGAGACATCTCAAATGGAGAGACATCTACAGACGTTAAAGTAACCTCTGGCGTGCCACAGGGGAGTGTTATGGGACCATTGCTTTTCACAATATATATAAATGACCTAGTAGATAGTGTCGGAAGTTCCATGCGGCTTTTCGCGGATGATGCTGTAGTATACAGAGAAGTTGCAGCATTAGAAAATTGTAGCGAAATGCAGGAAGATCTGCAGCGGATAGGCACTTGGTGCAGGGAGTGGCAACTGACCCTTAACATAGACAAATGTAATGTATTGCGAATACATAGAAAGAAGGATCCTTTATTGTATGATTATATGATAGCGGAACAAACACTGGTAGCAGTTACTTCTGTAAAATATCTGGGAGTATGCGTGCGGAACGATTTGAAGTGGAATGATCATATAAAATTAATTGTTGGTAAGGCGGGTACCAGGTTGAGATTCATTGGGAGAGTCCTTAGAAAATGTAGTCCATCAACAAAGGAGGTGGCTTACAAAACACTCGTTCGACCTATACTTGAGTATTGCTCATCAGTGTGGGATCCGTACCAGATCGGGTTGACGGAGGAGATAGAGAAGATCCAAAGAAGAGCGGCGCGTTTCGTCACAGGGTTATTTGGTAACCGTGATAGCGTTACGGAGATGTTTAACAAACTCAAGTGGCAGACTCTGCAAGAGAGGCGCTCTGCATCGCGGTGTAGCTTGCTCGCCAGGTTTCGAGAGGGTGCGTTTCTGGATGAGGTATCGAATATATTGCTTCCCCCTACTTATACCTCCCGAGGAGATCACGAATGTAAAATTAGAGAGATTAGAGCGCGCACAGAGGCTTTCAGACAGTCGTTCTTCCCGCGAACCATACGCGACTGGAACAGGAAAGGGAGATAATGACAGTGGCACGTAAAGTGCCCTCCGCCACACACCGTTGGGTGGCTTGCGGAGTATAAATGTAGATGTAGATGTAGATGTAGACGATCAGTTAATTCAGATATAATCCATAAATTATGCAAGGCTAGATCTGTCACTCGTTTTAGTATTACGGGTACCGTGATGTTGACACACGGAGTACAGGTAGATGTGGCGGAAGCAACTGCCGACATCAGAACTCCCGCATGTCGATACCACACAACCATGCCATAACGACAGACTTACGACGCTCCTTACCACCGTACGCTACCCACTTCAGCCGTCCAGGACACGGAAACAAAACAGAAGCTCTTCTTGACGCACGGCGCTAAAGCTCGCAGCACACAGACAGTACACTCGAACGTCAACGTTCAGTCTGCCGATTTTCTGACGTCATAGCCTGGAAAATGCACATTGCGAACTCTTTCCGAAGATGTAGAGCGATATCAGGCATGGCAGGCATTCTCAAGACGCGTCTCAACGCAGATCAACGGGATAGAAAGAAGCCATCTACACAACATGCACACCATCTCTTTTCAGTACAGAGTCGGGAGACGCCATATTGGCATTCAGTTGAAACCCATATTTGGTGCCGTTTCAAAGCACCAGCAAATTTATCCCACGAAAACCCGCAGTTTATTTGTACGATTTGTTGTGTGTGACAAAATGACGGGAAACTTCATGTTGTTGACTGAAGAATTTTCAAATTATGAAAACACCGCTTCAAGGCAAACACACATATAAGATCCATAACAAATACCTTTTTATTGGTACGATTTGTCATAAATAAATGTCAGTTAGTTACATATCTGTGATTAAAACATAACACAATGTCTCATACTTCAGGTGTTCAGTGTAGCGTAATCTATAGTGACGATAAGTGACGGGGTTATCAGAATGAGATTTTCACTCTGCAGCGGAGTGTGCGCTGATATGAAACTTCCTGGCAGATTAAGACTGTGTGCCCGACCGAGACTCGAACTCGGGACCTTTGCCTTTCGCGGGCAAGTGCTCTACCAACTGAGCTACCGAAGCACGACTCACGCCCGGTACTCACTGCTTTACTTCTGCCAGTACCTCGTCTTCTACCTTCCAAACTTTACAGAAGCTCTTCTGCGAAACTTGCAGAACTAGCACTCCTGAAAGAAAGGATATTGCGGAGACATGGCTTAGCCACAGCCTGGGGGATGTTTCCAGAATGAGATTTTCACTCTGCAGCGGAGTGTGCGCTGATATGACGGGGTTATGTTCTGCAGGTTTGTGTCTTACAATACTCAAGGTTTTTTTTCTTTTTTTTACTAGCCTTCGCGTTTTCTAATATGTTTCTTATTAATTTAACGCAAGTATATTCTTATAATATTCGATGGTACTACGCTCTCTCTCAGGAATGTATGTGTCAGATTGGCATTATCTACAAGAGAGTTTGCACTACTTGCAGTAAGATATTTTGCATTTTCTTGTTTAATTTTCCGTTTCACATGTTCTAAAGATTCTGATACAGAACAGAATCAGCGATCAAATAAGAATGAACATAGACCTTTACTAAAAAGTGAGAATGCTGAGACAATTTTTATCTAATCTGGAAGGCTATTGTAATACACTTTTTGTAATGAAACTTTTACTAGCTGATGTCTTTAGTGACTGGACACAGAACTTCCTTTTTGCCTTATAAAATGTTCATGAGTACTGAATTTTTTATTTATTATATTATTTATTATTTATTATATTATTTATTTATTATTATTAATTATTATTATTTATTATTATTATTTATTATATTATTTATTTATTATTACTAATATGACTGGCGTAAGGACGTGGGAGGAAAAGTGCGTTTTAATAGAACTAACGTAGAAATGTTACGGCCGTCCATCTCGTAAACAAACTGTGTGACTTGCGAGCCAGATATTGCCGACAACTGCCGCTTCAGCGCGCAGCGATCACCCATACGACGCCGTCCGGGGTGGCCGAGCGGTTCTAGGCGCATCAGTCTGGAACCGCGCGACCGCTAAGTTCGCAGGTTCGAGTCCTGCCTCGGGCGTGGATGTGTGTGATGTCCTTAGGTTAGTTAGGTTTAAGTACTAAATTCTAGGAGACTGCTGACCTCGGAAGTTATGTCCCATAGTGCTCAGAGCCATTTGAACCATTTGAACACATACGACGATGAGAGACACGTACCGTGTACACAAGCGTTCAGCGGCGCGGTGAATTCGGCACGCTCAACGTTGACGCTCGAATGCGCGGCCCGTGTACCAACGGCTTAATGCGGTGGGTAGCTCGGCCGTGTGCTTGTTGACTTCGCAGAAACTGCTCGAGTGCTGTTTACAGCTGTCTTCCTCGTACTAGCGCCGTCTCCATGATTACTGTTTACCGTTCTGCCTCGCCGCGCACTTGGCCATCGCCGACAGGTCCTGTTCAGTTGCCTGCCGCACGCATGTGTTTTATACTGCGGCGCAGGACCCACGCATGCCGTAACCATATAGGCTTAGCGGGTAGCAGGACCTGGAACAAGCCTAATTAACAGCGAGTAGTAGCCCAGAGACCGCCCACCCTCCTCAGGATGGTAGTTCGCGGGTTCATACTTGTATCTACGGCACATCGTTTCATAAGGAACATGTCCTCCGACGCTGCTGCAGTTACAGTGAGTGGAATGGGAAAGACAAAGCTGCTTCAGAAAAGTTATGCTTTCAGATCCAAAATTGTTAATTAATGGATGTGCAACATGAAGAGGTACAAAACTTTATTAAAACTAACCCCACTGAAGATGCAGAGATGTCTGATAGTCAGGACGACTACAACCACGCAGAAATATCTGGTGACAAAATTCAGAGGCAGAAAACAGTTTGCGTTTTGCGTAGGAAAGCTACAGAAGATATATGTGGCAGACGATCAAAACTTATACAGGGTGAGTCACCTAATGTTACTGCTGGATATATTTCGTAAAACACATCAAATACTGACGAACCGATTCCATAGACCGAACGTGAGGAGAGGAGCTAGTGTAATTGTTTAATACAAACCATACAAAAATGCACGGAAGTATGTCTTTTAACACAAACCTACGTTTTTTTAAATGGAACCACGTTAGTTTTGTTAGCACATACGAACATATAAACAAATACGTAATCAGTGCTGTTTGTTGCATTGTAAAATGTTAATTACATCCGGAGATATTGTAACCTAAAGTTGACGCTTGAAACCTCCGACGTTCAGTTGCGTGTTGTAACAAACACGGACCACGGTCGGCGAGCAGCATCTGCAGGGACATGTTTACGATGACGACCGTGTTTACGAGTGTGGCTGTAGTGCACTGTTGTGGTTTGGTCTAGCTGTCGCAGTGTCCGCATGTAGCGCTTGCTCAAAAATGGTTCAAATGGCTCTGAGCACTATGGGACTCAACATCTTAGGTCATATGTCCCCTAGAACTTAGAACTACTTAAACCTAACTAACCTAAGGACATCACACACACCCATGCCCGAGGCAGGATTCGAACCTGCGACCGTAGCAGTCCCGCGGCTCCGGACTGCAGCGCCAGAACAGCTAGATCACCGCGGCCGGCAGCGCTTGCTCCTATTGTTATTCTGCATTCGTCTCCGCACGCAGACCAACTGTAGTACACCGTGTTACAAGACGTCTGTGATAGTGTAGTGTTGTAGGAACTGTGACCATGGTGTATTCGAACTCTGAAAAGGCGGAGATGATACTCATCTATGGCGAGTGTCGACAAAACGCAGCTGAAACCTGCAGGGTGTATGCAGAACGGTACCCGGACAGAGAGCATCCAACGTGCCGCACATTGCAAAACATCTACCGCCAACTGTATGCAACAGGTATGGTCGTAGCACGCAAACGGGTCCGTAACTGGCCCGTCACAGGAGAAGCGGGTGCAGTTGGTCTGTTAGCTGCTGTTGCCATGAACCCACACATGAGTACACGGGACATTGCGAGAGCCGGTGGACTGAGTCAAAGTAGTGTCATGTGCATACTGCATCGTCACCGCTTTCACCCGTTTCATGTGTCGCTACATCAGCTATTACATGGTGATGACTTTAATCATCGAGTGCAATTCTGTCAATGGGCATTAACAGAGAATGCGTTGCAGTTCTACCTGTTTACTGATGAAGCGGGTTTCACAAACCACGGGGCAGTGAATCTACGGAACATGCATTACTGGTCCGTGGACAATCCTCGCTGGCTCAGACAGGTAGAGCGACAGCGACCGTGGACTGTAAATGTATGGTGCGGAATCATTGGCGACCACTTCATTGGTCCTCACTTCATTGCAGAGGCCCAAACAGCTGCAACATACATCGCGTTTCTACAGAATGATCTGCCAACGTTGCTCGAAACTGTCCCACTGGAAACGTGTCGGCGTATGTGTTATCAGCGTGATGGTGCACCTGCACATTCCGCAATTAACACTAGGCTGACTCTTGACAGGATGTTCGACGGGCGTTTCATAGGACGTGGAGGTCGCATAAATTGGCCAGCCCGTTCTCCTGATCTTACACCTCTGGACTTCTTTCTGTGGGGTACGTTAAAGGAGAATGTGTACCGCGATGTGTCTACAACCCCAGAGGATATGAAACAACGTATTGTGGCAGCCTGCGGCGACATTACACCAGATGCACTGCGGCGTTGCGGCGTGTACGACATTCATTACGCCAGAGATTGCAACTGTGTGCAGCAAATGATGGCCACCACATTGAACATCTATTGGCCCGACATGTCGGGACACACTCTATTCCACTCCGTAATTGAAAACGGAAACCACGTGTGTACGTGTACCTCACCCCTCATGGTAATGCACATGTGCGTCAATGAAAAAGACCAATAAAAAGGTGTTAGCATGCGGACGTAATGTGCTGTTCCAGTCTCTTCTGTGCCTGTGGTCTATCACCGTTCCCTTTGGATCCCTACGTAGTTCGGTGCTCTCCGATACACACGATCGAACAGCGGAGGAGTAGTACTCAAGCGTCAAATTTAGGTTACAATATCTCCGGATGTAATTAACATTTTACAATGCAACAAACGGCAATGATTACGTATTTGTTTATATGTTCAGATGTGCTAACAAAACTAACGGGGTTCCATTTAAAAAAACATAGGTTTGTGTTAAAATCATACTTCCGTGCATTTTTTATGGTTTGCATTAACCAGTTACACTAGCCCCTCTCCTCACGTTCGGTCTGTGGAATCGATTCGACAGTATTTGATGTGGTTTACGAAATATATCCAGCGGTAATGTTAGGTGACTCACCCTGTATACGTTGGGTGTATCAAAAAGGACTTTAAAACTTTGAAAACTGAAACTGATTTATTCATTTAAATTACACACATGCATTTGGTATCATTGTATAGCAGATTAATCAGTTCTTTACCTTATGCCCGAACAGGATGAATGTGAATTCCATCTGTTTGTGGCACACATCTCGTCTGAATTCGAGTACTTCCCAAACTCGCTGCAGCATGTCATGTGAGACTTTTCAGTCGTTAGGTACATTCAGCTCTGAGCTCTGGTAGAGAAAGCCTGTAAGCGTTGAACAAACACAGTATCCTTGATGTATCGCAAAAAGAAAAATTCAAGGGGTGTGAGGTCCGGTGAACGCAGGGACCATGAAATTGGCGTACTTTGGCCCATCCACTTACCTGCAAAGTGGACATTTAGGAAATTCCAGTGTCAGAGAGAGACAGTGTGGCAGTGCGACATCTTGGATTAACTGTACGCTGCGTTCTTCGTCATCAGCGTCAATCTGGAGGCTTAAAAAGTTTTTCACGATATCTAAGTTCATTCCTCCGTCAAGTTTTCTCTTGGAAAAAGAGAGGTCTGTAAAATCTGCTCTTGCTTGATGAACAATATTCATTCAATTTGGGGCTGCCCCATTCATGTTCTGGAGATTTTTGTGGTGGATTTTCACTGACCCAAACTCTACAACTGTATTTATTAATTTTACCACTTAAGTGAAAGGTCAACTTATCACTAGAGATAATGTTTCTAATGAAATCTTCACCCATCTGATGTAAAGTTTCCACATTAAAGTCTGTAGGAGCTATCCTATCTTGCACCGTTGTAAACTTGTATGATTTGAGATACAACTCTTTTTCTTAACGCACACCAAACACTCATAGGCGGGTCGCCTAGCTATCGAATTAGTAGAATGGTTCACAAAACTTCGACTCATTTGCTTTACGACGTCGTCATAAAAATGGGGACGACGTGAAGATTTGTTATCGATATCTAGCTTCAATAAAACACTTACGCCATCCATAAAAAGTAAGCCTACTAGGAGGATTTTATCATAATCTGTATGAAAATAACGTTGCACAGTTGTCTCATACTTCGACTCTCAAACAGCACCGGATCTACGTTATTTCTGAACCGGGGCAAAAACTTCCCCTCCCCCCTCCCCCCACCCCCGCCCCGAGTGTTTGAGATAGAACGTCAAAAATTTTTAAAAAGGTTGGTTTTTCAAAAACATGTTCATTTTCTAATGCACATCTTTCTGAAGAGTGTGGTATATAAAACATATGTTTGAAGAAGTTTAAGCCATCTTATTTGGTCTTAAATGTGCACAAACGCAGTGGTATGCCTCTTCACATAGCATTTTTCTATCGTACTTTATTGTATTTCGCTCCGTGGAATTCAAAAGCATGTATTTTGTAATGGAAGCAGTCAAACCTATATTCGGGATAGTGGAAATTAAAATGTTCTGTTGCGCCTCTCCTGCTCCTAAAAAATTCGAAATTAATACTGGGTGAGATTATTTATAACCAGAAGAATAAGAACTCTTCAGCAAATTACACTGAAGCGTCAAAGGAACTGGCATAGGCAGGCGTATTCAAATACAGAGATTCGTAAATAGGCAGAATACGACGGTGCAGTCGGCAAAGCCTATATAAGACAGCAAATGTCTGGCGCAGTTGTTAGCTCGGTTACTGCTGCTACAATGGCAGGTTATCAACATTTAAGTGAGTTTGCTCGTGGTGTTGCAGTCGGCGTACGAGCTGTAGGACACAGCATCTCCGAGGCAGCGATGAAGTGGGGATTTTCCCGTACGACCATTTCACGAGTGCACCGTGAATATCAGGAATCCGTTAAAACATCAAATCTCCGACATCACTACGGCCGGAGAAAAATTCTGCAAGAACGAGTCCAACGACGACTGACGAGAATCGTTCAACGTAACAGAAATGCAACACTTCCGAAAATTGCTGCAAATTTCAATGCTGGACCATCAACATGTGTCAATGTGCGAACCATTCCACGAAACATTCGAAGGCGAAGGCCCACTCGTGTACCCTTGATGACTTCACAACACAAAGCTTTACCCCTCACCTGGGCCCGTCAACACCAGCATTGGACTGTTGATGACTTGAAACATGTCTCCTGGTCGGACGAGTCTCGTTTCAGATTGTATCGAGCGGATGGACGTGTATGGGTATGGAGACAACCTCATGAATCCATGGGCCTTGCATGTCAGCAGGGATCTGCTCATGCTGATAGAGGCTCTGTAATGGTGTGGGACGTGTGCAGTTGCAGTGATGGTAGGACCCCGGATGCTACTAGATACGACTCTGACAGGTGACACGTACATAAGCATCCTGTCTGATCACCTGCATCCATTCATGTCCATTGTGCATTGCGACAGACTTGGGCAGTTCCAGCTGGACAATGCGGCACACTGCTCATCCATAATTGCTACAGAGTGGCTCCAGGAACACTCTTCTGAATTTAAACACTGTCGTTGTTCACCAAACTGCCAGACATGAACATTATTGAGCATACCTGGAATGCTTTGCAGCGGACTGTTCAGAAGAGATCTCCACCTCCTCTATTTATGGACAGCCCTACAGGATTCATGGTGTCAATTCCCTCCAGACCTGCTTCAGACATTAATCGAGCTGATGCCACGTCGTGTTGCGGCACTTCTGCGTGCTCGCAGAGAGCCTACACGATATTAGGCAGGTGTTCCAGTATCTTTGGCTCTTCAGTGTAGTTAATAACTTTCTCTTTTGTGTGACATTAAAATAAATATTGGAAACATAAAACCAATAAAGACATGAGGCAAGCGAGACAGTACACATTTCTTCAATCCTTAGGTCTACACTTTTTTCTCTCTAATCTTGCTACAGCTCTACACGGGCGCGCTTTCCTTTTTGCGAAAGAATCTATCACCTCATCAAAGTTCGTCAAACGTTTTGCTGCATGAAAAACCAAAATGTCGTTGCCTAATACTAAAAAAGCTGTTAATACGAATAGCACCCGTGTGTATGTGGCTCATTTACATAAATAACACGACAAAATATAATTCACGGCGTACTAATATCAAACGTCTATTGGTTTACAACAAGCAGAAACTAGTGTGTCACGAAATAGTTTCCCATTTCATTCATACGCACTAGTTTCTCAAGCTTCAGATCGAAAAGTTGTAGTACGAAATCTTTATGTAACTTTGGATTCGTCATATTCTTCCACATAGTTTGTGTTAAGTCCCCGTTTTTTCTCCTTCCACGTTCTAACAAATGATCTTGCCATCACTATTACGTTAACTATTCCTGCCATTGTCAAAACGTATTCTCGGGTTAACTTTACTAACCCTGCCCGAATCACCGGTTTAATTATCCCGTATTAATTCTCAAGTTAGGCGTTATTACGTTTTCGTACAAAGCGTTTTCGCGCTATTCCGAGAAAACAACTTCAGCGAGTGTTAACCGGGGAGTGTGCAACTGACCCTCAATAGTGTAGCGATGACGGCGTTTGTGGAGACAACTAACGACCTAATGTAGCAAAAATGTGATTCACCCGAAGAGCCGACACGTTTAGATTGATCGACGGTCGAATCCCGATGGTCTCGTGCCCACCGCAATCGTAATTGGCTATGTCGTTGGGTCAGCATGTGAAAAGGCTGGGGTGGTCCGCTGCGGAGATCCGTGTTCAACAATGTACGATCAACGGCGTGCCCTGAAACACTTGCGGGTGCTCCAGCATTGTGCTCTTTCGGTAGAGATGCCACAGATCACCATCTATGCTATTTTACAGAGCAGTCAAGCCTACGAACCCCACGCTCTGTGAAGAGTCTTGGATATCCAACCATTTAGCGCCTAGTGGTACTTTTACTGTTCTTCTACGCTCACGACAGTAGCACGTGGACATTCGTCCAGCTTCGCCATTTTCGAGGTACTCGCTCACAGGCTGCCCGTAATAATAATCTGCCCTTTGTCAGGGTCGCTTATGTCAGTGGACTTCCTTGTTTTCAGCCCACATCTTCGCTAGTGTGATCACCAGTGATGTGTTGTCGGAAGAGCCAACACCGTGTAGCTAGAGGAGGCCGAACTGCACGCGTTAAGCTCACGCAGACTGGCGTGAGGTCTGGAACAATAAATAAAGTGCGAAGCTCTTGGAATACTTAACTTTAATCCACAATTGTAGAACATCGCTCTTGTTAGTGTACATGCTTCACAATATTAATTATCAAATGCTATGGCGCCTTGCTAGGTCGTAGCAAATGACGTAGCTGAAGGCTATGCTAACTATCGTCTCGGCAAATGAGAGCGTATTTGTCAATGTAGCATCGCTAGCAAAGTCGGCTGTCCAACTGGGGCGAGTGCTAGTACGTCTCTCTAGACCTGCCGTGTGGCGGCGCTCGGTCTGCCATCACTGACAGTGGCGACACGCGGATCCGTCGTATACTAGCGGACCGCGGCCGATTTAAAAGCTACCACCTAGCAAGTGTGGTGTCTGGCGGTGACACCACAACCAGTCTGTGTCTGCTTCTCTGACATACATTTGTTAGCGCGTCAAATGCCCACAAAGCCACCAGGCTGCATCCAACGTCGTGGTGGGCAGTGGTCTTAATGGTTCAAATGGTTCAAATGGCTCTGAGCACTATGGGACTCAACATCTTAGGTCATCAGTCCCCTAGAACTTAGAACTACTTAAACCTAACTAACCTAAGAACATCACACACACCCATGCCCGAGTGGTCATAATGTTTCGGCTTCTTAGTGTAGAAACCCAATCCTACACATAGTCCTGATAATTTGGACCTGTAAATTTTTAATAGCGATGAAAATACTTGTATAATTTAAAACGAAAAAGTGGGGCGCATGTAATGCATAACTGACGTATGAACAGTTCACCTCCTTAGAACTATCTATTGCATGCACCCTTGTTTTTCGTTCTAAATTCTACAATTGATTTCATAGCTATCAAAAATTCACAAGCACAAATTTTTATGACTTATCTGAATAGTTAGGAACCTGTATGCGGCTAGAAGAATAATTTGCTTGTTACTTACGTTAGACGCAACAAATATTTAACACATTTGACTGGAAGTATGTAAGTAACTCCCTGCTTTGGACGGAACGACTGTGCCCCTTCCTTGACCGTGGGAGACATGCATCCAGAGACAGACCGTTGATAGCGCGCTCTGACGGATGCGACTAATCCAACTGCCAATAGTCATAGCTCAGCTTCCTTCCCCATTCTGACTTCGCGGTACATCTACGTTGTACTCCTTATCTTTTCCTTTTTGTTGTGTACGGTTACGTCTGACTTCGGGACTCATTCAGCAATCGTAATCTTGAGCTAGCACTAGAGCACTTGCAGAGCACGGTCAGGAAATATTGCTTCCAGTCTCCGCGCATTGAAACAATAAGGCGCTCGCTTTGATGTCGCACAAAGACGTGGAGCAGCATATGAGTTCCCGAGAGCGGCATTGCGCGGTTGTACACGTGCGACCCGGCGGCGGACAATCTGCAGGTATTCAGCGACACGTGGCGGGAGAGAGCAGGTAGAATACGAACTCAAGATTCTCGTGCCTTCTGTTTTGTACGCTAACGACACGCTATGACTTACCACCTGGCCTCTAGAACATAATAGCACGTATTCGTTACCGCGTAACGAATTTTCCACGAGACTCGAAGTACCGAATCAGTACTGTCTAAAACATGTGGCCACTTGCATGTCACCGTACGCAGTTCGTGCCAGGCTAGCACACCAGACCGTCTCGGAGGGCCAAGTGCATAACCAGTAAGGATGCAGCGCATGCTGTTCGTGCTGACTCGGGCCAAGTCGGTAGCTTTCGGTAGCTGCACAGAGTAACGAATACGTATCCCATTTCGTTATTCGACATGAAAGTTTTCTGGGTTTGGTACTGCGTCATAATGTAAAAAACTACTGCTGCTATAGAAAAACCAACGTTTCGGCCACGATTGCAGCGGCCTTCTTCTGGGTCTAATGGTGCGTTCTAGCTATGCAGTGTCCTTTACAAAGTTGTAGTGTTCACTGCACATGCCATTACGTCATATTTTTAAAGGGTAGTAATGGCATGCACAGTGAACACTACAACAATATAAAGGACACTGCATAGCTAGAACGCACCATTAGACCCAGAAGAAAACCGCTGCAGTCGTGGCCGAAACGTTGTTTTTTCTATAGCAGCAGTAGTTTTTTACATTATGACGCGGTACCAAACCCAGAAAACTTTCATGTCGACTGACTCTGGCCGCGGAAGCCTACGCAATTACATTTCGTTATTGTTGATGCGTTTCTTCACTGCTGTGAATACGTGGGACTGGCCATCACACTGAGCGCACAAAATAGGTTAATGTGCGCATTCAATGTGAGAAAGAACTATTGAAACTTGAATCACATTGCCTTCCTGTCTGAAAAACGTGGAAACAGTATCGATCAGTAATCAGCATCTGATTTTATTAAATTAGAGGTCATGGTGCACGAGTGTAACGGTTGTAAAAAAACCGTAGGGCTATAGAAAAAAGATGGTGAATGAAACGCGCTTAATTGTCAGGAGAGCAACGTATGAAGTCTTCAGTGGCTACCGTAACAGCACACGAACGCCCAGAGTTTACTGCCGGTGAGCAACGACGCATTCCGAATTTTTTATTCAGAGGAGATTAAAAAACTACACCGTGCACATTTTGAGAATGTTATGCTTTCTGCAAAAAATACTGCTTTGAATTTCCTATTTAAGATAAATAGTACACCAGGGAGTTATTTTATTTTGAATTTTGAATTTCTATTAATATTGCACCTAATTTGGTTACTCAACGCTAACTGCAAAAATGGTAATTATATAAAATTGAAACAAATGAGCCGTCGGTCACAATTTTTAGTCTTATTAACCAGGTTTCAACACTTCTAAGAGTGCCTTCATCAGAATTTAAACGTTTAAAGTGGCCTATAACATAATTACAAATTTATGGGAAAAGAAATGTTTTATGTAAAAGTGTAAGTACTGACCAACAATACAAGACAGAGACCGTGTTTACATGTGACGTATAAAATAAGTTGCATTGCTCCTGACGTCTCTGTCCTGAGATTGCTCATATTTGTGCACCCTCCTCCTTTCCGTAGACCTACTTTACGTGCGACAGCATTCTGCAGTTCCTTCTTGTAAGGAGAATCTATTAATACGACGGTTTTTCCTTTTCGTTTTGTAGTCCACCGAGTATTTTCACAGATTAGTGGTATTGGAATGACAACCTCGGGCGATATCTGGGAAGCTGATTTGTTCGGCGAACATAGCTGGTTGGGAGAGTATGGCATCCATGAACATCCAGGCTGGGTTTGCTTTCTACTTGCATTAATATACGACGGGGCGGAACGGGACACTATCCCATTGTGCCCCGTCCCGTTCCGCCCCAAGAGCACTTTTGAGGTTAACAATTTTTATGGAATGTAATAACTGAAGTATTTAAACGCATTAAATAACTAAAGTATAACAAACGCCATGCACTTTAAGGGAATGTGTTATTTTAGGGTATACAAATAACAATTAACAGCTTACCTGGCGTTGAAATTCACCAAACGTTAGAACAATGCAAGCGGTAACGTGACGGACAACAATTCACTCAGATCTCACACTTCAAACTAAATCAAAATGGCTGTCCTCACTTCCCTTCCATTCGGAGAAATAGTTACATGTCGATACAAGACGTTGCAGCACTGTCCAGTCTAGAAAAGAGCAATTTCCCATTGTGCCCCGCTATCCCGTTCTGCCCCGAGTTCCCGTACATTAATAACTGGTGTAACGGACAGAATGTTGAACGCAAACACTGTGTTCTGTAGGAGGAGAATGTCAGTTTGTGAGATGGGGTTCCATGCCTGTTGCTTTTGGTCAGTCCATATAGATACCGTTAATGCTGTTTCTGGAAAACGCTGGAGTTGTCGTCCGATGATGTCCCATATGTGTTCGAATGGAGACAGCGGCAGGGGGGCGAAAGTTATCCTGTTGGAAAATACCACCTGGTATGATGTTCATAAATGGGAGCTCAGCAGGTGATATCACCAGATTGATGTAAACATTGTACATGGGATAAGCGCGAGAGTGCTCGTGCTATCGCACCATACCGCACCCCAGATGACTGCTTCAGGTGTTGGTCCAGTGTGTCTGTCATGAGGACAGGTTGGTTTCAGGGCTTCAAATGGTCTGCTGCTAACCAATAGACGGTCATTCGTCCACGAGACTCAGAGGGCCATAGACACAGGTTCCCAGGTAGATGCTGTGTTTCTTTACTTCCGCAAGGCGTTCGATACAGTTCCCCACAGTCGTTTAAAGAACAAAATAAGAGCATATGGACTATCACACCAATTGTGTGATTGGATTGAGGAGTTCCTAGATAACAGAATGCAGCATGTCATTCTCAATGGTGAGACGTCTTCCGAAGTAAGAGTGATTTCAGGTGTGCCGCAGGGGAGTGTCGTAGGACCGTTGCCATTTATATAAATGACCTTGTAGATAACATCTGAAGTTCACTGAGGCTTTTTGCGGATGATGCTGTACTATATCGAGAGGTTGTAACAATGGAAGATTTTACTGAAATACAGGAGGATCTGCAACGAATTGACGCATAGTGCAGGGAATGGCAATTGAATCTCAATGTACAAAAGTGTAATGTGCTGCGAATACATAGAAAGAAAGACCCTTTATCATTTAGCTACAATATAGCAGGTCAGCAACTGGAAGCAGTTAATTCCATAAATTATTTGGGAGTAGGCATTAGGAGTGATTTAAGGTGGAATGACCATATAAAATTAGTCGTCGGTGGAGCGGATGAGATTCATTGGAAGAATCCTAAGGAAATACAGTCCGAAAAGAAAGGAAGTAGGTTCCAGTAGACTCGTTCGCCCACTGCTTGAATACTGCTCACCGATGTGGGTTCCGTACTAGACAGGGTTGATAGAAGAGATAGAGAAGATTCAACGGAGAGCAGCGCGCTTCGTTACAGGATCATTTAGTAATGGCGAAAGCGTTACGGAGATGATACATAAACTCCAGTGGAAGACTCTGCAAGAGAGACGCTCAGTAACTCGGCACGGGCTTTTGTTGAAGTTTCGAGAACATACCTTCAGCGAGGAGTCAAGCAGTATATTGCTCCCTCCTACGTATATGGTTAAAATGGCTCTGAGCACTATGCGACTTAACTTCTGAGGTCATCAGTCGTCTAGAACTTTGAACTAACCTAAGGACATCACACACATCCATGCCCGAGGCAGGATTCGAACCTGCGACTGTAGCGGTCGCTCGGCTCCAGACTGTAGCCCCTAGAACCGCACGGCCACTCTGGCCGGCCCTACGTATATCTCGCGAAGAAACCATGCGGATAAAATCAGAGAGATTAGAGCCCACACAGAGGCATACCGACAATCTTTCTTTCCACGAACAATACGAGAGTGGAATAGAAGAGAGAAACGATAGAGGTACTCAAGGTACCCCCCGCCGCACACCGTCAGGTGGCTTACGGAGTATGGATGTAGATGTAGCCCGATAGAGGTACTCAAGGTACCCCCCGCCGCACACCATCAGGTGGCTTACGGAGTATGGATGTAGATGTAGATTCAAGACAGAACCAGCTTTCAGCAGAAAACACAACAAACCTCCACACTACCCTTCAATGAGCTTTTGCTTGACACCAATGGAGTCGCAAACTGCGGTGGTTTGGTGTCAATCAAATGCACGCTACAGTACTCCTGTTTCGTAGCTATGTTTGACGTAAGCGATTTGTAACAGTTCGTTGCGTCACTGCGGTGCAAACTGCTGCTCAAATTGCTGCTGCAGATGCATAGGAATACGCCAGAGCCGTTAGCCGTCGGCACACGGACCGTGCATCCGAACGTTGAGCGTTGAGCGTGCCGAGTTTCTGACGTCATAGCGTGGAATAGCACGTTCGGGAACCTTTCCGAACGTGCAGAGCAATATCTGGCATGTCAGATATTCTGAGCGTGCGTCTGAGCGTTGACCAATGAGATGGCACAACGCCTCCTACGTCACACGCACGTCGTCTCCCTTCAGTACAGAGTTGTGAGGCGCCATATTGGCATTCATTTCAAACCTATATGTATAAAAATGGTTCAAATGGCTCTGAGCACTATGGGACTCAACTGCTGTGGTCATAAGTCCCCTAGAACTTAGAACTACTTAAACCTAACTAACCTAAGGACAGCACACAACACCCAGCCATCACGAGGCAGAGAAAATCCCTGACCCCGCCGGGAATCGAACCCGGGAACCCGGGCGTGGGAAGCGAGAACGCTACCACACGACCACGAAATGCGGGCCCTATATGTATATATGCCGTTTCTGAGCACCAGCAAATTTAGAATCACTGGGAAACGCGTTGTTAACTGTGTGATTCGTTCCAATAAAATAATGAAAAACATGGTATTCTTGGCAAAAGAATTATTGTAACTTGCGTATTGTGAGAGTAGGCTATTTGAAGGCAGCGGCACACTGAAGAATCCACCCAAAACGCGTTGTTCTTGGTACAATCTATTATAATTAAGTTTCAATTAGTAACATATCTACAATTATGGTTTTCAGGAAGGGTAATGCCAACACAGTGTTGGTAGCTTGGCGTAATGAGTAGCGTTACTGTTTTGTATTGAGTTACGTGTTGGGGCGGTGGTTCGCGTCTTGATCCTTCCAAATTTTTTTTTTCCTAACATTCGCGTTTTTATTAGGTTCTGATACTTTATTATTAGTTTAATAGAAGTATATACTGTACTATTTGATGTTATGTAAATATAAGTTCACCTTTTTTTTTAGGGGTGACTTTGTTCGATTGGCTTAATCTACAGGACAGTTTGCGCTACTTGTATAAATATATTTTGCTCATTTTTCTTTTACGCAATTCACATGTTGCAAGGATTCTGCAACTGGGTAGGAACAGTGATCAAGTAAGACTGACCTTAGGGTTTTACTAAAATGTGGGAATGATGAAATAATGTTTCTTATGTGGGGACGTATTCCAAATTTGTACCGCTCTGTTTGTAATGGAACTTTTATAAGCCTGTGTCCTTATTGATTGGACATGATACTTTCCTTTTCGTGGACGATGGAAGAAATGTGCGTTTTAATAGAGCTAACGTGGGAATTTTACGCGTGCCCGTCGAGTAAATAGTGTGATTTACGTACTAGAAACATCCCTCAACTGCCGCTGGAGTGCGTTGTGATCGCGTATACCACGTTGGGGCCCACGTACCGTATGCACAAGTTGCATCGTACCTGAGCGTTCAACAGCACGTTGAACTTGGCACGCTCGACGTTAACGTTCGACAGCACGTTCCGTGTGCCGACGGCTGTGGGCTTAGCACGGTGGTCTTCCAGATCGGTAGCGCCATATAGCCCTCCGGAGTCCGGTCTTCTTGATACCGTACATTCTCGAGACCATCGCTGCCATCAATCACGTATAGTAGCTATGTTCCCGCCAAGCCTTTCTGCAATATCGCAGAACGAACATCCAGTTTTTCGTAGTGCTATTACACGATCTCGTTGACTAACATCAACTCACCTCGTTCAACCTCAAAAGGAATTAACGGTCACGCCCGTCATGGGTGCACATGTATTTGAAGCATCCTCATAGTGACACTACTAGCGCCACTTTTAGGCGACTGGCGCGAAATTTGAATGGACATCGTCTCTCTGATGTAGAAACATGCCCACCAACTTTCGTTTACATCGCACAAATCCTTCTTGGTGTTGCGATGTTTCCCCGTTAGTATATTTGATACACACACTTCAAGTGATAGGTATGTGGGATGGATGCTGTAAGCAAGATTGTGTACATTGCTTAAAAAACTGGAAGGAGCAGAACCTGTGAAGAACAGAGTCCCATTCTCTATTTGCATAAATAAGTTTGCCGAGCTTGAGGATCTCGTAAGATTAGGTAATGGTTGTGGGATTTAGTCTCTACTACTGGTCAGTTAGTAGCTTTAGTAGTTCAGGCCTTTTGCGGGAATTCCAAATTATAAATACTAAGATGGTATCTGCATGATCACCGATGGTATCTGTTCTTTCGGATATGTCCGAAAGGACAGATACCATCTTAGTATATATGTAGTTAAGGCTCACCGGCCACTTGACCGTCTTCTTCTTCTGTGCGAATGCACAAACAGTGCCCGAACTCTTACGGGAATCGGCAACGCGCCGCGAGTAATGAGTATAATGGGCAGGGACACTACGAATGTAGTGCGGCACAATACGTTGAGAATGTGAGTTTCACGGGAGGCGTGCCAGAGATAAATCCCTGCAGTCGCGCTATCCTCTGTGTCCTCGGTGCCTCAGATGCATGGAGCGTCTGCCGTGTAAGCAGGAGATCCCGGGTTCGAGTCCCGGTCGGGGCACACATTTTCCACATTTTCATCTGTCCCCGTTGACGTATGTCAACGCCTGTAAGCAGCTAAGGGTATTCATTTTATTGTAACTGCAAATTAGTTTTTCATCTAGTGTTACTTCTAAGTTCTTTAGCTTCGTGTACATGACAGTTGCAGACTATTAGAGGTCTCGGGTACGAAAGGTTTGAATAATATAACTTTCGCCCATGACGTTTTTCGGAAACTGTAAACGCTATTAGTATAGTGAAACGATCCCAGTCTGGGTCACCTGCTACAATTTTTATACTGTTTCGAGATGGTGCATAAGTCATCTCCATATAAAAAGACGACGAGAATCCTACAGTAAACTTCGCAGTTATTGCCTTATTGAAAAACAGCGCCGGCCGGTGTGGCCGAGCGGTCCTAGGCGCTTCAGTCTGGAACCACGTGACCGCTACGGTCGCAGGTTCGATTCCTGCCTCGGGCATGGATGTGTGTGATGTCCTTAGCTTAGTTAGGT